>NC_056526.1:53564293-53584646 GCF_019175285.1 Sceloporus undulatus | reverse complement strand
TCACCCCTGCCATCTAAATCTACCCTCCTTTTCTTTCCCTCCACCCCTGCCATCTAGATCTAAATCTATCCTCCTTTTCATTCCCTTCACCCCTGCCATCTACATCTAAATCTACTCTTCTTTTCATTCCCTTCACCCCTGCCATCTACATCTAAATCTACTCTTCTTTTCATTCCCTTCACCCCTGTCAACTACATCTAAATCTACCCTTCCGAGCACAGGAAACAAATGGGGCAAAATTGCAGCGCAGCATCATGGGAAATGTGGGTCCTTGGGTGTACCAGGACTGAAGCAAAGTTGCATTCCACATCAGACCAATTCAGAGTGACATCAAAGTGAGCTTAGAAGCAATTTTTGTGAATTCGCTTGTTACCAAATTCACCAAAATCAGAAGTGCCTCGGAACAACCCCCCATAGAAAGCAATCACGTGAGATAATACATCACATTTTAGCGTGAATTCACATGGTTGGACCCGCAGTTGCGTTGGAACAGAGCTGCAAAACCCTCCGTGTGATAAGGCTCATTGTCTTAAACAGAAAATCCAGTATCAGATGCAGAAAAACATGAAAAAACTAGGAATAGGTCCCAACACCACAAAATAGAGCAGTTCAACAGGTTTCAACAAACATTTATTCAAAACTAACAATATTAACACTTGAAATGAAATCACCAGGTGAGATAAGCCTTGTAGAAATAAACAAAAACATGTCAATCTTCTAGAAACCACTAAATGGTTTCTTGCAAATGCATTCAGAATGACTTTTTTTCATTATCCTCCATTTTTCTTATGATTTTCATTTTGGTGGCCAAACGTAATAGATCTATAACATGCTTGATGGAATTGGCAAGGCAAGCTTATCTGCTTTCTCTTTTTCGCCTCAATTTCATTGTTCATGAATTATCAGTAAAGGACTCTGGAGGCAGCTGCTGCTTGTTGTTTACTCTGTTGGTTGTAGACAGGCAAACACAGCTAAGTAAAGCAACAGTGTAGAATTCTACTTTTTCTCAGCTCAAGCTTTGTTTACTGTGTTTTTTACTGCAGGCCTGCTATTGTGCCGTAATGGAATCTGCAAATTCTTTCAGAAAGCATGTTTGATGAATCTTCCAGGTTTGACTGATTTTCCACCATATAATGTCAACCTTATTTTCCTTTAGTTTGTTTCCACTGGATCGCAGTGGGACAATGGTGTCATCTGTGTTGTAGATGACAGAAGATTTATTTATTTATTTATTTATTTATTTATTTATTTATGGTATTTATATCCTGCCCTTCAGCCCTAAAGGCTATCAGAGCGGCTTACAACTATTATTTTTAATTAGATGGTTTTCCACGTATATAAACTCCATATACGATATGCAACTGGCAAGCAAGATATTTTGGCCACAATTAGCATGAAATAATTTCATTAAAGGGGATCTGTGCTCCATTGTGGGCATAAAAGGGAGTTATGATGCCGAACTGGGCACTTTAACCAAAGGTATAGTCCCAGTCCTCCATTTGATAAGATAATGTGAAAGATGGGGGCCATGTATGATATGGATAAGAGGCCCTTCTGCTTATCCCTGCCGGACTCATTTGCAGCCCAGTCTTTGAATTAAGCAATTACTTTCCCTTTCCTTTTAATAATGAATCAATTTCCATCAGTTATAATCAGAGCTGTAGTATTTTAACATGTTCAATAAGTTCTTTGTGAGCAAGTAAGGCTTAATTTACCAGGCACCTTTAAACAGTTTTCTCTACCTCAGCTTATTTTGTTTTGAAGTTCAGCTTAGGGAATGTGATGTTTAGAAATTTATTTGTAAGTGACTGAGAAGAATTTACTTATTTGTAAGAGACTGTGTGTTAGTGTCTTGGTGGCAAACGTCAGTTGATGCATCTGAGGAAGTAGACTGAATCTATGAAAGCTTATGCTACAACTTCCTTCGCACAGTTAGTCTCAAAAGTACTGTAAGATACCTTTGCATACACTGTCATAATGTTAATATAAGTACAGTGTGCCCGTGTCATATGCTTTATACACTGCTTTCAGCGATGGAAGAAGTGGCGCCATGTGCTGGAAGGAGTAATGGCACTCGCACCTGTGGCGTGCACGTGCCACCGCACCACCACAACCATGAGCCCCATTACTTCTAATGGGACTCAAGCATGCATAGAAATTTCTTTTATGTGGCAAAATGGCAAGAGGAAGTATTAAACAATCTTAGAATAGGCCAGGAAAGGAAAAATATATATAACACACTGATAATACTAAATTATTATGATACTATCATGGCAAGATTTTCTTTAGCCATTTCCACTGGTATGGCAACATTGCAAGTAAACATAAAAACTGAGGAAATGTTTTCTTTTCTTTTTTAAAAAGACTTGTGTTATATTGTTGGTAATACCTGTTCAGCAATATAAAAAGTCTTGCTATTTGTCTTTGGATGAACCCATAAGCAACGGAAAGTCTCACCAAGTATAGGATTGTAGGGTTTTTTAAGTCCCTGAAAAAAAAAAGATTTTAAAAATATATACAAATGCATTTTAATTTGAAAATCATCATCATCAATCCAAATTTTCAATGCAAAATTATTTCAAATATTCTACAATGAAAGACCAAGGATGCCCTATTTCACAGTGTTATGAAAAGTAAATCTTGATATATTGGTAGATCCTTTATGATTTGCTGTAAGATCAGCAAGGATTTTGATCCTCACAGCACTAATAAAATAATTCCTTTCCTCAAATTAATTTGTTGAAATGAAGAATGCTTGAGCTAACTGGAAACTTATTTTGGGGATAGAAAGACTGTGGCAAGAGCCCACAGTTAGTTATTTGTAAATGTAAATAGTTTTCCTCAGATGGGTAGATCTTGGGCTTCTAGTCAACAGCCAAGAAAACCCCAAAGCCTGAAGTTTCCCCACTTCTGGCTAAGACTGAATTTCATATAAAGAAGTACCCAAAATACCTAGAGATAATCTTTGGTGAATATAAACCTTAATGTAGTTTTAATGTAACTACACTGTCTTGCAGTCATGTATACTCCAATAAAGTCGCAAAAATAAAATATCTGAAATGTGATATTAAACATGAGATCATTTCAAAGTGTAAAAAAAAAGTATACCTTTCCTGAAAAGTTTCTTAGTTTGGTAAAACAATAAGGTCATGTCAGTCAGCCCACAATGCACCTAACAGATACAACAAGGGGCAGAATCATGTGTCCCTTCAAATGTTGCTGGACTATAATTCCTACCATTCCTCACCAATGGCTATGCTATCTAGGACTGCTGCAACTAGCAACCCAACAGCATGTGAAAGGCAATTCCCATCCCCAATTGATAAGAACAATGAGTGGGTTCTACTTAACTACTTGCTTTAGTTTTTTAGTTTTTAGTTATTTATTTGTTCCATACTACCTGAAGTGGTTCCAGAGTGATTTACAAAAGCAATACAAGATATAAAAACAACAACTGTGGCTTAATAATAATATATTAAAACACCTGGGAAAACACTGATCCTTTGAATGGTACCAAAAAGTAGTGGGCTACATGGAAGTTTCTAATCAAGGAAAAATGTTTTACAAATTTAGTTGCTGTTGTTTTTCCCGTGGGGTACACTGATCCCTTAAAACCATTTGTACTAACATCTGGAAAAGTGAGTATTTGACTTCTGAAAATAAATTAAATATTCATTTTTAACTTTTATATTCTTTTCTCACACGACACGGGAAAAATAAGTTCTAGTTAAAGATCTAGAGAAACAAGAAGCCCCTAAAAAACCATTATGTCCTTAGCCATCCCAACAGGAATAGAAGTGATACTAATTTTTTTTACAAATCAAATAAATAAATATTTAAAAATAAAATAAATCACTACTTTTGGGATGGCTGGGCAAGGAGGTACACTTCATACACCCCACAACGGTTGAACAATATCAGAAGCATGGATCTTTTAAATAGTGACACAAACATTTGAAATATTTTCCCACTACCCTGGGATACATTTGACTGCAGAAATCAACTCAGTTAAGTGAAATGTTGTATCAAAAATGTACAAAGTATTACCTTTGGCTTTTTGTAGAATCCTGACAAATACCATTTCACCACTTGTTTCATACGATTGTAAGCATTCTCTTCAAGGGCAGCTCTAGAACGAGATTCATCAGATTTGTCATATACATTTAAGTATAGCATTAAGAAATCTTTGTCATGTCATGTAAGGCTTGAACGTCTATTTCATGTTCAAATGATTTGTTAGGAAATAAATGCTAGGAAATCATAATTCTGCTCTAACCCCCAAAATACCAGCATCCAGCAAAATTAACTAGTTTGCCTTCCTGTAACTGGTGCTATTCAAATGTTCATTGTGTATAGTTGCATATCTGGGCTCTGTGACTGCAAAGAACATTTTGATTTTTGTAAAAAAAGAACTTTAGCATTTTACCTATTCCCTTAAAGGGAGAGGTTCTTTTCCCTTTTTGCACACCTAAAAGAATGAAAGAAATGTTCACTTTGTTCATGTTAGAGCAGTCCACATTAGGAAATGGAACACTTGCAAGGAAGGAAAGGGATAGGTTTTTTTAACTATGCAGATGGGTCTCTGAAAGAATGCTGCTGTTACGACAATGCCAAACGTCTTAATTAAACAATCAAAATAAAACTTCTATTTGCAAAGTCATGCATGATAAGCCTGAGATTTACAGTCCTGGGCTTCTATTTTCCTGTTCCTTTCCATTGTTTTCTACAAACTTACTTTGTTACCTTCACTTGGTCAATGAAAAGTGATCACTGCATACAACATCTTACCTCTGTCTACTAATACATCTTTCCAAGTGTTTGATTTTTTTTTAACAAGCAGCCTTTTAAGCAGTGTTGACTCCCAATTCTAGGGAGAGGGGGGTATAAAGTTAACAACAACCGTATCAGCTGCTGCTTTGTAAACATTTTGAAATCTCCATGCTTTGCCCAAACATGTACAGGTTTTAAACTGTTTTATTATTCTTTAATAATCAGATCACTCTAATCATTTCTCACTGTTTTAAATTGTTCCAAATTGTTTTAATCTGATTTTTATCTATATATGACCCTGAGATCTTGTGATATGCAGCAGGATATAAGCATACTAAATAAGACTCTGATGGCTCCATAGATTGTTAAGGAACAAAGCTTTACATCTTATTTTTAAAATTGTTTTAGTTGTTATAAAGAAATACAAAGAAAGAAAGAAAAGGTTATGCTTCACTATCTGTACTGTGCTCAGTAGCCTCCATGTACCACACAGTATCTACCCACCACCAAAAACATTTTTTTCCACAGCCACAAAAGCTCATTACAATAAAAATGCAGTATCAAGATTATATATACAGTTTGTCACAATATGAGTAATCTCCTGAATTCTTGGAGACGAAGACATCATGTAAGAAATCACTTTGCTGCTTAAGGCCAAAATTAAATTTTCTATATTAAACCAGAAGAAAATTCAGATCCATCATGATATTAGGGAATAAATAATTCATCCTCTTCCAAAATTGTTTCCAGGAACCCCCAAGGAAATCTGATCATAGATTTTTTTGATGCAACTAATGGTCAAATTACCAGAAAAGTGGCAAAAATTCTAAGTAACTGTCAGTGGCTATATTTGGAGATGACAAAACTATTTCAATATGTTATAGTTTTATTTTGTGTATTGTATCTTCATTGCTATTATTCAAATGGCTAGTTGACCACAAAGAAATTAATTAATTCAAATTCAAAATGCAATAATTGATCTTCTTTTAATAGTGCTTTTAATTCTAAATAAAAAACAATAACACAAGAGTGATTGTTTTTATTGCAGAAAGACAAAATAAACTCACTCAGATAAGAAGTCTGCATGATAGTAGTAATCAGAGAGTTTGTCCAAGAAAGAACGTGTTTCCAAAATAAATGTAGGAAGCACCACTTTAGAGAGGTCCATTCCCGGGCGTACTTGTTTCAATAGTGTCCAGATCAAACTCTTATTCTCTTCTGAAACTATTTCTGTTTGAGAAGCTTCTCCTGCCTTCAACCAAGACAAAGCAAAATGCAGAAAGAACAGAATACTGATTTAGATTATGCATTTGTTAAAGATATTTGGTTTGAGGCACAGTAACCCAAAATTCTTTCCATGCAATCTGTCTTTTGTTAACAATTGCATTTAAGCAGATTTTTCATAGCTCTCTGAAGCCATTTTTTTCAACACACTTGCCTTACACAGACTTCTTTAAAATAAACAACCTTGAGCCTTTGACCCTGATTAAGCAAGGGACAACAAATAAGTTTTGAAACACTTTACACATTAATAAATCAGACATGGAAAACTTTGGAAAAAGAAAGATATTTATTAGGCAAGTGCTGAACACTATGGCCTACAACAACTTGACAATTCCCAGCTCAACAATTACTGTATATACTCATGTATAAGTCTAGAAATTTTACTCAAAAAATTGACCCAAAAAACTTGGGTCGATTTATCCATAGGTCAAAGTATGTATTAGACCTTAACTTGAAAAAGGAACCTTGAAAAGCCAGAGTTTAGTATGTCCTGGGAGCCCCTAAAAGAAGCACCGATCCTGCTATTTTCTCCATCACAACTGCTTCTGCCCTTTTTGAATGCCTGGATGGGAAAATGGCAGTGGTGGCAGCTCTTTGCCACTCCCCTCTCAAAAGAGAGCTGAAAGGTACCAGGCTTTGAAAGATCTAAATAAGGCAGTGGTTCCCAACCTTTCTAATGCCGTGACCCTTTAATACAGCTCCTCATGCTGTGGCGACCCCCAACCATACAATTATTTTCATTGGTACATGGAAATATGTGTTTTCCGATGGTCTTAGGCGACCCCTGTGAAAGAGTCATTTGACCACCCAAGGGGTCCCGATCCACAGGCTGGGAACCACTGGAATAAGGTATTTCTATATGTTTGTTAGCTTTTCTGGGTAAAATTAGGCAAAGTTATCACATAAAAATGAAAGACTTTAGTCACTACTAATGTACAGTCGTCCCTTTTTATACACAGATTTCTTATACACGGATTCAAGCATCCACAGTTTGAAAATGTTATAAAAAGTATAAATTTCAAATATCAAACCTTGATTTTCCATTTTTTATAAGGGACATCATTTTGCTATGTCATTATATTTAATGGGACTTGAGCATCCACGAATTTTGTTACCCACAGGGGATCTTAGAACCAAACCCAGCATATAGGAAGGGTCCACTATAGTCATTTTCACTGCTTTGCCTTTTTACCCCTTTTCACATGTGTATACTTTCTTAGCTCCACCTTGCCTGGCTGTCTCCCCGATACATCACACAGCCACCATTTACTGTAATTCCCTCCTCAACCATCCAACCTTTACAGTGAACAGTTATGCCTGCCAGAAATTTGTAAGCTCTTTGGCATAGTTTTCCTTTGATTCTTCCTTTGCATCATTTGTCACATTCCCCTACATGTTACCCTTAGCTTATCCACGAATCGTATCAAAATCCATAATTTTGGCCCCAAAACCTGCCTTCAACTTATACATGAGGTTGACTCATACTAGAGTATATATAGTAAATTCAGACTTTGTTTTTTTTTTCTTTTTTCTTTTTCACTACTCTGGTAATATTCCTGCTACGTATCTGAGTATGGTTCTAAATCATGTCTTGGATCAACTAATATTACATGGTACTCAACAGGGACTTAGCAATTTTAATTGGCAAGATATTTCTAGCAAATCAGTTCCAGCAAGACACAGCTTATACTTAGATATACCTTGACAATTAACTTATTAATGATTCCAAAACAGTTTACAATTAGACATATAGACAATAAAAATAGTTACATACAAAAGACAAACTATTTTGCAACTCATGGTCAAACTTACAGTGTCATACTTTTTCCATTAATATTCAAATTCAGTTGCAGAAAATGAATGTATATATTTATTACTATTGCAGAAAAACTTTTTTTACCTCGCCAAGTTCTTCATGTGCTTCTTCTACATATGTAGTTTCCTTTATATGATCAGGTTCAGGATCAATGTATGAGTCGTCCTGCCGTTCTGATGTGTCAGTATCACTTTCTCCTAGGCCATCATTATCTGATTCATCACGATCATGATCATTTTCCCTATCTGATTTATCAGAATAGAGATCTGGATCTTTAAAGTGATGCCTTTCAATTTCACTATCATTTAGTCTAGAGAGGTAAATAGAGCAGTTTCAATTATGGTGTTTCTATGCTTTCATTATGTCATTTACTAAATAATAAACTGTAGGACACACAACTGTACTGAACTAATGGCTTTTTTGAACCTCTCAATTCAGTAAACATCAAGCACAATGAAGTTACATTTATGCACTTTCTATCTCATTGATTTTAAGGGGAAAGTTAAGGAATCTGCAATCAATGGGACAGAAAAGCAGCTTAATTTGGGTGGGTCATCAGATAAATGTTAATTTATGCAAATTAATTTCTAAAATGTAGTCTATATTTATCAGACTCTTGTTTGGTGCACCTTTGTTTTTTTTAAAAATCAGCCAATATTCATTAGTTCTGTAGCATACCTTATCTCATGGAGCTCACCTTCTCCTATGAACATATAGAAATCCTCCATACTTTCATAGTTTAAGATATTTTAACATACATTTACTTTATATATACACTCACACATATCTAGCAATCTTATTAAGAATACACTAATTTGCCAGTTAAATTGGGGATATATTTTAGTATAAAAATACAGTATTTCTTCCAAAATACATCATTATAAGTTAATATGGAAGCAATCATATAACCATGATACTGCATTTAAAGAAATCATTGGGATAATTTATCTTCTAATTGAGAGCTGCAATCATAATGTGGACCTTTTATTAGTTCAAGTCACTGGTAATCACTGGCATTGTGACACATGGTTAACTCAACCAATCACCACTCTCTAAATTTGCTGCAGCTGTACTGAAACAGAACAGGGCATTAAGTGGGACTGTTGTGTGTCTCAAAAGCTTTTACTCACAACCCTCATAACTTGCTGCCAAAATAAATATGAACAGAAGAATAAAACATGTAATTACCAAAAACTAAAATACATTTTTAAGGCAGCATATACAATAAGCTATATTAAAATTATTTATAAAAAGCTCAAGAGAATTAAATGGAATTTGCCTACTGCATAAAAATGTCTGGCATCCCCAAGGTAAATCAGTCTGGGGAGAACATTCTGTAAGTGGGGCACCAGCATTAAGAAGATTCTTCATTAGTGGCCAGCCTCACTGTAAGAATCTCCACAGTGGGTCCTCCAGTGAAGCTCATTCATATATATATATATAGGCAGTTATACAAGGATCCCAGTGGCCCTTCAAGTCTTTTGGTCTTAACCCATACCATAAAGGTCTTTTAAAGGCCAAAACAGTACCTTCCAAACACTTTCCAAACAACTGGGGAGCTGAAGCAGTTCCCCTATGGAGAAAGCCAACAATACTTGTACCTTCTTAAGTTTAGAAAGTAGGAGGAGGGAAAGGGGGGGACTTTATACTGCTTTCTTGTAACAGTATAATTTTTGGCCAGCTAGTAAACCAAAAACATGAGAGATTCCAATCACACAGAAAAAAATACTTATTCACAGATTGCATAGCTAGGAATTAATTTCCATACAAAAAGGTGAACTTCTGATGATTTTTGAAAGATATTAGACAAATTCATAGAAAATTAAGCTCTCAATTGCTACCGATAGCCATATAAGCATGCTTCTCAATGCCAGCTGCTGGAGAAAACAGTAGCAAAAGAGGGTATCTCTCTTATGTTCTGTATTTGCATTTCCTATAGGCAGCTCCTTGACTACTATAGTAAATAGGATGCTGACCCATGAAAGATTTTGACCTGATCCAGAATGGCTTGTCTCATGGCATTGTCTCATGCCATATCTAGCATTACTGTAGTTAATCTGGAGCTTAAACAGAACATGGATAATTGAGGCCATACTCTATCTGGCCACGCAGTGTTACAATGGGACTAAACAAACTAGTTGGTAAAAGGCAGTCTGTGAAAAGGAAACCATCTGCATTTCCTGAGTCAAATATGGATTAAGGAGCATCCATAGTGATAAACTTTTAGATTGTAAGTCTGAAGGTAGGAAACCGTCTAATTAAAAATAATAATAATTGTAAGCCGCTCTGAGAGCCTTTAGGGTTGAAGGGCAGAATATAAATACCATAAATAAATAAACAAACAAACATGTTTTCACCAGGCAAGTACAACTCTTCTTAGCACAAGATGAATACCACTCCTTTGGTGAGATTAAACACTCATTGTACCTGTGTCATATTTGTACTGAGCTTCACCTTTTTTGTCTTAATCCAATACATCATTACAGGCAAACACTGCCTCAGTAAAAAGGGGAAAAAAGTGGGGTACCATCTGGATATCCATGGCCATTCTCTCAAACTATCAGTGATGTCAGCTCAGCAGTTTCATGTCTATGTTAAATTAATTTGGGGAAACAATTAGCAACCTCTGATACCCAGGATCTGAAATACCAAGTAATGGAGTAGTATTCCCTCACAACAACATTAGGCAACATAATGTTCCAACTTCCATTCCAGACTGCCTATCCAGAATGATACTATAGCTGATAGTATCAAAAGCTTCTGGGAGAAGTAACAGGATTGTACAGTACTCCCCTTTCTTTCAGTGTTAAGTCATTCATCAAGATACCAAAAACAAACTCAGGGCTAAAACTACATCCAAGCTCTGAATGCAATTAATTTAGACACCCAATCTTCTATAGGGGTTGTCTGGAGTTGTATTAGCACCCATCACAGCACCCTGTCCAGAAAAGAGTAGTAGCAGACGGCTCCCCACTATGCCTACCACTTTCAACTCATCAATGTATGCTCATCAAATTTGCAGATGACACCAAATTAGGAGGATTAGCTAATACCCCAGAGGACAGCATCAAAATTCAAAATGATCTTAATTAAAGTTAACAAAATGAATTTCAACATGAAGATTGTAAGGTACTGCACTTAAGACAGAAAAATGAAATGCACAAATATAGGATGGGGCACACCTGGCTTAACAAGACTACATGTGAAAGGGATCTAGGAATCCTATTAGACCACAAGCTGAACGTGAGTCAACAGTGCAATGTGGCAGCTCAAAAAGCCAATGCGATTTTACACTGCTTCAATAGAAGTATAGTGTCTAGATCAAGGGACGTAATAGTGCCACTGTATTCTGATTTGGTAAGGTCTCACCTGGAATACTGTGTCCAATTCTAGGCACCACAATTAAAATTTGGAGCATGCCCAAAGGAGGGCAACTAAAATGGTGAAGGGTCTGGAAACCATGGCCTATGAGCAACAACTTAGGGTGCTGGGGATGTTTAGCCTGGAGAAGAAATGTTTGAGAGGTAATATGATAGCCCAGTTTAAAGATTTGAAGAGATGTCACATTGAGGGTGGAGCAAGCTTGGTTTCTGCTGCTCCAGAGAATAGGATCCGGAATAATGGATACAAGCTACAGGAAAAAAGATTCCACCTAAACATTAGGAGGAACTTTCTGACAGTGAAAGCTGTACCCTCAGAGTGTGGTGGAGTCTCCTCCTTTGGAGTTTTGAAACAGAGGCTGGATGGCCATCTGTTAGGGATGCTTCCATTGTGACTTCCTGCATGGCAGGGGGTTGGACTGGATGGTCCTTGAGACCTCTTCCAATTCTATGAGTCTATGATACATCTCCCATCACAGGATGCAGCAGAAAGTTCTAAAGAAAAATAATGGAGGAATAAACTAAGCTTGAGCAATTAGTTGCTTTTACTATATGACCACTTTTCAGTGTTTCTTTGGCTTCCTTTGGAAAAAATGCAGCAGACATATAAGAAGCTTAAAACAGCAGGACACAGTGGCTACATGGGTAAAAACTCTGAAGCAACCCACAACACAACAGCAGCAAACTCCTGGTCTTTTAACTACTTCTCCACTTTTTCATTCTGGTTGCTCTGCTCTCTTCCCTTTAGCTTCAAATATGGTCAGAGATGCTGTAAACTATTACCACCAGCAAAGGATCCTGTCTTTTGTCATCTTCCTCAGAATACCTTTGGATCGCTTCTTGAGCTTTCTGGGGAAAGGAAGGTTGCTGGCTAGGGTGGTGGCCACTGCAGGTACTTTGAATTATATGTGACTGCCACCTCCCTCCACCATAAATTAGCCAAGGACAAAAGCATCTTTCCTTGAAAACAATTCAAATGAAGTGCTAAAATTATTCTATAGAGATTATGAGTGGGATTTTCTCATATAATAAAACTTAAAACATTTAGCTGACTTACGGAAAGCTTTCACTACTATGCACGTTGCTTGCACGCAGCAGGCCATAGAAAGACACATGTGCACCATCTGTTAAGTTGAGTTCATGCTCTTTACCTTCTCTGATCATTGTACGCTTGAGCAAACTCGAGCATTTCAAAGCCAGTTCCAAGGCATCCATCCAACATCTACCTAAAAATAAATACAAGTAGTTGTATACCTCATATTAGTAATCTTACAAATGGAAAATCTTAAAAGGTCTCCAATTCAGTAATCTTACAAATGGAAAATCTTAAAAGGTCTCCAATTCAGATGTTTGCAGATTTGAACCACAGAACTAGGATTTTAGATACCGCATCTCAAATACAGAAAGGTGATTCATGTTTATAGAAACCTATTTCAATATGTCTCTTTTCTGCTGGCCAAATGGCTGTAATAAAGTTATTATTATTGTAATATGTCTCTTTATACCCTGACCTTCTTTACTCAAAGGTCCCATTTAACTCTGGATGAATTTCCGTTCAACTATGCTTGGGAGTGCATCTCTAGCATCTGATTTCCCACAATACCAATTCTAAATAGATATATATATTTGGATTAAACGAGTAGGTGTCTTCTTAAAGAAAGACACTGGTGTACATCATAACTAATATTTGAAGGCTCACTCTCAGTAGTTTGTTCTTTTTCTTAGTTAAAAAATTCAAGCAAAACCTATCTACGTATCATTTATTTGGATCTAGACTTTATGCTTACAATGACACCAATGAGAAAAGGTAGCCCCATCAATTTCAATAGGCATACTCATGACTAAATCTGGATCCAACCCAATGTCTAGTAGTTAAGACTTGAAAGAATGATCTGTTCAGGTCATGTAGGAAACTTTGGTGTGTTACAGACCGCCCCTTAGGGGCGGCCTGTAGGCGCACCTTTCCCTGCCAGATCAGGGCCTCAGTGGCCAGAGCGGCAGCCGCTGAAGCCCCGATCCGCCGCTTTCTGGGCTGTGGGGAAGCGGCAAAAGGCCCCTTCCCCGCAGCCTGGAAAGGGGTGTCCTTGGGGCTTCAAGCCCCAAGGACACCCCGCGGCGGCAGGGAGAAGGAAAAAGGGGCCGTTTGGCCCCTTTCTCCTTTGGTCCGCTGGGCGCAGCCGTCTGAATGCTGTGCCCAGCGGACCAAACCAGGAATGTGCTCTGAAACGGAGCTCCTTCTGGGGTCGCGGAAAGGGCGCCCTAGGCGCCCTGCCGCGCCCCCAATATGTCACAACTGCGCCGCCTCGTTTGGAGGCGGCGCAGCTGTGACGTATTGATGACGGCGGACGTGTGGAATGGCCGCTGCTATTTTGTGTGTGCACAGCGCACACTAGGGTTAGGGCGGTGCGGAAGCACCGCCCCGCCTTAACCCTAGTACGTGCTCCGCGCATACTTTTTAGCCCGTGTGTAACGGGCCTAAAATTGCTATTTTAGTACAGTATTTAAGTGCCAGGTTCCAAAAGGCTGCCTGAAGCTTCTGTATATGCTTCTGATTTTTCCTCAGAGACTTGTCTCAGGACACTACCTCCTTATAGCATCTCATTTTTGTGAATATTTTAATATTGGAAAACCATGATGCAACATGATTGATGATGCTATAGAGTATCAGAATTATATAGATTGCTGCCTAGTCAATATCTGGGAGCCTATGTTAAGTGCTCCAAACTCCCTGAAAGAAGAATGGGCTGTAAATGTAACCATTATATATATAACAGCTAAAGCTGCATCTAGATTATAAACAAAAAATCTTAAAGTTCCTTGACCATACAATTATTAGTATTATTATAATTTATATGCCACCTTTCTCCCAAAACTGGGACTCAGGGCAGGTTACAACATAAAAAAAATACAACTAAAAACATCCAAAAAGATTAATATTAAAATAGGATTAAACTCTCAAAATGATTTAAAAGTACAAAGATAAAACACCATTAAAAAGATTAAAAGCCTTCAAAACAATTCTGTCTAAAACAGTGCAGTTTTTGAAAACTTTCTACTTTAAAAACTTGTTGGAATAAAAAAGTTCTTTGCCTGATGATGGAAGAATAGCAGGGAGGGGGCCATCTTGGTCTCCCTGGGAAGGAAGTTCCAGAGTCTAGGGGCAGCCACCTAGAAGACCCTCTCTCGCATCCCCACCAACCATACTTGTGACAGTTACAACTTAAGTGGATCTATATTTGTTTATTGGTAAAAATCGTATTTCTGAAATAAAATGTTTACTTTGTTTGCATCATGTGCCATAAAAACCAAGGAATACTTCCTAAGTAAATTGTTTCTGTGTGTCTGTATGTATCTGCATACAATACATCTGGAAAAGTGATGGATTTTTTCCCATGGTGGTAGGTGAACTGAGATCTCTGACCATCTAGACAGCATCTCCAGCATCTTGTACTGTTAAAAAAATGCTGTTTCTATTACTATAACTTATTAATTAGTTACTGTATATACTCATGTATAAGTCTAGAAATTTTAGTAAAAAAACAGACGCAAAAACCTGAGTTGACTTATCCACAGGTCAATGTAGGTACTGTACTTAAGCTCTTATTTAAAAAGGAAGCAGGTGAAAGACAAGAGTGTAAGCACTGACCCCCTCTACTTTCTCATCCAGCCAGGCTTTGGGGTGAGCACAAACAGTTATGCCTCCTGGAATTTTGTAAGTTCTTTGCCATCATTTTCCATTGCTTCATTCTTTACATCCTTTATTACACACCCCTAAATTTTACCCTCGACTTATCCACAGGTTATATCAAAATTCTTAATTTTGGCTCCCAAACCTGCTCCCGACTTATAGATAGACTGACTTATAGTCAAGTATACATGGTAAATTTTGCCACTTTCACAACACCAACTTTTGTACTTTTTCCACTATTTTCTCTCTGATTTTGTTGGTTTTTTGTTTGTTTGTTCTTTTAGAATCCAGAGTGAGTTTAAATAACAATTTAGCAATTCACTAGGATCACTGTTCTATGAAAGTAACTGAAAATATAGCTGTATTCTTTCATCAGCATCTCATTTTTATTATTATTATATTATTATTATTAATACAGTGGTGCCTCGGGTTACGAAATTAATTCGTAACGCGGCCGCTTTCGTAACCCGAAAAGCCTTCGTAAGCCGAATTGCCATAGGCGCTAATGGGGAAAAGCCGCGATTCCGTGCGAAAAAGCCGAAAAAAGCACCAAAAGTTTTTTCGTAACCCGAAAAAACATTCGTAACCCGGAACAATGATTCCCTATGGGATTTTTTCGTATCCCGAAAATTTCGTAACCTGGGTATTTCGTATCCCGAGGTACCACTGTAATAATAATAACCTTTATTTATGAAGCACTGTAAATTTACACAGCGCTGTACATACAATCTTTTTACTTAGACGGTTCCCTGCCCTCAGGCTTACAATCTAAAAAGACATGACACAAAAGGAGAAGGGAGTGGTGGAGGGAAAGGGTAAGAGGTCCAGCAGTTCCTCTCTACCTCCGAGGCCTGGACCAAACTCATGCAAAGTTTTCCTTTGCTCAATTTGTTATGGGGGAAAATTTACCAGTATCTCATTGTCTTTCCCATAAAAAGTAATTCATATTTGTTATACTGATGACAATCTGAAAAAAAAATCACTGAGGGCATATAATCTGGACTGTAGACCATAAACCTATTTCCTGAAATTTCTTAATCACAGTGGTATTTGTAGTGCTTATTCTTGGCTAAAGGAATTCAAGCTTGACATCCCACAAAGGATCCCCCCCCCCGCTTCCTCATTTGATCTAGAGGAGTGCTGGGTAAATATGGCAGGGATCAATTTTTGCACCTATGATAGGTCCTCATGATGCTACGTCCTTATAGCATCTCATTTTTTTGGATATCAAAATCAACTGGAAGTCACTTCCAGTTACAACTTCTGCCATTTGGGAAATGTGTGTGTGGTTCCAACTAATCCACCAATCCTGAAGGCATGGCTTGCCCTTATTTTTATTTGGGTAGAGGAGGGACAGTTTCCCCCCTCTATATTTTTTTGGAGTGCACAACTCTGGGATGCCACAGAACAGGAGTTGAGAGCTGCAGGTACCCCACATAGCAAATTTTCCCCACCTGGGATTCACAATATAGCATTTGGTAAAATATAATGTCCACACTTACATATATATAATTCGGCTCTTAATTTTCATTTCTTAGTATCATGTGCTTCATATACTCTTACATCAAGAAAAGTAATAAACTGATCTCAAAAGAAAAAATATTAGTTACCATCTGATTCTGAAGCTGCTCGGATGATCAAATAACTGCTAGGTAATGGCTGTGTTATAGAGCCAACAGCTTCCCCTTTAGGGCCCTGAAAACACAAACAATAGATATAGTTTTATATTCATTTCAGTGCATGAATGTTTAATGTATTTTTTTTTATAAAAGAGCAATCAGATGCTCTGTAAGTCAGCAATAACTAATGAAAAGAATTCACTGGGAACAATTGGTTTATTTCACTAGAATCTTTTTCTAGGCTAATTTCAATACTACATCTCATATCTGAATCCATACATCAACCCCCTTTAAAGAGTGGTCCCACATATACAAAAGAACTGTATTTGCAAAATATCTGAAAATAACATAATTCATAATAACTAATGATCTTGGTAACATTAATTGACTGCTCATTTATGTTGATGTGGAAAACAAGTAAGAGATGGCAGCAAAAATTAATATAAGTAGAACAAGAAGCCACTAGAGAAGAAGCCAATAACTGTAAGCTAGTTCCATGCAGTAATCTTCAAGAAATTGGGAAACAGTTAAGCTGCAGCAAAGTCAACGCAAACTAGTTTGGAGAGTTGGAACAAGCCCCATTTCCAGGAATTTCTAGTGTGTAAAGCCAGGTACCTAGGAATAGGACACAACAAAATGCATGGTAGAAAACATACAGCACCTCTTTGCAGGATTCAGTTATGCTAGATTCATCGTGAAGTAGATCTGAAACTAGACCCTGATGGACAATTCATCATAGAGTACACAATAAGCCAGTCCTATGTGATGCAAAAACCTCATTTTACTTTTTAAGTTAGACACAATGAAAGGGGACTAATACTACTTTTGTGAACAGCAATTTTCTGCAGTGACAGTTATAAATGTCAGCTGTACATTAGAGGTTTTGCTTTATTGAAATCATGCTGAATTTTACTGTAAGTGTTAACTCAACCTTCTCCAATCTAATGTCCACCAGATGTGCTGGACAACAAACCCTATCATCACTAGAAAAGCATGGTAGAAGTCGAGTGTAGCTGAGGACAACAGGTCTGTAGCTGAAAACAATTAGAGGATACAGGTTGGAGACAGCTGGGTAAAGGCAATGCAATGCAACAGGGGGAAGGGAAGTACTCGTTAACAGTGGCACAGATGAAGTTTACTAACGGCGTGAAAGAAAAAAACATCAATTGCATTCAGTGGAGCTTATTTTCTAGAAGGGGTATACAGTGGCGTCCCTAGGGTTGGTGTCACCCAGTGTGGGAACTGACACCATTTTACACCATACAGAATCCTTAGTAATGCTTTTTTGCACTAATGTTCCTTATAAATGTAATTCTCACCTACCACTGAGTGTAATGCTAAAAGTTGTGACATAAACAACTAGCAACTTTAAAATTATACCTTCAAATTACAGTATCACAGGCATTACCTAAATGTATTTATATATGCATAGTGAAGAGTTGGTTAAAATGTGATGTTTTAAAGAAAATTTAAATTTTTAAAAAAATATATTTTTAAAAATAAAATAAAATGTTGAAATTTGAATTTTAAAAAAATCTGGGGCCTCTCCTTTCTCCTCCCAGAGAGCTTCACCCCACTCCCATCATCTCTTAAAGCATTTTAAAAGGAAGTAGATGAATGCCACAGCCCATTTCTGCCACACACAAAAAAAGGTGTTTGAGGAGCAGCGGTGTCACCCTCCCGCACCCCCATAGTGATGCCACTTGGGGTATATGGTACTCAAGCTACCTGAACTGGACACACAGTATCCAATACAATGGCTTAATGGAAATACTTCCATTAGTGGAACAGGAAGCAGGCCATCATCCCATGTCGCCTGCAATGCAAACTCAAAATCTGTAGCCCTGTCCATTCTCTTGCAATTTCAAGTCCCCTGGAGAAAGTTTTTGGATTTTGTGCAGGGATACAAGGCAGTTGTATGATCCATCATGCTAGTGGTAGAGTGCGTCTGCAATATTGGATTTCATTTGGCAATGTTAGGGTATTGTTTCGGAATATGTTAATATTTATGTCCTATTTTATCTCCTTTCGGGCCTTTGTGGACTCTATTAGTGTTTTGGCACAATGCCAAGACTATTTTGCAAGGACTAAATCCAACATTACTCCTACCCAGTGTAGTTCTACTAAAAATAATGGCTGAGATCCTGCAACTTTAGACACAGCTACAATGACAGAGCTCCACTGTCACAATTATGTGCCTTCAGCGCCTGACAGCACCCCAACTAAAGGAGTTCCGAGATGCTGAAGATTACTGCACTGGGAAATGATATCTGCACTTCTCTCCAGACATGGTACACATTGCGCCAAGCAGTTGCATCAGGACCTGAGGGTTTTGTCTGGTTACCTAATCTCACTGCAGCACACAGCTGGAAGAATGCTGCAAACATTTCCTAACATCTCAGTCTGTAGTGTCTGATGTTGCCAGACTGAAAAGGTGTGTTTTGGGGGGTTATGTTCCATTGTTAACAACTGTAAATGTGAATTGCCAGCAGTCTAGCTTACAATCCTGTTAGTACTGAATGGGATAACAGCCTACAGTTATTTGTGATAAGTCTTATTAAGTTCAGTTGATCTATTCTAGGTAAGACTAATGCTGGTGTATGAAGGTAATAAGGATTTTCTAAAAATGTTTCCAAAAATAATTTAGAAGGCATTACTATTTTGCCGCTATAATATTTCTGAAAACTTTTTTGACATAATATGATGGAATTCAAGGAATGCACACTAACTTTGAAAGATATACATATTGTGTAATAGAATTCCATCAAGGAAAGTATTGACAGTATTAATTTTAACAGGAAAAGTCTTCAGGCACTGTGATTACGAAAACAGGCTTAGAGGTTATATCAGTATCAAAACCTTTTATCTCTATTTCATGTAGAACCTATCACAAATTCACTTTTTAAAAAAAAGCAAAGAAAAACAATTTTGTATATCTCTTCTTTCCTCCTGCAAACATTGTATTGCAATAAAAACAAACACCATAATAAGAGTTAAAGTGTTCTGAACACAGCATTGTTTTAAAATAAATACACAATTTTATTTATTTCAATTTTCAAAAGAGTATTTTAAAGTTAAAGACTTTCATATTATAGCGCGCCCGCGTTTTACGCTGGAAGAGCTTATCGTGCCCCCTGAAGAATTAATGGGGCGTGTTCCTGTGGCGCGTACGTGCTACTATGCTGTTATACGCTGCGGGTGCAAGCCCCATTACTTTCAATGGGGCTCCAGCACACGTGGAAATCCCTACGAGGAGGGATCCAAAATGGATCCCCGCGTAAGGGGAGGGCGCACTGTATAACATCTTTTAAAGATATCTCAATAGTCTCAAAATCTTTATGGGGCATGTCTCAAAAAGACTTTCAAATTAATTCCTTTGAGTATTGTGTTACAGTGTGTAACCATAGAGTTACTTTGTGTTGCATCTCTTGAAACTACAGTTTTAATATTGTGTACAAATTATCATCCTATATTCTTCTTTGATACATGATGCATGTTTGGTACACCATGCAAGTTGGGTACCCTATACATATATGGGCAAAATGTTCCATTTTTATGCTAAAAAGCTGATAGTGGAGGCATTTTCACACCTGCTGAAGCAATGAGGTTATGTTAACAAATGCTTTATGTTTAAGCACAATAGCTTTCTTTCTGCAAGTTTCATTTGTTTCAACAGACTCCCACATGAGATCAGTTTTGCCCCTTTCAATGCCTCAAAGCTGTACTTTGGAAAGGCGTTATATAAATATTATTATTATTATTATTATTATTATTATTATTATTATTATTATTATTA
>NC_056526.1:53402606-53564283 GCF_019175285.1 Sceloporus undulatus | reverse complement strand
ATTATTCAGGGAACTAAGATCTGAGAAAATAAGCTAAATTTAACAGTGATATAGGTCTGCTAGACCCAACTATGCCAAATGAAAGTACTCTGAGATGATTAATATTTAAAGGTTCAGAAAGGTTTAGCATGTCATCAGTATAATGTTCTATTCAGCATTAAGAATACATATTCACTTACCTTTACAGCCCAGATAGACTGCTCCAAAGGATGGAAAAGTTTGAAACAAAATCCATCCTTTTTTGAAGGCCGCTCAATGAGTTCACATGCGTTCAAAAGTACTGTTCCCACCCACTGACCATTTTTAGGAGTTTTGTAAATAAGCAATACTCCTGGTTTCAGCACACACCAAAGTTTGGTCCAGCTTTTCAGTGTACCACGAATCTGAACAGGAAAAAAGAAGTGTTTAGTCTATTAAAAAAATCATTCCAAGCAAAGAAGACCTCCCTTACAATATATGCAACCTCTTCAGTATTATAAAACTGCAATAAGATATTTCTAAGTATCAGTCTAATCTCATACACTCATCCACAAACCGAATAATACTATACACTCTATAATGTTACTTGATAGTCTAGTAAGCCAAATTACTAAAGGATATCAAATGTAATATGCAGGTTGCTTTTCTCTGAAATTAAACCATGCAAAGTAATCCTATACAAATCCACTCAGAAGTAAGAGTATAGAGACTACCAGCTGAGTATAGGATTCCACTTGTAAGTTACTATTTTATGTTACATGCATAAATGGAGACACCATTCCTGATGAAAGAGCCTCAGTTGACAGTTGTACAATCTACTGGTTAAGGTGCAAGGTTGAAATATGAATTGAATGCAGGTTCACATGATCCCCAGTCTGCACTGAGGCTCACCTGGCAAGCCTCAAGGAAATCACACTCTTGGCCTAATTTAATTCAGAGTTATTTTTTCAGAGTGAAAAATAAAAGGCTGTCATGAAAGATACTACTGTAAATAATAAATTAAAAATTAAAAAAGCACATCAACAAGCCATCAGATTTTAATCCATCTAGGAAAACAATGAGGTTGGAGCAGCAACATCTCAGGCTTAACTTTATGTCCACACATATGAAGAGAATGTATGTCTGCTTCCAAGAAATAGTCTGTTAAAAAAAACTGTATATCAATATATGAATTACAAAATGTTCCTCTAAGAAACATCTTGTAATTCAAATCAAATTTAATACAAAGGGATCACCAATTCAATTAGTCACCACAGACAGAAGTAGCCATGGCAACCGCAATAAAGCAGCAGCTAGGTATTCCCCTTGGTTCCTAAACCATCAAATACTGAGCCTTTGGGATACAATTAATACATTCTCTGACTGCTGTGGGTAAACATCAGAAGCTAAGCAGGATTCCACTATTTACTATTCTGGTAGATAAACAACAACTACAACTTTCACTAATATTACACACATTTTCTGACCTTTAGCCAGTCAGCCATGACAATGACTGATGGATCTGTGATTGTACTAAGTAATTCTTTCGTAGCTCTTTTCTTCTCTTCCCTGTAATTTTTCTTTTGAACCTGTAAATAAAGTATGAACAAGAGGGAGTAAGAAATTTAACTAATGGGAAAATGTTTATGAATTGCCTAGTCTTGCAAAAAGCGAAAGTCAAAATATAAAAGGAAATGTAACATGCCATGGCTGCATCCACACTGCAGAATTAATGCAGTTTGAAGCTGCTTTAACTGTCATGGTGCCATCCTATGTAATCCTGGGATTTGTAGTTTGTCATGGCACCAGAGCACTCTGACAAAGAAGGCTAAATATCTCACAAAATTACAAATCCCAGAATTCCATAGCATTAAACCATGGCAGTTAAAGTGGTGTCAAACTCCTATTATTACTGCAGTGTGGATGCATCCTTAGTTCAGTTGATAAAAAATCAACAACAGCAGTACTAGCTGAGCTGTTTATCATCATTATATAATACCTATTGCTAGCCAGTTTCATATAAAGTCTCTTTATATGATGGTTCTTCAGCTATATAAACTTACATTATGTGGACATTCAAGGATGGCCTTCTTTGCTATAGCATGGCTGTCCCCCTTGGATACTCATTTAGTGCAGTTAGATTCATTTTATACCAAGTTCAAACTTAGATTTTCACCAAAGCTTTTAGGACATATGAACCATGGCCTGGAGAGAATGTAGAGCTTTTATACATGGTGTGCACTATTCTAAATTGTTGCTTTACTGTCTACACCCAAAACCTGACACAGGCTGGAATATAAATATTTT
This sequence comes from Sceloporus undulatus, assembly GCF_019175285.1. NCBI lineage: Eukaryota > Metazoa > Chordata > Lepidosauria > Squamata > Phrynosomatidae > Sceloporus > Sceloporus undulatus. Next base: position 53,562,018 of record NC_056526.1, on the reverse strand, counting down.
AACAAACAAACCAATATCTGTTGACAAGAACACTTGCTGGTACCAAAGTATAAGAGATGATGAATAAGTGAAATGATTGTTTCACTGAATTCTTTCACAGTTAGTATAGCATATGACTATGTTAACAATAGGTATTTATGTAATTCTGATTTGTTTGTGTATTTGTTCCTGGCCACCTACTTACTTACCTACAAAAACAAACATTCTGCTCTTCTGGTGCTTAAATGCCACACTAACTAGAAGTTACAACTGGCGGTGACTTGGCAAACTTTCACTTTTTTAAAAACAGATTTGCATTAAGTTATTCTACTTTCTGTGTTTTCCTAAGAACTACATTGTTGTTCTTGCTGTTGTGTGCCATTGATTCAACTCTAACTTATGGTTGCCCTATCCTAGAGTTCTCTTGGGACTATTTACTCAGATGAAAATTGTCATTGCCTTCCATCTGAGGCTGAGAGAGCATGACCTGACCAACATGACCCAGTGGGTTTCCATGGCTAAGCAGGGATTCAAACCTTAATCTCCCAGAGTCTTAGTCCAGCAGTTAAAAACACTACATCACACTTTCTCTCATTTACTATATTATCTCATAATAATTATGCATATTTTAAATTTATCATTAGTGATTACTGTATATACTCATGTACCACATAGTGGTAATGACTAGTAACATATTTATTTTCACCAGAAATAAATCCCCATGGCCACTTGGAAGCAATCATTTCTCATCCCTAACAGTAAACATACCAGAGTCCAGCCCTCTTCATCTTGGTGGCCTTTAGATACTTTTTAGACCACAACTCCTATCTTCCCCAGCCAATATTACCAACAGCCTGAATTGGAAGTTTTAGTCCAAAACATCTGAAGTACAGCAGGTTGGCAAAGGCTGATCAAATTTGTCTATGCATAATTCTCACTTAGATAAATGGTTAAAATGCCTGTACTGCAGGCACTCACTCACAAACCACAAGGTTGTGAGTTCAATACCAGCCAGGGCTCAGGCTTGACTTAGGCTTGCATTCTTCCAAGGTCACTAAAATGAGTACCCAGCTTGATGGGGACAATTAGCTTACAGTTGTAACCCACTTAGAGATTGCTTAGAGTGGTATGAAGCAGTATATAAATGAAGATGCTATTGCTGTAAAGCCACGTGTAGGCTGTACCACTTTGGGCTGCAACTTTGAACTGGGGGCTCATGTAACAGAATAGTCTTGTATAAAAACTGGTAGAGCCCATCAACAGGCTTGCCAAGAAGACCATTGCTAAAATCTAGACTGTTTTCAAGGTATTCTGTGCAGGTGTGCTCATATGTGTATCACAGACACTACACAGAACAATAGGGCTGGGGAACCTAGGGGTCTCTAAATGCTGGACTATCACTTCTATCATTCTTGACTATTGGTGATGTTGGTGGGGCTCTTGGCAGTCCATTTGGAAGGCTACAGGTTATTTATCACTATCCTTAAGAAACACACTATATTCTAAAGATGCATCAAGCCATGTAAAGTATTTTCTAAAGATAATTATGATACTAATTGATTCAACACTGCAGCTTTTCCAATATCCTAATGTATCTCTGAAGGTCTTCAGTATTTCCTGTTTAGCTTGAGTGATGCTGCCTAGCCAGAAGAATGGGGATTGTAAGCATGCTGTTTTGGAAAGCCACTCACCTTAAGAGACTCCTTCTTGGTGAGCTTAGTAGCAGAAGAGGAGTTGGTGGAGGCAGCGGTAATATCCTTCTCTGACCCATTATAAAGCTTAGATTCTGACTGAAAATATACATCACAAATAATGAGTAAAATACTAGTTATCTTTTAGTCAATTAAACTTCAGTGAAGCAAAATGAGAAAACCAGAAAGTTTGTCAGCCTACAGCTCTAAGGTTTATATTTATATTGCTTCATTTCATTGGGGCAGATAAGGAACTTTAATGAATCCTAAAACAAGTCTTCATATCGTACTTTGCATGTGTCTCTGCTTGACTTTTAAAAATGATCATTTTGAAGAACAGAGTTCAAAATTGTCAACTGAGCTTCACATGGGCAAAGAGAAATAAGACTTCCCACGCTCAATGCCACCTATAGACTTACTTCCTGCTCCATCAAGGAAAATATGGAATTTCTCCATGCTAGTATTAAGAACAGTTCCCTGAATATATTACAATTTTATTCTAGAGATGCATAATTTTATTTCATTTAAGTGTTGGAATGAGCAAAGTATGATCAACAGACTGCATGCAGTTCCTAAGATCCCAATGTATGGCCCCTGAGGCCTTCCAGATCCCCTAGAATTTAAAGGGAAATTTTTGCATTAACTTTTAGGCATTTTTTGCCTGACAACTGGCCAAACGTACTCAAAATCAGGTAGAAGTACAACAGTTTACCTTCCCCACCCATTCAAGGTGACCAGATGTCCTAACAGCAAAGGAGGACAAGGCACTGCAAAATGTAGGACATTCAAGAAAAATGTAGGTCACGGTAAAACAAAAACTGAAAACACTAGTATAAATGTAAATTCATGCTTCTTAGTCATGCTCAAAATGTAGGTCATTTTAAAATTCCTCCTGAACAGAAGTTGAAATGTAGGATATATTCTGGAAAAGGAGGGCATCTGGTCATCCTGGACCTATCAGAGCCTCCACACTCAGAAGAAAAAAAGGGACTGAAAATCAGTCAATATGACAGCTGTAAGGGACAGATCACATTTCTGGTGTGCCAAAACATGATGGAGCAGCCTGCTAGTAACGATGTGGAGGGAATACCCCCTCTCCCATCCACAATTGCCCACTGACTTATAGCATGCTAAATTTTTACTGTGGCAACACAGGGTTTCGTAGTGGTTCTGGGATTGGGTTGGATCCAGATTCTGTGTTAGGCTTATGGAGAATACCTGTATCAAATTTCAGATCCCACTCCCACATCACAAATCATCCCACTGAGAATAGTCCCTTGACTCTCTCTGTAGCATTAGCAGAAAGCGAGAAGGGCTTCCAATGGGGTGGATGGATGAGAAATTTCACTTCCACCAGTCCAATTCCTTGTGTTGAAAACAATTCAACCCCTTGGCCTCAATAGTCTAAAAATGGTTTCTTTATACGTACTGCCCACATTCTGGAAGGGGAAAAAACTGGTGATAATAATAGAACTGGTAGAGTCTCAGAACTATTCTGGCAACCTGTCACTCTTCTCTTGCTGATATTGTAACCAAGTTACTAGGAATTTCTCAGTAAGCATTTGCTCACTAAAAATATACTTTGGATGAGTTACAAGACATTTGTTTTCCTGGATATCAAAACATCAGTTTGACTGACAAGAGGAGATTAAGTAAGATATTAGGAGCCAACAAAATCTTCCTGTTGAATAAAAGGCCAATGTTTTTATCAAAACCTATCTTACTCATTTGCTTTTCTGATACAGAACTCCAATATAAAAAAGATTCAGACTCAGAGGCCACAATTCATGCAGCTCCTTTAGGTAATTTGAGGGCTCTACAACCTAAAGAGCACATGTGCAAGTGAAACCTCAGTAGCTGCTTCTGAGGAATCCAAAGTACAATTCCAGGATGGGCACAGGAGAAAAGACACTCTTGTTAAGAAATTAAGCATCTCTGTACACACACATTTTCTGTATGACTTTTCAAGAAAAGATCCAAACTCTGTAACTCACCAAAACAATTGTAACTGTTGCTCAAATTACAAGCAAAGCAGTAGATTCTACACAAAATGGATACATTATAAGCAGTTTTAACAACAATATACATCAATCAGACTTCTAAAAGCATGGTTTTATTTGGATCTTTTCATTCTGATTTTTTCCCAAGGATAAACATGCCTTTTTTAAAAACCAATTCATAAACTGGCCATTCACTGCTTCTACAGATTCAGGAAGAAGACTTGCACACCAGTGACCTTGACCATTGCTCTATTATTAGGTACTGCCTAGTTTCTGTTTTCTCTTTGCACACATCAGCTGCTGAGAAACCATTTCTATATGGCTGAAGTGTCACATCTAAATCACCCATGTTTACCATGTAAATCACCCTTTCTGGCAGAAGCAGTAATTCTGATGGATATACAGTACTGATGAAGGGAAAAAGGGAACCAAACAATCCATACAAGTGGCAGTGACATGAATTATTGGTGGAATACTGAACCCAGTAAAGCTAATATTTCAAAGTTAACTATTAAATGATGAAAGTAGTTATGTGAGTACCTCCAAAAATCAGAAAGATGAGGTATTATGGGTTATCAAATGAAAAATGGTATAAAGACAGTCTCAGCACAATTAGACCTTAATACTGTTTACAGAATATACTGAATCCCAGTCTTATCAGTTCATTTTTCAGACTCCATGTTACAGAAGAGTGCAATGAAGAAACAGCCAGCACTGATCTTAGAGCTCAACCTCTCAGCTACAAAACTTGATCATCACTTGCTCTACATTTTTATAAAATATGAAATATATTCAATACAATATATTGTATTTCAGGTATGATGTCCAATTATCATGTATGTTAGACATATTCTAGCCTACTAACCAATTTGTTAAAGAATCACAGTACTCTTGAGCAGTTCTCACTTTTTTCTTGCCAAGTGGTTTTTAAAATTATTACTGTATTACTGAGTGCTCACATTATATTGCAAATATTATGACTCTAAATTAGAAGTGGGAATCATCTGTGCATCCGCATTTGTGTTATAACCAAAGCTACATATGTTACTTATTTTATGGCTTTAAATGACACTTAATGTGTAAAGCATTTTTAAAACACTTTGCTCATTCAAAATTATGTTGCTTGCTGTAAATATCATACCATTATGAAGGCCATCCTTCATTTCAGTCTTGAGGACATGATTTAGGAATAGGAATTTATTTCCCTCTACCACACCCTAAAACGAGGACTTAGAAACATTTTAAATAAATTGATGTAAAAGATACAAACTTGGGCCTGTTGCAGACTGCCAAAATAAAGTTGCTTCGGGTCTCTTTGGAGGTATGCTATTTAAATGATGCTTGGGTCCTAAGAGTCCGGAGGTCGCGCCAAAGCCACACTCCATTCCTAAGCACCGGAGTGCAGCTTTGGTGCAGCTTTCGGATTCTTAGGATGCATGCATCATTTAAACAGCATACCTCCAAAGAGACCCGAAGCAGCTTTATTTTGGCAGTCTGTAACAGACCATAGTGTACTTAATTCTGAAATATGATCCTTATTAAACATATATCTAGAGTAGTAGGATATTTATACAAATTGTGCATTATCAGTGCATTATTGAACCAATGAGGCAACACTAAAACATTTACTGGAAAAAATATATTTAAATGTAGCAAATTGAACAATGTGTTTGCTATTTTACCATAGCTAATGTACTTACCTTGCTTTTTGACATGGATTGTGCAGAATCATCTTTACTTTGTGATGCATCATCCTTCCCTCTGTCAAACCCTAAACAAGAATTTGAGATGACTGCATTACTCCAGTGTATGCCATTTATTTTAAAGATTCCTATTCTGGCTTTCAAGTGAAGATTCAGCAAGGAAAAGTAAAAACATTTAAAACAGTAAAATATAAAATATAGTTAATATAAAGATAAAACATTTCTATCCACATTATTCAGAAACTAGGTTTCAATTGTATTTATTTAAAATATTTCTAAGTGAGCGGGTGTGGTGTAGTGGTCTGAGTGCTGGATTATGATTCTGGAGACCAGGGTTCAAATCCTCATTCAGCCTTAGCAACTTGTTGGGTGACCTTTGGCAATAACGTGGTGATAGGAAGTTCACAATAGTGCTGCCATAAACTGGAATGACTTGAAGGCACAACAACAACACAATATCATCTTATGCTGGAAAGACATATGACTGAAATATAGTGGCATATAGTGCTAAGATATGCCTCTAGGGACAATATTCTACTACAAGAAATATATTTACTCAAATAACAAATCTATTAAATTCTAACTAAGTATATTTGGGATGTAAATATCATTTGCCAGTGCCACAATTCTTTTAAAAATAAGAAAATTATGTTTGATGTTAAAGTCACATGGGAGACCAACTGCTGGTACAGACCAGCAAAAAGAGCCAGCTTCCCAGTGGCTTGGGGGCGTGGCATACACACAATACACATCCCCAAGATGCTGGGAACATGCTGTGAAGCCGCTCTGAGCAACCACATGGCAGTAGCGTTTCAATGGCTCAGTGTTTCCAAAATCTGCAAAAACTGCCACCACAGCGGCAAAGTCGTCTTTTCTTGGTGCAAAAACCAGCTTTCTGCTGCTTATTTTTGCACTGGGAAAATGCTGGGGGTGTTTGCTCTGGCCCCCAAACCGGCGCTCAAAGGTGTGGCGTTAAGCCGCCCCTTTGCCGCTGTCTGTTTTCAGCCCAAGAAACAAAACAAATTTTGTTTCCAATCTTTTTATACTGCATCTGCAAATACAAACTTCAAAAGGTAATATAAATATTTATTGCCAACTCCTCCCACCAGCTAATCTTAAATCAAATGACAAAAGTCTCTTTAATTGTGAAACAAACAAACAAACAAACAAAGAAGCTGAAGTTAACCATAGCTTCTGGCTTCTTCTGAACTTGAAACTATGTTTAATGGAAACTAATCAGAGTTTTGTAAGCCAATTCTTGGCTTATATGAAAGCTAACAACAATAATTACCACTTCATATATAACAGGAAATTATGATTAACTATAGCCTTCCTTACTTGCATTCCTGCTCATACATAAAATAATAAATGGCACCAAAGGTGCCAGAATACCCTAGCCATTAACGATCATTTTTTGGACTTGGTTGTAACTGCTGCTTCCCTGTATATGAAGCAGGGAAAGAAAGTACAGTGTGTTTTTGCCTTACGTGGGGGATTTGTTCCGGATCCCCCCCCCCCCCACGTAAGGCAAATATCATGTATGCTCGAGCCCCATTGAAAACAATGGGGCTCACGCATGGGATGTGCGCACCATGGGTGCATGCACCATTGCCTGTTCCACTGTGTGGCTTTCAGTGTAAACTGAAAGCCTCATATAGTGTTTCTGCTTATGACATGGACGCACTGTAGATGGAAGCATACAGTAATTAAAATATCCTGGTTTATGAAATCAGAACCTGTTCATCCAAATGTGGCCATTATTGTTGCTCTTCTACACTTGATCTTCTAATGTATACTATCTGTTATGTTATTACTAACACAAGTTCTCTAATGCAATATTTTGAAAAATAATGCGTTATGCACCTCTGTAATATTTGTTTTTAATAAGTCAATGAAAAACGTGTTTACAATACAGTCAACCCTCCATTTCTGCAGATTCTGCACAGATTCAACCAACAACAACTTGAAAATGTTCCAAAAATATAAATTCCTTAATTTTGCTATTTTATATAAGGGACACCATTTTACTATATCACTGTATATAATAGGACCCAGTGGCATCACTTGGTGCAATAACTCATGGTATCATCCCCCCTTGATCTCTTCCCATACCATACCATATAGAATTCTTAGGAATGTTTTTTGTACTGATGTAATTCATAAATCATAATTTCCATATATCACTGAATGTACTGGTAATAGTTGTGACATAAACAACTAGTTAAATGAAAATATATACCTTTTAAATTACAATTATCATGAGCACAGCCCAAATGTATTTACTTGCACATAATTTCATGTGGTTAAAGTGAAAATTTGGTAAAATGTGATTTTTAAAAGAAGAATTTAAAAGTATAAAAATTTGTAATTTTAAAAATATTTTTAATTAAAAAGACCCTGGGGCCTCTCCTTTCTCTTTCCACTGAGCCTCACCCCATTCATGCCATGTCTTCAACATTTTAAAGGGAAACAGGCAAATGGCATAGACAATTTCTGATCAAAAGCAGATGTTTGAGGAGCAATGCCCCCCCCTTAAGGTATCATCTAGCGCGGTCCACATATCCTGCACCCTCCTACTGAAGCCACTTGAGCATCCACAGGTTTTGGAATACGTGGGAGAGCGTGTCTTGAAACTCAACCCCAGCAGAAATCAAGGGCCCATTCTAGTGGATGTTTCAAGAGCATGAAGACATAAAATCAACAGATTGGATGTTATGGAGATAGAAGCACGAATCATCCCAGTATTCCCAATTAGAGAAGGCCTACTGCACTAATGGGATCTGCTTAAGTGTTAACTCACTATTCAACAACTGATTCAATGGGTTTATTTCCAGGCCTAACAACTATGGAAACAGGCTAGCCAGGAAATTTGCTGCTAAACAAATATGCATATGATGGGCTAAAAGTCAATAAACATAAAGGTTTCCCCTTAGGTGTGATTGTTGTGTCCGACTGTAAGTGTTCAACTGGTTAGTAAGCCAAGGGAGCCAGTGTTGTCAAAGATGACTACGTGATCAATAATAATAATAATAATAATAATAATAATAATAATAATATTTCATCAATAGTAAAATGAAAAACCAGCTTGAAAAGGCATTAAATTTCCTGAAAATTAGGATGCATTGCTTGAAATCCACAGCCCTTTTAAACTAGCATCTACTTAGCTTTTCTCCTTTTTTCATAACACAGCATTCAATACATTTACAACCAATTTATATTCTGTAGAGCTCTGTGGGATTTACTCCCACAAGAAGTACACAGAATGATGAAAGAAAACAGTTAAATGTTAATGATGGTCAAAAATTTTGACTTCTTAAAATTAATGTGAATATAGATGTATTGCAGAGAATTTACAAGTTTAAATACAATTCTTTCACTTAATGTGTAGAGTCCTCCAGAATATGTGTGCAACCCTTTATAGAAATCCAGTGTGCTCATTAAATCCAAAGGCACTGATGGGAAAGAACATAAATGAAATTCCAATGAGAGACATACAGTATTAGAAACAGCATGAAATATAAAATAATGTTACTACACCATCCCTCTACTCCCCCCCCCTTTTAAGGGGATGTCATTAAGGCAGTGGTTCCCAACCTGTGGGTCGGGACCCCTTTGGGGGTCGCATAACCCTTTCATGGGGGTCACCTAAGACCATTAGAAAACACCTATTTAATTACAGTTATGTAGTAGCAACGATAATAATTTCATGGGTTTGGGTCACCACAACATGAGGAACTGTATTAAAGGGTCGCGGCATTAGGAAGGTTGGGAACCACTGCATTAAGGGAAGGTAGCACTGCTGGAGTTAACAGCATTATATTGTTCACAGTTGGTTCCTCTTGAGACCAAATCCACGTACAGACATGCAGCAATTTATATTAACACAGGAATCAAAATCAGAATATTTCAGGTCATTACATTTTACTAGCCAAATGAGCTTTCAAAAAGATATAACAAAATGTCAGTTGATAGGATATGGCTAAGACTACCAACAAAGGACCTATAGTTAAAACAGGAAAAAGGCTAAGGTATATAAATAAATATGGTGATTATGATTTTTAGGAGAGTGGCATCATATTTATGGTCAAATGATAGATTTACAAAAAAAGAAAAATGCAGATTACTAAAAGGTCCATTAAAATGAAGCCAGAAGCTCACAATTACAGAAGCCAGACAAAAAAAAAATCACCAGCTTGGAAGATGAAGGGAATGCTGTGGATGTAAAATATCTTGATTTCAGTAAAGCCTTCGACAAGGTCCCCCACAATATTCTTGTAAAGAAGGTAGTAAAATGTGGATTAGATAAGGCTACTGTTAGATGGATTTGTAATTGGTTGACCGGCTGAACACAAAGGGTGCTCACAATGGCTCCTCTTCATTTAGGAGAAAAGTGACTAGCAGTGTGCCACAGGGATCTGTCGTGGGCCAATTGCTATTCAATATCTTTATCAATTACTTGGATGAAGGAATAAAGGGCATGCTTATCAAATTTGCAAATAACACCAGATTAGGAGGCGTAGATAACACTCCAGAGGAAAGGATCAAAATTCAAACTGACCTTAATAGATCAGAAAGCTGGGCCAAAACTAACAAAATGAATTTTAATAGGGAGAAATGTAAGATACTGCACTTGGGTAGAAAAAATGAAATGCATAGATATAGAATGGGGGACACCTGGCTTAAAAACAGTGCACTTGAAAGGGATCTAAGAATCCGAACAGACCACAACTTGAACATGTGTCAACAGTGTCATGCAGCAGCTAAAAGAGTCAAAGCAATTCTAGAAGTATAATGTCTAGATCAATGGAAGTAACAGTATCACTCTATACTGCTTTGGGCAGGAATACTGTGTCCAGTTCTGGGCACCACAATTCAAAAAAGATATTGAGAAGCTGTAGCATATCCAGAAGAGGATGACCAAAATGATGAAGGATCTGGAAACCATATCCTATGAAGAGAGGCAGCTGGATATGTTTAGCCTGAAGAGAAGGTTAAGAGGTGAAATGATAGCCTTGTTTAAATATTTGAAGAGGTGTCATACTGAGGATGGAACAAGCTTGTTTTCTGCAACTGCAACTCCAGAGAACGAGAGCCAGAACAATGGACTCAAACTACAGGAAAAGATATTCCACCTCAAAACTAGGAAGAACTTCCTGATAGTAAGAGCTGTTCAACAGTGGAAAACACTCCCTCAGAATGTGGTGGAGTCTCCTTCTTTGAAGGTTTTTAAACAGAGGCTGGATGACCATCTGTCAGGGTTGCTTTGAATGTGTGTTCCTGCACGGCAGGGAGTTGTACTGGGTGGGCCTTGGGGTCTCTTCCAAATCTATTATTCTAATTATAAATTAACTAATTTACTTTCACAGTATCTTTCCATTATATCAAGTCTGATCATTCAATCGCAAATACAAATGTAAACCATGCATGCAATATTATGAGTAGTTTTTTTTTAATGTCAGAGAATGTGAATGTTGAGGACATAGCACTGATTTAACACAACACGAAATTTGACTTTTAAATTCACAGGAGTTATAAATAACAGATATCATCTACTCCACCCCAACTACAGTTTCATATACAGAAACCAACTGAAAACTGAATCTTTCTTCAACAATGGGAATAGGAATCCCGCACCATGCCTGAGGGCAACAGGATAGCTTAAAAGGCACAAAGCTCTGTTTGCTCCTAATGGTAGGACTGGCCCTGTTGAAAAACACAATTCACAATCCACAAAATGCCTTTCTAATGAACTAAAATTATAGCATAGCAGCTTCATTTATATACCACTTCATACCATCTAAGCAGTTTACAACTGTAAGCTAATTGCCCCCAACAATCTGGTACTCATTTTAGCGACCTCAGAAGGATGCAAGCCTGAATCAAGCTTGAGCCCTGGCTGGTATTGAACTCGCAACCTTATGGTTTGTGAGTGAATGGCTGCACTACAGACATTTAACCCTATCTACAGTTAAACCCATGCAGAATTTCTTACATAAAGGCTAAAAATATGCTCAGAACATATTTAAATCACATTATTTCCAAATCTCAATTTCAAAGTCAATCCAATGTCTTCCAAAAAGACTCCCCCGAACAGTAAATGACTTTTTGAAAAAAGAGGTACTGCCTATAAAAACATTTGCAAACAGAACTATTTCAGTGACAACATAAAAAAAGCAAAACAAACCTCGAAAGACAGGTGAAAGCTCGTTGTATCCTCCAAATGAAGCATTCCGGACAAGTTTTCGACCATCAGCTCGTGGAGGAAGCGAAACCCCAGCACATGAAGAAAACCTACGTCGTTGTGGACCCTCTTCCTTCATGAGTTACTTGTTCTGTGTAATGATTGTTGTCATTCAGAAGGCGGATTGTAATAAGAATGTTGCAGAGAAAGCCTTTGCCCTTACAGTCAGATCAGCAACATGCAAACCACAAATGTAGAGCAAGTGCCATGTGCTCAACTGGAATGAGAGCTAAGTGAGGCTGATGAAGTTGGTAAGAAAGCCTAGAGACATTTATGAATTCAAGTAAAACTGCTGCCAATCCTTCAGCAATAGCATTTCATATTTCATTCAGTATGCCTCAAGAGAAGTTGTTACTCTTCGTTGTTTTGCAGGCACCAGAAAACTGTCGTGACAAAGTAGATCAAATTAAGGTGTTATTAAAAAGGTTTCTGTACTGTCTAATCATCCAAACCTTATTGGAAAGCACCTCTTAGGGGTTCAGGGTCTGCCCTCTGCTAATAATAATAATAATAATAATAATAATAATAATAATCTGCTCACAGAAGATGGCTCCAGGTGAGCATCATGGATCCCACCTCCCTCCTGAACTCAACTATATAGATCAATGAATTGCCTGCTAAATGCTAAGCTAATAGTACATCCTATTGATTCAATGTTTTTACTCTAGTAGGGGCAAGCAACTGTATTTAGACCAGTCTATAGGTATTTTAATAACTAGTGGGAAGAACATAAACCATTTACACAACCCTTCCTGACCTCATGGAAAATCCTCCTCCTCCTATCCAGATACACACAACTGAAGTCAGCTTCTATTCTTCCATTTCTGAGTGAAAAGCACAATGGAAGCAAGATGGCATCAATGTCCCAAGTGAGATCTTCTGCTCTGAATCCTCTTTGTACATCTTATTCTGTTTTTCATTTTTATGTACCCACACCTGGATGAGACTTACAGCATTTTATTAACAGACAGAGAACAAGAAATGGGAGCTATGACAGAGCTCACTTCTCAGGTACATGACATAATAATGTACTATTCATACAATTAAATTTCAGCTGTGCCATTTATTATCATGGCACAAATTATAACTGTAACACACACATACACAAGCAGAATCTATTCTCAAGTGTAGGGATTTAAGGGCAGAACTACCCATTATAAGGGAAACAATGGTTTCCTTAGTAACTAAGCTAAGTGGGTGGGCAACTACAGGGCAGAATCAATGGGCAGGGGGAATAGTAATTATCCAATTTTCAACACACCAATTCTACCATATGCATTCCTCAGTCATTATTAGTATATATTTCCCAAAACAGGCTGTGAAACAGGACATGTACCCAGCTAAAAGTGGGGGAAACTGATTTGACAGAACATGTGTGAGAAATAGCAACAGACATGAAAAAGTTAAACATCTCTCCCTCTTGCCCACTGATCTGCTCTGGTAAGTGTCCATGCCCACATTCTTGTTATCCTAGCAAACAGATGTCTATTGAACACAAAAGGAAGAAAAAGATTTAAGAAGAGTTGTATTTGAAACCATTATCATAAAAAATTAAAATAAAAAATACAGGGCATGTGGATAAAACTAAATCAATTTAATAGACAATATTTTAGTTCAACTCTCTACAAGCAATATTTGATTTAATATTTAAATTCATATTCTTATCTACAAAACTACATGCAAGTGCTACAGTATAAACATTTACTGGAGTCATCCTCCCATATGCTGTTATATTGGAGATCAGAAACTAGTCCCCTTCGTATTGGACCTCATTTCTGCTTAAGGAGGCCTTACTTGGCACACTTACTTGAGAAGGCAGAGTAGCCTCACATTCAGACTTAGTTCTCACTAATCTCTGTTTGGACTGTACCACTTTTAAAATCAGACATATTTTTCTCTGTCAAAGATGGAATGTTTCTCTACAAAAGAATGCTACTACCCATAAAAACTACTGTATCAGGACAAAGTCTATACTAGAAGACTTTCTCTGCAAAATCCAAACTTTTCTGTGCACCTTTTTTTGTACTGCACATCATTTAATTGTAAGAGCCTCCACCTGCAGTCTGAAATGGTATAATCTTGACATAAATGAAAGGTTTAATGAAAACAGAGGCTCTGAGTCAAAACTAAGGGATGGGGAATGTTCGATCCGCCCTGTTGGACTACATCTCCCACTGCCTCAGAACATTGGCCATGCCTTGTCAAGACTGATTTAAGTCAGTGCTGAACAACATCTATCAAGTCCATTGATTTCCCAGTGTTTATACTAAAATGACATCACTTCACATCCTTAGCAAATTTCAATAAGAGAGTGAAATATTTCAATTGCATTCTTCTTTTAGCAATAGTTTATCTCATTTCACTCCTTCATTTTATTGTTAAATCTTTTCATTATCTCTCACTCACTTCCCTTTTCTACATCTTTTTCTTCTTGCTCTTAGTTTATGGTGTGCCCTTGCTCCCAAATTCCAGGCCCCATTGCAAATCCATTTTCTTCTTCTGTTTTCTTTATTACTCCCAATCTTTCATCCCCTATTTTATTACCCCACATTCCTATTCAGTTACTATAACAGGAAAGCAGAAGAAACCAAATATAATGTGATTTACAGCAATGGTATAGTCCTACTCCATGATACATTTCCCATTCTAATCTGGGATTGTCACTGCAGACTTTTTAGCATTAAAGTACACTGAGTCTTAACCACTGTGGAACAGCTAACAAGGAAATGGTGTTGCTGTTGTTGCTGTGTGCCTTCAAGTCATTTTTGACTTATGGTAATCCTAAAGTGAACCTATCATGGGATTTTCTTGGCATGTTTCTTTAGAGGGGATTTTCCATTGCCATCCTCTGAGGTGGCAAGGTCAGCTTTGCCCAAGGTCATCCAGTGGAGTTCACCACCTATATTCCCATGATAATATTCAATTAAATTGAATATATGAGGTCTTAACCATTGTAATTTTTTAAGAGCAAGAGCTATTCCTGAATGGACAGAGTAAAATATAGTGCATGCCAATAAAAGGACAGCTAACATTAAAAATTTTAACAACAGAATATGGTGACTTGGGCAATGAAAAATGTTTGGATTCCCCTAAAACAAGAGTTTGATTTTTTTAAATGGATACTTATTTAAAGACTCACAAAACTGAAAGTGTAACTGAGTCATCAATAAGCTTCTTAGAAATCACAATGGAAATACATGTGCATAACCACTGTCCAAATTTTGTTTTTACAATGTATGGAAGTACAACTGAAATAATTCTTGTCTGCAGAGACAGCCAAACCATTACTAGTAAATATGTTTTTGGAATAACCACCAGAAATAAAAATGGAAATTTAACTAACTCCTTATAACCACTCAAATGACTTGTATCTTTCAAATTCAGATTCATTATTATGAAGAGAGTAACTATACAGTTGCCTCTCCATCTGCGTGGACTTCAGATCCACAACCCTCACTTTCTCATGAGGAGCAAGTGGAGGGGGTTAAAATGGGGCGTGCACCCGAGGTGCCTGCCTCCATTCAAGCCTATGGGGTTTAAATATGCAGGGGGTCTGGAATGGATCCCCCACAAAAACAGAGGGGTGACAGTATATCCTAAAGACTACAGATCCTGTCTGGTCTTGGAAGCTAAGTAGGATTGGCCAAGGTTAGTACTTGGATGGGAAACTTGGCAAATAACAGGTACTGTTGGCTATAATTCAGAGGAAGGCATGACAAAACCACTTCTGCGTATACTTTGCCTAAGAAAACCCAAGGAAATTAATGGTGCAGCCATAAGTCAACAGCCAACTTGAAAGCACACACACACACACGCACACAAAATTCTCAGCTAGTGAACATACATAGGGGATTTCCTAATATTGACTAATGATGCTCAAACAGAAAAAAAAGTATTCATAAAATCTGTGGAGAAACAAAAATAATGCCAGACTTCTATCACAGAAAGTTCTTAATCTTTGCAAGTCATCACTGGCTCAAGATCCTTAAACTGAAGCAAGATACTTAGCTATAAGAATGAGAAAGAGTACAGAATGCTTAAAAGTAAGGTTGTAAAGCTTGAATGCTTAAGAAAGTTATACTACAAAAGTATTCAATACCTAAATCATCCAATTAGAATGGGTATTTGTAACTGAAAATGATTTCTAAATAGAGATGGGAAGGCTCGAAAAAAACTGAAAACATTTGGAAAAAACAACATTTTTCCCTGAAGCCTTTTTTTAAATATGAAATTGATAGCCTTTTGGCTGAAGAGCAGGGTACAAATAAATAAATAAATAAATAAATATTGCTGCTGTTGTTATTGTTGTTATTATTATTATATGCATACACACACAGTGCATACAATATACATTAAACATATATACAATAATATAGTATTTTCAAGATATACACGCATCTTCTATAATTACTATATCAGGGCTTTTTTCCATGACTGATTGAAAACTACTTCTAATGTAACATTAACATGAATTTTAATATCCTCTTCATCTGCAACTGCTAATGCCTTGAGAAAAACTGAACTAAGAAAATAAGGGCTGCCTTCAAGTAGCACTGCATACATAATAAAATGCATATGTTAATTTTGTTAATATACCAGACATTAGCAAAATTCAGATATTTAGGTTATCTGAATTGGATAACAGATGTGGTTACCTCTAAGAAGAGAAAGTAGGAAGGGAGAAAATAAAGGAGTGTGTGCAAGTGAGTGAGAGAAAAAGAGACAGACAGGGAAGAAGAGGATCTATATACTGAAAATGCTATTGCAATCTTGTTACATCAACAAATCTACCTAAAAAGAAATATAAACAACTACCTGCCTATATCAGTCACACATGCTCCTTCTAAAAATATATATATTTGGAAAATATAGTGAGTGGCTTGTAGCTGTCAAGCTACAGCTGCAAAATATGCAATTTAAATGATACCAGTTGCTGGTCTGACTCTATTCCCTGTGAAAAACAACATATTCATTAAAGGTATACTTACCTTCACAGATGTATCCACTTCACAGAATGAAAATCCAAAACACAACCAGCTTATATTACAACAACAGTAAAACAAACAAACCTAACACTCTCGGGCTTGATAGTATAAAAATAAGCACAACTGAAGCACGGCGATTTCTGGTACATCAGGTTGCAGCTGAACCACTTTTTCTAAAAAGCAGTCTGCAGTTTATTACGTCTCAGTTGGCTGTAGGCTTGGATCTCTAACTGCTCTGTTTTGCAGCTCCTCCCACACACTTGTTGACTGCTCAGGTTTCAGTTATTTTAGCCCAAGTACGATCTCTGAATTGCCAAGGACAACAGATTAGACTCAAATGGGTCAATCTAGCAAAAACCCATTCTCAATGAAAGCTTTGTTGAAAATACTTTTTTCTCTGCATTAACACACAACAAGCCAAAACTAAAAGTCCTATTTCTCATATATCCTGGGTAAGTGATAATATACAGAGGGTGCAGGGGCACACCACCAGTCACACTCCATGTGCATTCTGATGCATGTCTGCATAAAATCTATATGGAATTGAGTCATTCAGCTAATGTTCCTAGCAACAGTGCTGCTTAATGCAACCTGGCAGGTATTTTTCAAATGAGGTAGCAAGAGGTCCAACAGGCAGATACCTCAGAAAGGTCTCAAACTGTTTATTATGCACCCAATGGTGATCTTCTGCTGACAAGGCTTCTGTCAGTGTAACAGTGAAGCAATTCCTACTGCTGCTTGCATTCCTCTGAAAGTCTTTCTCCACCCCCCAAAAAATCTGTTACAGAGGAGGTGGGAAGCCTTCATACGCACATGATGTAGAGGGCTATGAGCGAGGGGGAACTGGTGAATGTCACCTTATTTCCCATTTAGTTGACAGATGCCTCTGGGAGATCAAGGGCCTTTCTGTCAGCAGATGACCCTACTGACACATCCTTTACTTATCAAATTTCTTACAGGCACTTAAAAAAAATGGCTTGAATTTCTTTAAAGAGTATGAGGTCAAACGATGTCCATCTCTATTTATAGGCAGTAGCCAGACTTCTCTGTTATATTCAAGAATAGCTCAAATTACTATGTATAATTTTGAATGCAAAATAAAATAGCCATCTGCTGTGTTATCTCGCCCTGTTTGTCAACAGAAGATGGACTTCATTGTTCAGAGGCAGTGTAATGTAAATTATTACAGACTACATATGGGGGGGGCATCCTCACCTTTTAAATGTGGAGTTGCCCTTTTAAATATATATCTTAGTGATAATGGTGGGACTGATTTTTCAGAGGAAGGCATTACTTGTGTACAAGACGTTGAACTCTCTTAAATCTGCAGCTTATTTTTCTACACTTGCAATGGACTTCTCTGCAGATGGCCCATCTAGGAATATCACTCAGCTGCTCACCAATAGTAAATGTAAACTCATCTAGAAAGATACTGAGATGGTATGGCTTTGGAAAAGTAAGCATCTAGCACAGGAAGATATTCCCCCCCCCCCCCACAGGCTCCTTTTGTTCATAAAATGTATCAAGATGTAAGATCCACTGAGCTTCGAAAGGTTCTATAACTTTTGTTTCGATCTAACCATTTTGAACTTACACTGCATCCCTTCTGCCATTTTGTTGCTTATCAGAAGTGGACAAAGAAAAGCGAGCAAAGAAAAGTATAGTCTTGATCTTTTTAATTACTGTATTTGGATAGTTTTTTAAAGATATCTCACTCCAACATCTTGTCCAGGGTGCTGGCCTCCTAAAGGCTGGGTTTATTTCAATTAGAAAAAGAGAGAGAGAAAGAAAAAAGGTCTAACTTTCAGACCTTTTTTAGTAGAAACCAAGAATCTTGATCTTTATTAATTTTCAGCTTTAAGGCTGACAGTGGAACAGACTTCTAGTAAACCGATTCACTGATCACTGGAGGCCAGAAGCTGCTCCTCAGTTGATCACTGGCAACCTAGGGAATGAACTTTGCAGCAGTTGTCCCAGGAGCAGTGTTGCCAATTCCCAGGAAATTTCCCAGGAACCAGGAAGTTTTAAACCTTTCTGGGAAATTTCCAGGTTTGCCAAATTTTTCAGAATTTTCAGGGAATTTAACTTTCCCACCCAGACATACCTTCCTGCCCCAAAAAACTTTCCCACCCAAAAAAAACACCCGACATACCTCCCATACTAGAAGTCCCGCACCCTTTAGCCTTCCCATAGTGCCTTGCAGCCCCCCAACTCAGAAATCCCACTCCCTGGCTCAGACATCCCGCCCTCTCCCAGGAATTTTGGAGGCATTCTGGAAAGCAAATCAGGGGATTTCCTTCAAGGGTGATTGGCAACACTGCCCAGGAGAACAAATCTATCCCTTTCAAAAAAAAAATTTAAAAGTCACATCTACCGGAAATAGTCCTCTCCTACCAAACCACTATTAGAAGCCTCTTGGATTTCCTTTTGTAACTAATTAGGAATAATTGAAGTCAGTAAATTTTATTTGGCCTAAGTATGATTCATCATTATTTACATTTTTCCTGCCTTGAAGAAGAGTCATACAGAAAGCTGTGCTCTAAATTAAGTTAATTAAAAAACCACTACCACCATCAGTCTACAGAACTGATTAAAATGGAAGGTTAAAAATGTATGTAATTTGAAGATTGTGCAATTTATTGTACAGTGAGTGAAAAGGGCACTTCAGTAATGATCAGGATACGGGTTACTGCACATGTTCCTAGGTCAGGCTGAGACAGTAAGAAAAACCTTATAGGTAAATCTTGCTCAAAGAGAGACAGGCTAGAAGGAAGATATGGATATTTGCATTCTGAGCTCTGCAGTTTTGCTGCCTGTTAAGCTTTGCTTTGTTTTTTGTCAGTTACAAGTTGTGAAAGGTATCCCAGTACAGTAATGAGAAGCTGCTATACAACTGGCTCTTTGTGCTCCTCTGAGCTTGCAAATATTCCCTTTTGTTTGTGTTTTTCAACTGAAATCCTAAAACTGCTGAGATTTTTAAACACGTGATTGCCTATGATTAACAATTTAAAAGTATGTATTTTCATATATGAAAACAGGCTTTAAACCTTTTGTAATTAACTTCAAGTTTCAGAGACTTTTGAAAGGCTGTGCTACAGTGCCTTTTATCATTCTGAACTACATTCCTAATGGGTATTTTGAAAAACAGATGTACAAATTTCCCTCCATTTTATTGCTCTGGCCATCAAAATGTTTTACCATCAAAATAAATGTATACTAATCTTTTGGATTTTCCGATGGTATAGACTTACATGAGCCATTTTGATATCCCAGAAAGAAGACATTCCTAAGCATATCTGCAGTATATAGAATCATGGAGTTGGAGTAGGAAAATGGGATTGTTTTTCTAGCTGTTAAACTACTCCGAGGCAAATAACACATATTTTCTTTTTCTCCACAAGCCTATTTTTGTCATTAAGATTTATTAAATATCATAATTTGTTAAAATTGTGCTAGCACACTTTAAAGCCTTTGAAAAATAAGCCAAATAATCCTAAAGACTATATTTTTCCATATTGAAGTAGATAAACTCAGGATGTTAACAATAGATGTTCATTCATATTAATGCCTTCATTTCACTTCTTTACCCAATACTTGGAGTTTACAATTCTTCTTGAAGTAATATCAGTCATTTTGTTCCACTGGAAAGCTGAACACATTATAGTGTCATATGACAGGGTCATATGACAGACCAATCAGGTATCATACATATACAGTACTGGTTTTCTTTAATGCAGCATGCACTGATAAAAAGTAGTTTATCACATTCAGCTATTAAACCATTCTGGATTATTCCCAAAAATAGACCACCTGGTAGATTACAGTTGGCTAACATGTCATGCCTAACATATCATGTGCTCAAAAAATAGAATCAGGCTTTCTTTAGTTTAACTTTAAGCAATTTAGAATCAGCAACATTTAAGTTTTATACTGTTTTTAAAAGTTGTATGCAATTAGAGAGCAATAAAATGAAAGGGCATGTCCATTTAATGTGACAGAGAGCATTACAGTATCATTGTTAGCTGTATATTGTTAGCTGTACATTGTTTAAAGCATTGGCAGCCATGAGAAACTCAAAAATTTATTGAGAGTATATTAGTTATTCTAATAGTTTATGAAACAAATGGAACACAAACAAATAAACCAACTCAAAGAGGAAGGAGTTGGTAGAGAAAACATTGCTATCAGCAATCAGGGAAGGCAAATTAATAATGGATTTATCATGAAAAACACAATATACTCTATATGAATCACTTCATGTTATCCATATATATAAAAAGGAATCTACACCACATGCTCAAAAACTGATAGAATGGTTAGATTTATTGACCACTAGCGTATAAAAATATAGATCTTGTGTACTTTCAATGTCAGTGCACTAGCTTTATTGTGTTTTTTTTTGTGTAGTTCTTAGTGGGACCTGAAACAGAATTTGTGAGTATATGATATAAATCACAGCATCGTTCCCTTGTTGAATGGCCCTTACAAAACCTTTATAATTTATTTATAATCTTCCCAATCTTAGAATTTATGGAGAAACTACTCTCTGTGTGTGTGTGTGTGTGTGTGTGTGTGTGTGTGAGAGAGAGAGAGAGAGAGAGAGAGAGAGAGAGAGAGTGCGCAAAGGTAGGCTTACTGCTTAACATAAAGAAAACAAAAATAATGTCTACGGAGGATCTACATAAATTCTACCTAGACAATGAGGAAATCAAAATAATTAACGTTCCTGTGCTTTGGATCAGACATTGATCAGAATAGAGATTGTACTCAAGAAATCAGAAGACTAGGAATGGGAAGGGCAGCTATTAAAGAACTAGACAAGGTTCTAAAGTATAAGACACACAGCTGAGCAATAAAGTTAGAATAGTCCAAGCCATTGTATTCCCCATCGCCATGTACGGATGTGAAAGCTGGACAGTGTAGAAAGCAGATAAAAAGAAAATCAACTTATTTGAGATGTGGTGCCAGAAAAGAATGCTAAGGATACCATGGACAGCCAAAATGACAAACAAAAGGGTCACTGAACAGATCTCCCTGGAAGCCAAGATGATCAAACTGAGGCCGTCTTACTTTTGCCCCATCAAGAGAAAGAATGACTCATTAGAAAATACTATAATGCCAGGAAAAGTAGAAGGTAGTAGAAAGAGAGGCAGACCCCATGCCAGATGGATAGACACAATCAGGGAGGCCATGGGCCTGAATTTGCAGGACCTAAGCAGAGCAGTGGATGACAGAGGATCTTTGTGATGTCTCATCTATAGGGTCGCCATGAATCAGGGCTAACATGAGAGCAACAACAAATGTGTGTATACAGTGCGCCTGCATCACATGTGGGCGCTTTTTACGTGGCTCTCAGTTTATGCTGAAAGGCGTGGGCGCGTCATGCACAAGCCCCATTATTTTCAATGGAGCTCAAGCATATGCACTATTTGCCTTTCACAGAGGGGTCCGGAATGGATCCCCCGCTTAAGGCAAGGGAACACTGTAGCTTAGATGCCATATCTAAGGGGCTTCTTCGTTTTTAAATGATGTGGATCATCTCTATTCCCTTTTTTATATATGGGCACTACTATCCTAGAGATCCAGCCTAAATGTACATTCCCTGTATAATTTATGTCTGTAAATAATTTGGATAGAATTAGCACCCACAATTCCATGTCATCTTTAAATATCTCTGGTTATTTGTGCCACGCTTAAGCACCTGAATCAATCTTTCTATATCTTGTGAAGTTACTGGGAGGAAACCAGCTTGATTCATCAAATTCTAACTGGAGAGGTAAATGATCACTTTCAACCCATTCCTCAATATCTAATGCACTTATTGAAGGGTACAGTCCTGTGGAAATTCAAATCAACTACACTAGCTCCTAAATTTGACAATCCGCATACTGTCCTCTTGATCTGGCCATAGGGCTACCGTTTATATAAATTAATTGGTATTTTGTTAAGGGTAAACATAAACTGCTCTGTCTTTGTAATTTACTGAACTCTAGCTATATGATCAATGTTGTAACTAACAGCAATTTTTCAGCAAACATATTCATTTTTTCTCCACTGAGTCAAATACAGTAGGCCCTCTCTCTTACGCAGGGATCCGTTCTGGATCCTTCTGCGTAAGGGGAAATCCGTGTGTGCTTGATCCCCATTAAAGATAATGGGGCTTGTGCATGCAGCAGCGCACACCATTACAGCTTCCGGACACACCAAGGCTTTTTTTGGTGTAGACCTCCAGCGTATGTGTGCGCACTGTACAACCTAAAGCAGAGATGGGGAAAAGTAAGTCTGCAGGCCACATATGGATCCATCTCCCCACACTCCCCACACTTTTTTACAGCCCTCCAAACTCCTCCAAACCTTCACTTTCACTTCCAATTTTTTTCAAGCAAAAATTAGCCTTCAGTAGCCAAACACTGTAAATGCCAATTGTTAGAGGCCTCCAGGAGCAGCAAGTTTGCTTGACCTTGTCCCTATACCCAGAAATCACAACAAAAATGGGGTTCTGGGAGCAATATTTAGTTGATTGCCAAACAGTGGGCAACCTGGCCCACCATAGGTTCTGAGATTGGAATTGTTCCTTGCAGCTTCTTATAGGCCAAACCTGTTTTAAAGTAACTACCTGTACTGATTTTTTTAAAAATAAATTGTAAGAAATCTAAAAAGAAGAATACAAAGGCACAAATATGAAATTTTAAAACATTACAATGGTCATTCTTTTGGGGGAACTTTCTTACAATTATTTTTAAAGCACAAACTGTAATATGAACACAACCTTAAACATCAGTTTGAGAAGATATACACAATGGTTATGTTTAAACAATTATGAACAGTCAAATAATCTCACTGGGCATTTTTAGTGTCTCCTTAACACTGGCCTGATTCTGACAACCTGCTCTCACATTAATGAGCCAATATATGGACATTTTGCCTGTGTGTACTGCCCCTTCACTTAGCTGTTTAGGCTGTGATCAAGTCAAGAATCTTCCAACCATAGTGTGTGAGTGTCCAAATCAGAAAACTAAAAAAATCAGAAGAAGGATATTCAATCAGGCTGTGTGGTGCAAAGAACCATAATGAAATGCTTCTTACCATGGCCGTGAACCGTTCCAGGACTGAGTGATGGCTGGTGTAGTTCTTTGGTTGGAGTAAGATACCCTTCTTTTGCCTGACGCTGGCTCATTTTTCCTGGAGTCTGAGCATGAGATTCATCACTGTTTGTTATCACAGCTGGAAAACAGTGGATTATTCTTTATTATCTTTACCACTACAACAGAAGCATCAGTGTACACAGTTTTTTAAAGACTAAAAGACATCAGGCCACTGTCCCAAGAACCTAATATTCTAAAATCCCATGTTGCAGAAATGTATTTCCTTAGGCTGAATAATACTAGGTGATGAGAACTAAGGGTGAGCGCCAAAGACTTTTAATGTGTCATCACACAAGTGTTCTAGGATGCAGTTACAACCATAACATAGTGTCAAGGGAGAAAAACCAAAGGGCTGAGAAGGAAGCAAAACACCTTCAGATGGTGAATCAAGGTTAACAAGCCAGGGGGAATCAGGAAAAAAGAGATTGGGGAGGAGACCATATGGGGTTTTCAAGGTAAGGAAAAACCCATTGCTGGATCTAGGAGCAGTCAAAGACAACAGTTTAGGGACTTAAGAAAGCCTCCTTGACACACTTCAGAAAATAGCAAGCAATATAAGGTATTCAGGCTCATGCAGGATACCACTGATTAGAAGTACATCCTCACAAACATGCACCCATGATATGCATTGCATGTCGTATTTCTGAACCCATCCCTTTTCTACTTAGTTGGAGGATGCTTTGTTATTCATTTCAATTTTTTATTAAGAACAGGAACCAAAACAAAGACAAAATGCAAAACCAACAACAACAATTACATACCAACACATACTCTTATTACATACATATAAATAAAATTCTAAACAAAGTTCCTTCATCTATCTGAGTGCATAAGACTTGATCTGCTCATTTTTTTCCTATATCTTTACCTCTCTCTTTTTCACTATTACTCCTTCCATCTATGGTATTTTTACAAATTCTCATGATCAGAGCCCATTCATTATCTGTATTTTTTCTATCTTTGGCATATCTAAATCACTCATGTCTGCCAATCTGAATAATCATTCTTCTGTTGTGGAGATTTTTGTAGTTTTCAAATTCTAAGCTAATAACATTCAGACAAAGGTTTATATATAAAACTATCTTCCAATCTTGGAGGAAGCTTTTTCTAACAGACAGAGAGGCATTTCTCCTTCACATTGCACTGGCTATTTCTCACTTTTAAAAGCATTCTGTGAATAAAGTACAAGGGGACTCTTCTAGAGCTTGTAAGGTTAATGTGTTCTCTGCCAAACCATATGACTCTTCCATATTATTATTCTGATAATGTCCAAAAATTAAGCCTATATGGCATGAATGTATAACAAAGAGCCAAACCACCAACATTTCCCATGTGCTCTAGCTTTTTAATCTCAGAGATAAACATGTTGCAGTGGCTCCTATGTCACAGTTCTGGAAAGGATACAGTTTGAATATCCCTTATTCTGAAATCTGAAATACTCCAAAATCCCAAACTGTCCATATGGGTGGCTAGGATAGTGACACCTTTGCTGTCTGGTGTTACTTTGTTTTGTACACACAAACTTTATTTCATGCATAAAAGTATTTAAAATACTGTGCATAAAATAACATTCAGGTTATGTGCATAAGGTATATACAAAACATAAATGAATTTCATATTTAGTCTTGGGTCCCATCTCCATGAGATCTCATTGTGTGTGCTGTGCGACTTCATGTAGTTTCTGACTTATGACAATCCTAAGAACCTTTAATAGGGTTTTCTTAGCAAGATTTGTTCAGAGAAGGTTCTAGTTCCAAGCATTTTGGAGAAAGGAGACTCAACCTATACTTAGTTTTTCACAGAATTCCAGATTCTAATAAAGTGACTGCTCAGTTTGAACAATAAAAACTAACTGATATTTCAGAAATATTAGCATCACATTTTGAGTCTTCCTTTATAATGTTAGTACTTGTATGTTTTATATCCTTTAACATTAAACCTTTTTGATAGTTAATTTCTAAAGTTAGCTTCGGAGGACAACTGCTTGGGAGGACAGCGGTCCAAAGATCTACTTTTATAAAAAGGAGTAAACCAGTGTATCTTCACATCTACTTAAATATTCCATGCAAAAAAATGACAAAATTTGTAAGCATCAACTTGAAATCCAATTCATAAAAGCATGTTTACTTCTGAAATTCTGTTGTCTTTTGTACCAATCAATAAGAATTAAATACTGTGATGTTAGTCTTTTCCTCCCTCCCATTCATCAGCTATTTTTCTAATCTAATCATTCACAAAGTCACATTGCCCTCTAGAGGCTCCACTAGTGAAGCACAAACTTCCTTACATTTTCTAATACATTATTAGCCTTAGCCACAATGTTTAAATAATCATGAGCTGCAACAGGCTGAATTCTTCCCCAGAATCTTTGAATGCTTATGCATTGTAGAATTACTGAGATACAGCTGAGATACTAAAGATGAACAGGATAATACACATAGGCACAAGAACATCTTGGATTTCGTTCTCCCTGACGTACTAGAACTTCAGAGCATTACCTCTTTACACTGCAAATATAGGCTCACAAAACACACACATGTACAATCCCATGCACACATAAACAGGTAGCACAACATATTTGTTTTTCTAGGTGAGAAACATTTAATTCTTTGACCCCACCTACCCAGAGAAGAGGCAAATCTCAATGAGAGTTAGGCTCTAGGTAGTTCTAGTTTGGCTCTACTATGATGCAGAGATGATACTACAAATAAAGCAAGCAAGCTATCTACACACACACACACACACACACACACACACACACACATCACATATGTCCCTTTTCCAGGACCTCCTATTCTCTATGAAGACATAACATTTCCCCTGCAGCTGACAGGTAAAGGGGGTACAGACTACTGCTGGGCTTAGGTTGACAAGCTGTCTGTCATCAACTGGCTCTGCATCACACATCTCTTCTTACCAGGCTTGAGATACAGTACATCTCTACTTTTCTTCATTGGTTAATATGGGTACCAAAACACATTACATGAAGTATGACTGTGGTTTTCAAAATATGAAATTAAAGGTACAATGGATAGGTAAGTTTTAACTATGTTTGCCTATTCAATATAAAACTGAGAAATACAGTAATTTTAACTGCTACGGTGCAACTATTTTTATTTTATTTTTTTGTAACTTGGGAAACTTTTGGAGAGCTATGGTACTCTGTTTCAGCATGCAAAGTAAAACAGGAGAAAAAAGGTGTGGGATGGAAACATCAGCTCCTTTGTCACTAACTGGTTTATTTTAGCATGGCATTTCATAGATTTCAATCCACTTCTTCAGATGTACTAACTTAAAACAGTATGCATAACCTGGGTGGAAAAACAGAGAGGAGACCCTGCTACAAATTCAGAGGCAACATTTGCCCTCATATTTACTCTGGCAGCATTATTAAAGGTCCAAATAATATTGCCACAACATTAAAAGTACAATTACAGTACTTATTTTATAAAGTCATTCTCCAATATGCTATAATGATATTCTCTGTCAGCAAAGCCCCTCAGCACTTTGAACAAACAGGACGCTCTCTACACAAAATAATAAATGGACACAAACATTCTTAGAAATGGCAGTGTCCCAAAAACCTTTTAATTTTCCTAGGCATACAACCAATGACTTTCAAGTTGCTGTTATGTGTCAAAAATAAAATCCAAAGGAAGATTGGAAAGTGAAACAGCCCCACCAAACTAGCCAAAATTAAGAACACAAACGAGACAAATTGCTGGAAGTGTAAAAAAAAATCCAGGTTTGCTGTATCACATGTGGTGGCAGTGCGAAACTGCTAAAAAATTCTGGAAAGATATACATAAGAAAACTGAAAAAAGTTTCCTCTCTTTGAGAAAGAAAAAGTAGTAGCATATAGATATCCTCATTTATAAATTCAAAAGGTAATGTAGAAAAATGGTCTAAACTATATCATTAATTACTAAATCTTTGATTATGGTACCCAGAAGTAAATAATTTGTTTTGTCTTATTTTTTAGTTAATGTTTCAACATATTTTAATTGCTGGTATTTGTTTGTAAAGACTGTAAGATTGTTTACTTGTTTTAAACTTGTATAAAACCCAATAAAGATTATTTAAAAAAAAAGAAAAAGAAAAAGAAAGTGAAACACTGTAATAGGATACATTCACAAATTTGAGTTTGTTAACAGAGAATGGGTTTTTGACAGACTACATGTATTAATATATGTATTTTCACCATGGCTACACATATAACAACAGAATTCTCCTCAGAAAACATTCCCACCGTAAGAGAATTGATTGTCATGTAAGGGCACTCACACTCAGGACTAAGACTTTCACAGTGTCATGATGCTTGAAAAACATGTATCAACTTGCACAGTTCTTTGAACGTTTATTACCATGGTCACAATTTGCATAGGTATCCTATTACACAATCTTTCTATATCACATTACACTCTGATCCAACCTTCAAAGCTATGTAATCAACACTTGTGGCTTAAAACTGTATCCCATCAGTGTGGCTGATGAAATGGACTGAACTTCAAGAAAAAAAAGTAGGCTAAAATAAGTCAATTAGTCTCACACATACGGCCATATACTTTCCCCTCCCAGCCACCTTACTCCTCTCGTCTCTCTTTTTTATTTGAAAAGTTAGTATGCTTCACTCAATAAATCTTCCATTCCAAATTCCACAATGATACAATAGACGTACGGCGCGGCGCACTGTACTGCATCACACTGTCTTTATACAAAAATATAATGTGCTTTTAACAGAGGATGCCTTACATCTCAACTACAGGATCATTGCAAAAGTTCTGCAGTAAAAGTCTAACAATTTACATAATGACAGTAAGTAATGTCTTAACAGTAATTTACAATAAGTAGTATATCTAGTTTGGTCTCATACTTGAAGTGGGATTAACAAGCTTTTCAATTAAGAATCTAGTTTTGAGGTGGAGTCTGGGACAGAAAGCATTCAGACCTGTAAATAAGAAGCTAAAATAAACCACAAATAGTTCCATTAGCTAAATCTGTATGCAAGGGTAACATACACAAGGTTATCCCAGTTCAATGAACAATATAATTCAGATCCAGATTCAGTCATGCTGAGCACACCCACTAAGATTTAAAGAATTTAGGTAAATCATCACGACTAGCTTGTATATTGATTTCAGCGGCATTACTTGAAGCACATCTAAAATTTGTGTTCAAGTTTAGATTCTAAGTTGTTTAAGACCACTTAGGAACAACAAGAAATTTCACTTTATATTTAAAGCACAGGAAAATACATATTACTATTCCTCATCTATGCAGCAGTCTCTAACACAGGTTGGAGAACAAAGTAGAACTACATGTGAAAAATGATTATGAAAACCCTTATACAGTATGTACAGTGCTCCCGTGTCATATGCGGCTTCCAGCATACGCTGGAAACTGCGCTGGAAAAAAGGCTTGCGCTCCCCGGAAGAAGTTATGTGGCACGCAGCCGTGGTGCACGTGCAGCACCACACGGTGGGCACGAGCCCCATTACTTTTAATGGGGCTCGAGCTTATGCACTTTTTCTTTTATGGGGGGGGGGGGGGGGGGGGGGGGTGGTCCGGAATGGATCCCCTGCATAAAAGAAGGGCCCACTGTAATTCTTTACTGCTTCATAGTTCATTTTTGTTGATTAGATATCATTATGTCTGTTACACTTGTCAGATCAATATTCATCTCAATGTGAAATAGTACCTAGATATTAAAGAGAGATGAAGGCCTGGTACAGATGGGTTGGAAAGGATGGCGAGACGCCACCCCATTCTGCCCTGGATTGCTGCCACAGAACTGCATGGGCGCAGCAATTATCCGTTCTAAAAAGGAGCTGCGAAATGCAGCTCCTTTCCACATCACTGCCAAGGCTCCATTAGCACCCTGGAGTGGCATGGTGACATCTCTTGTGTGCTGCCCCGTTTGGATGCAGCACACAAGGCACATCATCGGTGTGCACACTGTCTGAATGCATGCACACCCCAAAATGGTATCAGGAGAGCACAGAGCGTGGGGCACACTCTGCTCTCCTGAGCCCTAATGTCGGCCCCAGGCTGACACTTTACAGCTGTCTGTACCAGGTCGAAGTTTGCAGTGTTGTCATAAACCCCAAAATGTGGTAATATGAATCCAAATATTCACCTTTTACTTTAAAAACCTATAGTAACACAATCATCAGACCATCAGAGGTTGTCAGGTTGTATGCAATATTTTTAAATTAACAATCAGAAATTTACAATTCAGGCAGATTATAAATTAATTTGAAATATATAAAGTAAACATTTCATCTGATTATATTTAGGAACAAGAATCTTTCCAGACACTTTTCCAAAAACACACTGATACTTCAACTTGTATAAAATATGGCAGCCAGGTTAATTACAGGTATTCATCCTAATGATCACATAACACTGGTTTTGAAATTCCTTCACTGGCTGCCAATTAGTTTCCGGGCAAGATTACCTTTAAAGCCCTACATGGCTTGGATCCAGAATACTTAAGGGAACGCCTTCTTCCATACTGTCCGTCCTGCACTCTAAGGTCCTCGGGGAAGAATCTACTTCAGCCAATAAAATCTAGACTAACCTCAGTTACCCAGAGGGCCTTCTCCACTGCTGCTCCAAAGCTATGGAATGACCTGTCAGAGGAGATCTGCCACATTTCTACTCTTACAGCCTTTATGAAGGCTCTTAAGACAGATCTCTTCTGACAGGCCTTCCCTACCTAGTTCCTTTCCCCATTTACTGTGACTTACGTCACTCTGTCCACCAATTCTTCTCTTAAATTTAATGAGAAGAATTAAATTAAAATTAATAAAAATTAAATTGTTGCCTCAAGAAGAAGAGCCCTCCCTCCATCCCAACTGTCATCATCAGACCTGGGAGGGAGTGAAAAAGACAGGCCCAATTCCATCAGGTCTAACTGTGAATTCTGTAACTCACATCGCTCTCTTTTATTTTATTTTATTGTATTTTATTTATTTTTTGGATTTTATTTTATTGTATTCTCTATATTTTTATTGCTTTAACCCGCCCAGATTCCTTGTGATCGGGCGGGCTATAAATAAATCATCATCATCATCATCATGTCCCTCACTGGTGATACTCTCAGCCTCCAAGAATTAAAAAAGGAAACTAACATTCTTCAGAACAAGTGGGACTGGAATAAGATACTGTAGTTTAAAATGTCCTTGCTCAGCGATCCAGATGTGTTTTCTTTCAAGATACCTCATGTAATTTGCCCTCTTCATCAATTTTGTTTTCTTCCTAAAAGATATATGCAGCATTGAAGAAAAAATTACCAGTTATTTTCCTCACTGAGCTGCAGTGCTTTTTTGGGGGGGGGGGGGGGGGGGGGGGGGGGAGGTTCTGTGCCAATCCATTTTTTTTCTTACGGCAAACCCGTGACTCCCTCACAAGCCCTTTAGAACTGTCCTCTATTTTGAATTAGTGCCTGAGAATAATTGATTATATAGGATGTGGCTAGGGTTGGAAAACCTAAATGAGATCCCAAAACAGTCATGCCTGCTATAATTTATGTTACTCATTGGAATAGAAGATCCTTCATGCCATATAAAAACTGCTTTGAAAAAATTCTTATTCAGGCACCTGTGCCATATGCAGGCTTACCATACGCAGCTTTGAGCTTATGTGTACAGCAAGCCCGGGAGGAGAAAATGATGTGTGCACCGCAAGCACACACACGGAGCCACACACAGGAGTGTGCCGCCCTAGGAATCAATACGATTCCAGCATATGCATTTTTCCCCATACGCAGGGGGATCCGGAACGAATCCCCCATGTATAGGAAGGACCTACTGTATTTGCACCTTTTTTCATGTTGCATGCATTGTGGTATATTTGTTGTGTGTCTTCAAGTCATTCTGACTTATGGTGACCTTAAGGCAAGCTATTTCATGGTTTTCTTCACAGTTGCCTTCCACTGAGACTGAGGTAAGTAATCAAGAAAAAAGAACACTCAGCACACAAGACCACACAATGGAAATAGTGGTGTTAAGGTTCTCTAGGTGATGTCTCAGGACAACTTTCCAGTAAAAACTAATGTATATCTGAAGAACTGCCAAACCTGGCTAACTATAGTAATATTTTTCAATTAATTAAAGAGAACAGTTCTTCAATTTAATGGTGTCAGCTATCTGAGAAGGCATGAATAATGCCTTTTAACAGTTTTCCAACAGTAAGAGCTGAATCTTGTTTACTTATAGTACCAGGAAGGGGGAAATGAAAGCAGCCTATTTATCTTCTGCTTATTGTCACAGTAAATGTTTAATCCCATTACAGAATCAAAGCTAGAACACAATGATATTTTTATAGTGAAGTGGTGAGGTGCACTGAGTGCAGTGCTGAATTTAAGTATGGCTTGTTTTCCATTAAAATACCAGTGTCAGAAATAAGCATGCTTTTTAAATAGCAGAAGTAATAAAACATCCCGTTTCAGCCAAAGATCATTCATTCATTTATTGTTTTATGTACAGCGCTGTGCAAATCTACAGCGCTATATAAAGAATAATAATTATTATTATTATTCTCCAGAACTACTGACTTACTCATAAGTCAATAGATCCTATTATATAACCCAAGAGAAAATTATAAAGGTAAAGGTTTTCCCTTGAAATGAACGTCTAGGCATGACTGCCTGTAGGGGGCGGTGCTCATCTCCGTTATTAAGCTGAAGAGCCAGCATTGCTGAAGACGACTCCAGTGGTCATGTGGCCAGCATGACTGTACCAAACGCTGTTACCTTTCCACTGAAGTGGTACCTATTTATCTACTTGTATTTGCTTTCGAACTGCTAGGTTGGCAGAAGCTGGGACTAGTTATAGGAGCTCACCACATCATGCAGCATTCGGGCCTCCAAGTGCCAACCTTACGAAAGTCAGAATTGATGTCTGAACCACTAAGACACCACATCCCAGTGATTTAAAACAACATTCATATGCTTTTAATGCTATTGTATTGCTGTATTTAATTTTAATTGTATATGTATGTTATTTGTATGAATGTTTTATAATGCTGTACACCGCCCTGATTATATAGAAGGGCGGTATAGAAATAAAAATTTTATTTTATTTATTATTATTATATGATTGGCTAAGAGCCTATTATATAACCCAAGTTGCTTTAAATACTCCTGCTGATTTTTGAACAGTTTAAATGTATTAAGTCTAACATGAAACTGCTGACTGGATGCTGACTAAATCTCTACATAACATAGTAAATATTTAAAAAGCCAGTTCTATGGTTTAAAACAATACATTTGCAATACAATACTTTATTCCTGTGTTTTGAAAGGAAAAAATACCAATCAAAAACTACTTCTGATTTATTGGCACAACAGATTTATATTGGAATATAGCACAAAATCAATATAAACCATCTTCTGCTGAAATTAATGAAATCATTTATGTGTATCCAAAATCAGAATATGACAATCATTGCAGTGTGTTAGATGGAAATTAATTCATCAATTTTCAAATGGATCAGAGGACTTCCTATATTCACATCATTCTATATGTTGATAGTATAGGCTATATTCAGAGTACGTCAATAGCAAATTACCTCTGAAAATTCCTTGCCTATGAAAGAAAACCCTGTAAAATTTATGGGGTCACCGTTAAGTCAACATGTGACTTGAAGGTATATATTTTACTTGAGTTACCTGGAACAGAATATCATCTTTTATAGACAGATCAGCCTTTAAGCAAACACACAAGAGCATGCACAAGCACTTCTGTTGGTTAAGTTACTTTCATCCTACTACTTCAGCTTCTGGATTTATTTTAAAATGCTCAGCATTCACTAATATTAGTAAGGTATGGAAGAGGCCAATGAAATCCAAGATTTGGCCTTATGAGAATACAATTTTCAGATGAGGCACCAGAAAAAATTTACTTACTTGAGGGTCCCTGCAAATCTTTGATCTCACCATGATGCTGAAGAGGCAGTGCAATTGAGTACGCAGTACAGCAAACAAAAACATCCAGGCCAAAAAATGGGGAGGGGATGAGGAGCACAACAGCCACAACAGAAGGGGAAAAAGAACAAAGGAAAGAGTATGTTAGTCTGAAACTAAAAATGCAACATGATAGTAATTTCTTAATTATATATAGCTCCAAAATAGGGTAAATGAAGCAAAATAAAAATCCACACAGAGAATATGATTAGCAAAAGCCACCATTAACTATGCTAGAGTTAGTAAACAACTCATACTCTCAAGAGATACAAATATTTCTTAAGTTATTTTCATAAGGTATCATGTAACATGCCAAACATATTTGTTCACTGGAAAAGTGAAGTTATGAATGCCTTTAAAAACTTGAAAAATGAACAAGAAAGGAAGATTAACATGGTCTACAAATTAATAGCAGAAAGATTGTTATTGGCACAAAACAGGAACACAAACATTTAACCGTGGCTTTCAAAACAATATACTGTATCCAAAAGAGTGAATGAAGAATGGAATGTTACTAAAAGCATATCAAAAGATGGGATACCTGTATTTTTCCCACTTTGGGGGAAAAAGCAGCGTGGGATTATACCTAGAAATGGTTGGACAGAAGGTTGGACAGAAGGCTGCACAGAATTCTTATTCCAATTGCTATTCATCTGGTCAAACTGGCTACTTCCAGTAGCTACTTCCCATATAATTGAAAGAAGAAAAAATGGTTGAATGTGTCTTTGGACTCTCCACAGAAATTAAAAAAGTAAACACCACTCTGTCTGTCAGCCATTACTTTAGTGATACCAGTTGTGATATATTTTAATTAATGTTTTTATTTCTCTTTTAAAATAACCTCTACCTAGTCTAACCTTGATATATATATTCTATAAACATCTTTTGCATGCAGAAGTTTAATAAAGCCTTCCTTCCAACCACCATCTTGAGGGGGAGAGAGGCCTGTTATGTTTTATTTTGACTTTATATTGTACTTCCTGTTGTACACCGCTTTGATCTAATTTGGAAAAGCAGTATATAAATTAACATTATTATTATTATTATTATTATTATTATTATTATTATTATTATTAAATGGTTTAATATCTGCCTCCTCTATGTAGCTGAGAAATATCTGTGCTTGAAATTCAGGAGCTGCTGTGAGTTGGTGCAGACAATACTGGCCTGGATTGATTAATTTAGCTCCCTGTGTTATCCCTTTGCTCTACAACCTCTTAAGAAAGTTGTCCCAGCAGCACCTCACTTTCTCCTTTTAGAAGAGATGAATCTTGTCAAAAATAGTAAGTGGGTCCTATGGTGCCGATAGAAAGATAAAGACAAATTCGTCATCTGAAGAAGTTGAAAACTATCTGGTTATTTCAGAGCCACTGTCTTACACTATTACAGTAGGCCCTCCTTATTCATGGACTCGCCATATGCGGATTCCAGCATCTGTGGATGGCAAACTCGCATGGGGGGATGGCAGAGGTGGCAGAGGAGGAGGAGGCGGAGGGAGGAGAAGGAGACAGCGGCAGCAGTGGCGGAGGCAGGAAGAAACGGAAGAGGAGGAAGAGGTGGGGGAGGGGAGAAAGAGGAGGAGGGGGAAAGAGGCAGAGAGAAAAGGAGGAGAAAGAGGAAGAGGAGGGAGAAGAAGCGAAAGGAAGAGGAGGAGAAGGAGTGTATATAATTATACACTCAGCTCGACATATTCACGAGGGTTCTATTCCAGACACCACCATCCCTGTGATTAGCAAAATCTGTGGGATCTCAAGTCCCGTTGTTCCTAATGGTGGTACAACACATGCACAACCATACTGGCACAACCATGTGCACAAGCCACCATTCGGGAGAACAGGGCAGGACCATGGTCCTGAATCTGTAAAACCTGAGCAGGGCTGTTGATGATAGGATGACTTCAAGGTCTCTCATTCATTTGTTGTTATGTGCCTTCAAGTCGTTTTCGTCTTATGGTGACCCTAAGGCAAACCTATTACAGGATTTTCTTGGCAGATTTGTTCTGAGGAGCTTTGTCATTGTCTTCCCCTGAAGCTGAGAGCAAGTGACTTAGAATCATAGAAGATCACCCAGTGGGTTTCATGGCCATGCCAGGAATCGAACCCTGGTCTCCAGAGTCTAGTCCAATGCTTAATGGCCAGTACGTAAATACGTACTTCACAAGATGAACAGTGAAGTAGGAAAGCTAAGTGAAGAAGCCGATAGTTCAAGATTACTGTAATGGCCAGTATGTAAATATTTCAGCACTGCATTGCTAATCACTTTCAAGTAGCTGCTAAGAAACAGGTTAACACAACCTTAGTGTCTACTTCTGTTGTCTCTCTTTATCATAAGTTGAAGTTGACTTGATAGCAGTTAACAACAACAAAATAAATTCTGCTAGACAGTTTTCTGACTGCCAAGAAATTCACATCTTCAAACTAACCGGAACTGATTCAACTATTTCAATTCACAAACTATCTGGTTGTTACAAGCCTGAAGTATGTGATAATTCTGTAACATACAGGTCCACCTAATAAACACTTCTAAAATCATGTAATTGTATTTTGGGATATGCATGCACCATTATATTATATTATACATATGTTCTGACCTTTCTCTAATCCAATCAGCACATGTATTGACTGCTCTTGCAGTGAAATCCCCCCACCAAAAAAGAATCTATTATACAAGTATACTTTAACCACAATTTCCCTGATCAGTTTCCATTTTTGATTTCCCAAAAAGCAGCATATCATATGAAACTAATACTGTACATCTTTATGTGGAATTTTTAGTCTACAATTAAAATGTCAGAATTACAGAATTACTATTCGTTGAAGTGAAAAGTAACAACAGAATGAGAGTCAGTATGATCACCAATGAAATGAAACCTATCAAAATGGCATGCATGAAGATAGGAGAAGAGAGAATTGTATCTTAAAGATGAGTAACTTCTTAGTGCAAAACACTGTGCTATTATCATTACTTACATGATGAAAAAGAAGTGATGAGCGTTCAGCTACTAACAACTTCACAAAACTGTACAAATAAGTAACTGCCCGCAAGGTGAACGGCAAAGCAGGAAAGCTAAGTAAAGAAGCTGATAGTTCAAGATTACTGTAATGGCCAGTATGTAAATATTTCAGCACTGCATTGCTAATCACTTTCAAGTAGCTTCTAAGAAACAGGCTAATTCAACCTTAGTTGTATTAGCCTGTTGTCTCTGTTTCATGAAAACTACTAGATTATATAAATTCAACAATACTTGTAAAAATGGGGGTGGGGGTAGGAACAGCTAATTTACAATCTAATGGACATTTTTGTTTCATGCAAATGTAGATAATAAGCAAGGAAACTTTCTAAAACTTCAGCAGTTTAAGAGTTTTAAATAAAACAATTTACACAGGAAAAGGATCTCTGCAAAAACCGAAAACACTTTCCACACTGATCTTCTCTCATATCTCTTTATGAAATTACATTTAGACATTTATTTCACTTGTGTACAGTGCTGTACCCAAATCTTTTACTCCGAGTCTCAAGTCAAGTCGCAAGTTTCTACCTGTAAGTTTCAAGTCCTTGCAAAATACTTTCAAGTCAAGACTCAAGCCAAGTCTTAAATCTGCGAGCCAACTTTAACAGAAAAAAAGGAAGCAGGGCATATTTGTCAGAAAGGAACAGGAACGCAGCAGGTAATGAGTTGACAGTCTATCCAGTAGCCTGTCCATGCTGCACATTAGAGGAGCTTTTGAAAAGTTTTAGGAGGATCCTTCTATCTCAAGCCTTTTGCCTAACATATTTGCTGCTCCCCTCCAAGAAATACACCCCACACTCCAAGGAGTTGGGTCTTGCCGGCTGCTCACAGTGAATGATGTCAGCAAGTTGGTCATTAAAAATATGCAAGTCACAAGTTGAACCTGGTAAGCCCATCATTTATTGCAGAGTCAAGCAGAGTCATTGAAATAACTTAAATCCGACTCAAGTCCAAGTCAATCGATTCAAGTCTACATCATTGCTTGTTTATGTATTTGTTTAAACATTAATTTAGTTACCAGTACTGTTATTAAATTATTTAAACAGTAAGTAAGCATGTGTTTGAGATGAAAATAAGTACATTGGGCCCTTGGTATCTGCTGGGGTTTGGTTTGAGTACTCCCTGTGGATGTCAAAATCCATGGGTAGCCATTTCCGTTTTCCCCAAAAAAACCACAGGGGGGACATCACCTATCTATGGTTTCACAATTTTCAGAAAGTTTACATCTCTACTAGTGAAGCAAGGATACTGTCACATCAGTAAAAGATAAAGGAACAATCTTTACAAAGATATTTTTCTTATGACTTCTATTCCTGTTCTGTTTCTATTCTTATAACCTGAAGCTTTAAATATCTAGAGGGCGAACACTTCAGAAGGTCCACAGGCCAATTTTCTATCTGCAGGACCCACTGCAGAATCAGCCCCACTCCTGGCCAAAAACAGCAATAGTACCTATAGCATACACACCCACACGAGATGGTGTGGTGTGTGTGTGTGTGTGTGAGAGAGAGAGAGAGAGAGAGAGAGAGAAGGGAAGTTGCTGGGAGTTCACTAGCAGGTCTGGAAATCTTGTAGCCCATTTAACTGCAAACCTCCTGCTCCTTTCAGAGGAGGAAAAATATTTTCCCCTCTGTTGGTGAAGTCATGGGGATTTGGAGAGATATTAGCAAAACATATAAATAATACAGTTAAACACAGGCAGGAAGCTATGGCCTGTTACAGACTGCCAAAATAAAGCTGCTTTGGGTCTCTTTGGAGGTATACTATTTAAATGATGCATGGGTCCTAAGAGTCTGGAGGTCGCGCCAAAGCCACACTCCATTCCTAAGCACCGGAGTGCAGCTTTGGTGCTGCTTCCGGATTCTTAGGATGCATGCATCATTTAAACAGCATACCTCCAAAGAGACCCGAAGCAGCTTTATTTTGACAGTCTGTAACAGGCCTATGGTAGGTTTTACTCTGAAGCAGCAGTAGCAGCAAACAAATCTTATTGCACCACTGCCACTGCACAAGCAGAATTTTTCAGAGTTAAAACCTTGCTCTTCACAAGATTGGCAGATCAATCTGAAAGTTCAACATACCCAATTTGCATTATATTTTGCAGAGACAAATCTGTACACCCATCTATAACTTTCATAAGTCATTTTGACAACTCCAGTTAAACACTGGGATATAAAAACAAGTAGAATAATAACTCTAAATGGAGAATCAAATTTAGCCCGTATTTTTTAAGGAGGACTCCACTTTCATTTTTCATTAAAAATACTGCAATCTACAGAAACCTAAATGTGGAAAGACAAACTTAATTACAATAATGAAGACTATCAATGAAATCAACATTTGCAATGACAGTAAATAATGAAATGGGTTTTTTCTTTTCTTTATCTCTACAGAGATACATCATCGAGGTTGTTTTCTACATGGATTTCTACACAAAAATATAATACTTTTCCATCACGAAATGTAATTTTTGCTGTAGTTTGTAGGCATGGGATTAACCAAGTCTTCACATGTAACTAAAGTTTAGGTAATAGTATAATTTAGTGTCAAGTTAAATAACGCATCCTATCATTGTTAACCACTTCAAGTATCTATTTCCAGAAATCCCCAATCCCCACCCATCTTTTCACCTATGGTTACAGTCTATCATATCTAATTATAGCCCTGATTCTCTGCAACAAATGCTTTAAATTAGCAGAAATTAGATAGGAAGTAAATTATTATTTGTATATAAAAATTTTTCAAAAGACAAGAAAATTATTTTAAAATAATAGAAGAGAAAAAACTGGCAAATTCCTGCCATTTTACCACATACTTCCCAAGAGAATATTGGGGTTACTCTCTACTAGCTTTTACCTTTACTTTTTACTTTCATAAGAGAAACCAAAAGTAATCCAGTCTATCATATTTGTTGAAATTTCTCCTTTCTTTTGGCTTAACTAAACGTTATATACAAATTTATACAAAAACCCACCAGTGGCTTTTTTTTTTAAAAGGGGAAGTAGGGTCTTTTTTTAAAGGAGAGTACAATTCTTTTCCCAGAGATTTTCTTCCTCCAGCCCCAGGGAACTAAGAGGGCAGATTGCCAATGTACATGAGGTCCCTACTGCAAAGAGAGGAAGACATACAAGATCTTTAGTTTATTGCTGTACGTTTTAGGAAATTTCTCTTCTTTTGATTTATCAGTTGCCAGCCACTTTATATAAAATTACTCACTGAAGCTCTATCAGGCTCTCCTTCAAACGAAAGAGTCTCCATTTTGAAACAGATTGTTGTCGTTCCCTTAGAATTCTTCCATTCTGCAGTCTACAAAAACAAAACAAAAAAGAAACAAATTATGAATTATTGGATCCTGCAATCAACTACTATTGACGAACAATGCAGTAATATACATTGTAAGTGGCTCCAAAATCCAAATATTTTTCCTTGATGGCTGAGACAATGATACCTTTGCTTCCAGATGGTTCAATGTACGCAAACTTTGTTTCATGCACCAAATTATTAAAAACACTGTAATAAATTATCTACAGGCTATATGCATAAAATATATATGAAGCTTAAATGATTTCCAAGACTATGCAAACACTCAAAATTCGGGGGTGGGGGTGGAGAGAGAAGCTGAAACCTGAACCACTTCTGGTTCCAAGCATTTTGGATACTCAACTTGTATAAATTTTACTTCTGAAAAATCTAAATGGATACAATTTTTATACAGAATACACTGTTGGTCTGGTGAAGAAAGAAAAAAAGAGGTGTTCACATTTTGTCTCTTTGTTTATGCAGTTTATATCTGCATTTGCAGTGGGAATATATTTTTGACACATGCTTGTTTTAGCCATGTACTATACTTCCTTAAATTGCAATAACTGTCAGCTTGGTGTAGATAAAACGTACCATAGATTTGTTCAAAAATCTGAACAGAGATTCAGTAATGTCCTTGGTAATAAACTATGGTAATAAATGTATCTAAAAAGTGGCAGGAGAAAAACCAGCCAATAAATTTCTATGATAGGCCTCCTCAAAATGCTGTCTCCAGTGTTTTGAAGTACAATCAGCTCCAGCATGGCATGGTCACTAGACCAGAATTATGGGAATTGTAGTCTAAGATATCTGAAGTACATAGGCTTTCAGTCTTTGCTCTCATTGCTTTCGCTTTTCTAATAACTGAAAGCGTAGAAAGCAGTGCAAGACTGAAGGCCCATTCTGAACTAATAAACCACAGATTAACTATACTGTATTTCTGTATTTTCTCTCTCTCTCTGTCTGTCTCTCTCTCATCCTCCCCTATACTCTTCTTCTCAAACCTCCTGCTTTGGTGAAGCTAGTGTACTGTCGTAAATCATTGCTCTCAGCATTGTCTGAACCAATAAGCTGTAGTTTAAAGGATCCCTCCCAACCAAGATCAGATCTTACTGAGCCCTTCAATCAGTGTTTATTTTTTCCAAATACCATAAGAAGCTGTGATATAAAAAAACAAGGCTATCTTCACCAAAGTTAGATAATGGGAGCAACAAAAAGCTTACTTCATTCCTGAACAATCGTTTCTCAGAATAATATCTTCACTATCTCAACTGGACACAATGGTCAAAAGCTTCAACTGAATTTTCTCCCAAGAAGCTAGATGGTTAGCATGTCTATGATAAACACAACTCACAGCCTTAGTTGCTTGCTCCAAATTACAAAAGACAATGTAAGAGCACAACAATATTAACTACCTATATCCCCATGCAACGGTGACATTTGCTGTTAGTCCATTATAGTTTAGATAAAATCTACACTGCAGGATGTAGACAAAGGTGCACTTGAAGAGAGGGAGAATGATTTTTACCAAGCAAATATTGAAACTTTTTGATATATACTGCTTTGGGCACTAAACTGAAATTTTAGAAGTTACATATTCAAAGTAAGATAGACAAGCTTCTTGTTGCTTTATTAGAGTTAAGTTTCCCATTCAGGACACCCAATATGGGGGGAGAGAACAGGACTTCAAAGTAGCCATTGGTTTCAGGCTATATTACAGCAGGTATTTCCTTTCCAATTCCATTAAAGAGAAAAAGCTAAGTCTGCAAAGTGGAACAAATTTCCAAAAATGAAAGGGAGGGGGGAAATAATGCAAGGATAGAGAGACATAGGTCAAAAACACACTGCACAAAAAATCCCATTTGAGACTGCTTTAACTGCCCAGGATCAGAGCTAGGGACTCCTAGGAATTGTACTTTATTGTGGAACCAGAGCGCTCCAACAGAGAAGACTAAATGGCTCACAAACATACAGTTCCCAGAATTCCCTAGCACTGAGCCAGGGCAGTTCAAGAGGTCTTAAACTGGATTATTTCTGCAGTGCGTTTTGCACCACAGATGTTTACTTGACCCCAGTGAACACCCATTTAGCTGGTAGTTTAAAACTCAAGCTTTACTAGGCATCAGCCACACCAAAAGAAGGAGGCCTGCTTGGCAGGCTACTGGGGTGTGGGAGGATTGCATTTCCACCCCTTCCTACCAATGAGCAAGGATGCAACACATAAGTGTGAAAGAGACTCTGCTTCTGATTGACACAGCCTTGATTTGCTAGCAGAGATGGATGAGTGGAAAGGTCATCCACCTGCACCCTGATCACCAACAGAACAGACCTCCTATTGGCATAGCTGATGCCCTTTAAGGTGTGTTTGAGATAGCTATGGCGGTGGCAATAGTGCCACCATCACGATTACAAAGGGAATGTGAATACAAATCAGTTACAAAAGTGTAAATCTAGATTACACATTCGTAAGTGTGATACTGAATTCTGGTCAATGTTCACAGATATGTTTACAGATCTTGCATACCTTAATAACATAACAAAGTAACTTAGAGCTGGAACAGACCATCAAGAAGGGGCATCTTGAAGCCGCCCCCACCGAATATGGATAGGGGATGTGGCAAACCCACACCGCAGCACAATCTGCCTTGAATCCGACCCAAATGGGAGTGGAGAAGTTCCGCTCCTATTTGAGCCAGGAAAAAGCCAGCTTTCCAGGCCCTGCAGCAGCCCCAGGGAGGCTTCAAGACACTCTGGCAGCATGTGGCATGTAAATGCCGCACCACCGGAGTGTCTTGAAGCTGCCCACATCTGGGCAGCCACCTGGCTTCTGGGTGGCTTCCAGGCATAATCGGAGCGTGTGGCATGTAAATGCTGTACTCCGATGATGTCCAGAAGCGGGCTTTTTCTGTCCGTCTGTTTCAGCCCTGTCTAAACAAAAATGTTCTGGAAGTTCAGATTGATTTATCTATAAGAGTACATGCCGCAGATTTGAAGACTAAGTAGTCCTATTTTTATCACATTATATTAAACTTGTAATATTTGGATGTAGTTAATATAATAAAAATATATGTTTCCAAATAAACATCCATAGGGTGCTACCAATACACCAATGCTTAGGTGTATTGGTGGTGATGGTGATAAGATTCCCATAATCCCTGCAGAAATTGGCTTTAATCAATAAGGTGCAGCTTTGCCTATCAAAACCTGCCCTCAAACAAGGCCGTTTCCCATTATTCTGTGTGCCAAAAAAGCCTGCCTTGTTTATAAATGTGAACTGCAAAACAGATCCTTTGTCAGATGAATTGTACAAACAGAAGTACAACAAGCTGTTTAAACAAAGTACTAGTCTGATATGTTTTATTTGCACTGTATTCAGTTACCTAATAGTATTCTTAAGCATTAGTTTGAGAAATGCTTGTACAGTGGGCCCTTGCCTTATGCGGGGGATCCGTTCCGGACCCCCCTGCATAAGGCGAATTCTGCCTATGCTCAATCATTGAATGGGGCTCATGCGCGGCGGCGTATAACGTAGGCGCACTGTATCTAGCAGGAGTTAGAATCACTGTGTATTCTGGCCTTAGTTTTTTGTTGGTTTTTCAGGCTATGTGGGCATGTTCTGGAAGAGTTTATTCCTTTTGTTTCGCCAGCATCTGTGGCTGGCATCTTCAGTGAATGCTGGCATGGAAGTGAATGGAGTAAATATACTATGTGAAACTACAGCTCAGACATCAGAAAGGCTGCCAGACCCAGAAAAACCCACAGGAGTGAAGACAAACAACCACCCAAAGGGAAGATATTTTTACCAAACATTAAATAAGTCATAGGCCTGTTACAGACAGCCAAAATAAAGCTGCTTCGAGTCACTTTGGAGATATGGTATTTCAGTGATGCATGAGTCCTAAGAGTCTGGAAGCTTCACCAAAGCTGCACTCCAGTTCTTAGGACTGGAGTGTGGCTTTGGTGCGGCCTTTGGACTCTTAGGATGCATGTATCATTGAAATACCATACCTCCAAAGTGACTCGAAGCAGCTTTATTTTGGCTGTCTGTAACAGGCCATAGACAGAATAAGGAAACTGGTGAGAAAACACAACCTCCAAACAATCTACAAACTGACCAAGAAAATCCAGCAAATGCTGTGCTCAGCGAAGGACAGGACAGACTCTCTCACGACTGCAGGAGTTTACCACATACTGTAGAGCTGTGGACAAGTCTACATAGGAACCACCAAACATAGTGTTCAAACACAAATCAAGGAACCTGAGAGACACTGCAGGTTGGGTCAGCCAGAAAAATCAGCAGTAGCAAAACACGTTATTAACCATCTGAGGCATAAAATGCTATTTGAAAACACTGAAATTCTGGACCATGCCAGCAATTATTAGGTTAGAATGCACAGGGAAGCCATTGAAACCCACAAACACCTGGACAACTTCATCAGGAAAGAAGAAACCCTTAAAGTTAACAGACAGGCCAAAATAAAGCTGCTTCGGGTCACTTTGGAGGTATGCTGTTTA
The DNA here is from genome assembly GCF_019175285.1 of Sceloporus undulatus. NCBI lineage: Eukaryota > Metazoa > Chordata > Lepidosauria > Squamata > Phrynosomatidae > Sceloporus > Sceloporus undulatus. Next base: position 53,517,482 of record NC_056526.1, on the reverse strand, counting down.
AATTATGTATGTGTCCTAAGAGGCCAGAAGTTGCATCAAAGTCACGCTCCAGTCCTTAGGACTCCTTAGGATGCAAGCAGAACATGGCCACAAAGCCCAAAACACCCATAAAAAACTATGGATGCTGGCCATGAAAGCCTTCGACTTCACATTATTCTGGCCTTATTCCTAAGTAGTGTGCTTGTGACTTCTGTTCCATCATCCTGCCTGGTTCTTCCTGTCAATAGGGAGCACTGAACTAACCAAAAATTAATATAGAAGCAAAATCTAACAATTACATCTGAATCAAGATTCCTGATTTGCAATCTCCTAATCAATAGAATTTGAAGGCAATGTTTGAAGTTGGTTTCCTTTTCCTTGCTTGTCAGGAAAGCGATAAGCCAGGACCTGTGCTTGCACTTAACAGCAAAATTTTGCATTGTTATTGTTTCTGATAATAATAATAATAATAATAATAATAATAATAATAATAATAAATTTATTTATAGCCAGCCCATTCACTAGGAATCCGGGCAGGTTACAACAGTAAAAATACATTAGAATAAAATACTGTACCAAATGGCCCCTTCCCAACCCCTTCCCCTGGTGAAAGGAGCCAGAATTACTGAAAAGTAAGCAATTTGAAACAAGGTGTCCAAGAAAGCTGCCAAGACTGCTGATAATGGCTCAAAACAGCCTAGTAGAGCTTTATAACCAAAATAAAGGTCTTTACAAATGCAAGAAATAAAATACAGTATCTAAGAACCAGTTCAATTTCCCATAGAGAAGGGTCAAACAATCCAAGGGTCCAGGGTTCCAGAAAGGCAGGTTTAGCAAGGCAATTGCAAGGTCCAGAAGTTCTAGATCAGTCAGTAGTTCAAGAGGCAAGGTTTCAGGCCACAAAGTGCAAGGGAGTCAGAGAAACATGCTTTCACCAGGAAAATCAGATGATCTCTCACAAAGGAACTCAGCAACCTGCACCTGTTTATATTACAGGTACTTCCTGATTGCTGAGTGTGTCTCATAAAGCTTCCTGGATCGGGGGGTGCATGCCCTTTCAGACCTTCACTGACTAAAGGTAGGTACCTCATTGTCCTGCTTGTCCATATCTTCTGTGCCTGGAATCTCTGCTGGTGGAAGGCTGGGCTGCTAAGGCGCATTACAAACGCGCCAAAGGGGCGTGCTAAGGGCTGAGAAGGGGCATGTTAGGGTTGAGAAGGGGCGTCACTTCCTGATGCCCCTCAACCCTAGTACAGACCAAGTCCGTACAAAATGGTGGCACCCGTCCACATGGGGACCGACATTTTGATGTCACAGATGCATAGCGTCTGGACGTCACGCAGCAGAAGTGATGCCGCGAGTGCACGACTAGCGCCTCACGGCACCACTTCCGGGGCCCAGAAAGAAGCGCCATTTCGGTGCTTCTTTCTGGCTGCGCCCAGGAACCACATGGTTTGGCCGCTGCGGTTCCCGGACGCAGCAACTGGCAGTGGCGGCAGACCACCCGTTTTGGGCGGTCTGTAACGTGCCTGAGTTTCCTGACCCAGAACAGGCTCTGTTTAAGCTGGCAAAGCAGAGCTAGGATCCAGCTCAGCTTCAGGATCCCCCTCCACCTGTGGCTCAAACTCAGCCTTCTCATCTTCTGCGTCCTCAGCCTGGCTGAGCATCACACAACGGTTTCTTTTGTAAATACTTTTAAAAGTAATTTTTAAAAAAATCATAGAATCAGAGTTGGAAGAGATCTCTTGGACCATTCAGTTCAACCCCATTCTGTCATTCAGGGATACAGAATCAAAGTATGCCCAACAGATGGCCATCCAGCTTCTGTTTAAAGACCTCCAAAGGAGGACACTCCACCATGCTCTGAGGTAATGTCTTCCACCATCCAACAGCTCTTACCACCAGGAAGATCTTTCTAAGGTTGAGGTGGAATCTCTTTTCCTGAAGCTTGCATCTATTGTTCCGGGTCCTGTGTTCTGGAGCAGCAGAAAACAAGCTTGCTCCATCTTCAGTATGACATCCCTTCAAATCTTTAAACAGGGCTATCGTATCACCTCTTAACCTTCTCTTAGACAGGCAAAACATGCCCAACTCCCTAAGGCTCTACACATAGGGCTTGATGGTTTCCAGACCTTTTGATCACTCTCGTCTGGAGACGCTCCGGTTTGTCAATATTGTTTTTGAATTGTGGTGCCCAGAACTGGACACAAAAGAACTGGGTGCAAAATGTAGTTTTAAATCACTTTAAATAGTAAATAACTAAAATGCTTTGTTATGATGAAGAGCCTGCTCTTTTGTCAGTTCTTCTTGCCTATGGAGACTTGCTTGGGATCAACCACACACATGTACACTGCTTGCAATGCAAGCTGAGGGGGAGGAAAGGCACCAAACCAACCGAAAGATTTTGTAAGTAGTGCACGTATGGGGGCACGTGTCAATCCCAATCAAGACACCATAACTCTCACGTTTTATACATGGGTTCTGCTTCTCAACCAATTCCGATTTCTAAAGTGCTGCAGTCCCTAACCCATCAGATAAGCAGGGACTTCCTAGATCTCTAAACAACCATCTATCAATCGCTAACTGATCTCCATGAAATACAGATTCAGCACTCACACAGTACTCCTTCTAGTGAAAAAATTTGTCACAAGGCTTGAACGTTCTTTACACAAGGGGTGGGCAAAGTCTGGCATTCAGACCTTCTTTGCATCTCCACGTTCCCCAGAATTATTTTGAAAAAGTAAAACCTGGCACTCCCCACCAAAATTAAGCAGCAAACTGTTAATAAATGCACTACAGTCAATGGGAAAAAGAACTAAATGATATGGATGATGACCATCCCATTGACCACAGGTTAGTTAGTCATTTATACAGTATTATTCATTAAAGTCAGTAAACTTAAATTTTATTATAATTTTGCATTTGTTAAATAGCAGATTTTTTAATGTCTTCATGTCTCTTTCTCTGCAGCCTGCAAAAACTGCACCGTTTTATTCTATATAGCTTTTATATATTATTTTATATACACTAATAAAGATTACTATACAGCTCTCCAGGGAGCCCTCCAGCCACCCACTTCTGTCTTTGAGGAGGTGATGGCAGCACTCCTGGTCATTTGTTCATGTCTCTCTCCAGCCTCACAAATGCACATACTACTCTACTTGTAATTCCAAAAAGTTTGAATTTTGGAGCATTTCAGAATTTTGGATAAGAGACTCAACCTGTAATGGTAAGCAGAAGAAAAAACAAGAACCGCCTTGCTTTATGAGAATGGTCAGTCATCAAGTCCAGAATTCTGGGTGGCTGCTATTGGAAACAAGTGTTCCTAGAAAGCTCAGAAGCAGTGAACGATAGATACCACCATCCCCTAATGTTGGTTCATATTACCTGGTATTCAATGGTATATTTCCTCTGAAAATGAAGCTTTAATTTCAGCATAGCAGGAATAGGCAGGGAACAACTGCTGTAAGTACAGTATTTCTTTCCCCTAGGGTATGAAATTTTTACCAAACCTCTTGCATACCAACAAGAATTCTACCTCTAGGCCTTTCCTGAACAAGCTGAACACATTTTATACAAACTCCAAGAATCTTACCAATTTATGATACAGCTTGTTCATGAAAATATATAGCTGTGGGCAAACTAGAAAGCAATTGGGAAACACTGAAAATTCCTTCCTCGCAGAAACTGAATAATATTGCTGACAAAGAAGAAGAACTGGGACAGATGAGTTGCAATACTAGTTTTCTCTTCATGGAAAGGACATAAGAATATAAAAAGAGTCCTGCTGGTTCAGATCCAAGACCTTCCAAGTCTGATATTCTGCTCCCACATTGTGCAACCAACTGCCCATGGAAAAACTATATGAAGGACATGAACACAACAGCACCCTCCCTCTTGTGTTCTCCAATAATATATAAGCTGGTGATGATACTGCAGATAACTTACAACTATCACTGACTAGAAGCTGTTGATAGCAAGGCATTTAAGAGGAGGATGTGAGATTGCATTCTTCCCTTTCCTTCCCTTTAAGCAAAACTCCTATCTTTATTGAGATACTGTATATTGAACAGAGTCGTTGCTATTCAGGAATCCATTCTTAAGCAGGGTGTAAAGTTGTTAGGAAATCCTGGTTAGTTTTCATCATAAAATGGGTCTATTCCACCTTCAAATCTGTTCTCAAAATCTACCACTTGCCAATTTTCTTATGACAGGGCACCTAGAATAAGGCCTCAGATTTGCATAGTTCATGTAGTGTTTACTAGGCCATCAGATGTAGACCTTCTGGGGAATGAGAAATTAATGTGCAGGATTAAGAGCTTAGCAGTATTACATAGGCACAAACTCAAGATGTAGCATTCATTTCCCCTAAATCATGCCATGTCACTAGAATATATTTAGTAAATAATCACTTCCTACCTTGAATAGCCCACAAGATCTTTAAAAAGCAAACAAGTGCAGGGAAACAAAAACACAATCAGGATGAGAGGGCCTTGACAGAAATAACAAGAATAAAAAAAAATCAATAAAATGTTACCCGAAAGAAAATACAAGCATCATCACCCTGAAAGTTAGAAATCCTCAATCAGCAACTAGGCATTCACAACTGCCACTCTGAGAAACTTTTCTTTATATGCTCTCTGGACAACATTTATTTCCAGAACTGCTTCCCTCTTTATGAATTTTGGAGCAGGTAACAGGTGGAAAAGACTGCAACCCTTGGAGCAGTATTTGGCCTAGAATACATTACCTGCCAGGTTCTCTGGACTACTAGTCAAACATCTGCACTATTATACACAATTCTTAATCACTCTGAGAGTGCAATACTGCTATTTTTAGCTACTCCATTTTGTTTTATAAGCAAGGACACTTTACTTTCAGATAATCACTGCTTCCTCTCTTGCCTATGCTGGTCTCAAAAACTCCTCAAGTATCCACAATGTGTTTATCAAAGAGATTCCAGCGCTATGACTGGCCAATTGTTTCAAAGCATATACTATGAAAGCTGCAATCCCTTTGAAACAAATCACTTCCTACCTGATTCACATAATAAAGAGATTACTGGAAAAGGTTGTCCTTTCTCTTTGTACCCTCCCTGCCCATCAGAAACACAGTAAATGGATTTCTCTATCTCACAATCTGAAGTGCAGCAGTTAAGAGACTACAATCTTATCATGTTGACATCCTCACTATGCAACTTCCTACCCAGTCAGTTTCATTTGGCCAACTCTCTTTCAACTTCTACAAAGTCCCCAAAATTTTCTTTTATTATTCAGAAAGTATGAAACAGTTTTGATTCAGTGTATTCAACATCATTTGGGTGGGTAGAATAATTATAATGTATTTCTCTTTTAATTTTATATGCCACAGCAAGAACTCTTCAAGTCAGCTGGCAAAACAAATGCATTACTATATTGCCCAAACATAATATTACTTGTACATTTTACATCATGCACAGTTTGTCAACTATAATGCTTATATGTATTTTTAAATCATAATTTCAAATTTACAATAATATTTTTAAAAAGTTACAAGCTGGCAACAATCCTCTTTGCTATTATATAAATCTGCAGTGTTTAAGTAACATTACTATGTTTGACAAGGCATAATCATAAGCTTAAAGGATGTTTTTTGTTTGTTTGTTTGTTTAAAAAATGGCATCAATTTCCAAGATGCTTTCCATTCAAAACAGTTACAAACCAAATATTCTTCAGTCTCAAATAATGCACACAGTTCTCAGGGATAATTCAAATTTTCCCAAAGCTAGAATCAACTAGTTCTGAAATGTTTCCAAAAAGTGACACCCCCCCCCCAAAAAAAATCAAGGCTAAATGACAACAATTTTCATAGTGATTCATATGGAATTTGTTGCAAGTTGGAATGGTTAGAATGAGTCTTCATTTATCTTATGACTTTTCAAGAACAGCTTATTTGTTAGCTTTTGTGTGGTAGTCTGGCAACAGAATTGCCCCCCCCCTCACCTGAATTATTATTTTGCACTTTCAGTGGAAGTTCTAGTAAATGGATTCCAGATGCCCAAAGACCTCTGATATATCATACAAGTTGAATATCTCTTATCCAAAATGCTTGGGACCAGAAGCATTTTGGAATATTTGAATACAGTATACATAATGAGATACCTTAGACATGGGACCCAGTCTAAACACAAAATTTATGTTTCATAAATACCTTATACACACAGCCTGGAGGTAATTTTGTACACAATATATTTAAATAATGTTGTGTATGAAACTAAATTTGTATATACTGAACCATGAGAAAGCAAAGCACCACTATCTCAGTCACCCATGTGGACAGTTTTGGATATTGGAGCATTACCAGTTTCAAATTTCTGGATAAAGGATACTCAACTTGTTTTCTTATTCCTGCTGTAGGAATAAGAATAAGTGTATACATAATCTTAATCAGGATTGGACCTGAGATATTTACAAAAATTATTTGGAGGTACAATTCATTGAAGTTCCAGTTTTCAAAATATCTCTGAACAGAATCCCTGCAGGTATCTAAAACACATTTTAGATTTATTAGCATACGCTGTCGGAGATGTGACCACACAATGTCCAAACACGAGATCATACTGACATACTGTACTTGAGACTTGTAATACTGAAGATTTTGATCCAGTGGTGTTACTCTGTTGACAAAAGTCTCTTTGATCCAGCAGTGGCTGTCTGACAATTCCTCATTCTTCCTGCATCTCCCTGTGCCATTTTCTGTGCCCCATCCTGTTCTACCGAGTCCCCTAACCTCCTGGACAATGTGTTTGGGGATACAGGGAGGTGAGGGCAAAAGAAAAATCACCAATGAAAGAATGCCATAACTATTGGCTAAATTGCACTCAGTAAATTTAATTGTACACGAAAACGTGCTCGGTTTCAAATAATAAAGTCAAATGCACGAAAAGTGCAAGAAAAGCTGGTACAGTGGGGTAAATAATACTCCAGGTTAGCATTCAAATGATTTTTAAAAGGCCATGAACCTTCAGTTTCATATTCAAGAAAAAATTAGCATAGATTAAATAAAATGCAGAGAAGGAGCAAAATCAAGTCCGTTAAGCAAAATGCACAGCCAGACCCTGAAGAGACATAGGCCTGTTACAGACTGCCAAAATAAAGCTGCTTCGGGTCTCTTTGGAGGTATGATGTTTAAATGATGTATGCATCCGAAGAATCCAGAAGCTGCACCAAAGCTGCACTCCAGTGCTTAGGAATGAAGTGTGGCTTTGGCGCAATCTCCAGACTCTTAGGACCCATGCATCATTTAAAGAGCATACTTCCAAAGAGACCCGAAGCAGCTTTATTTTGGCAGTCTGTAACAGGCCATAGCTTTTTCTAGCATTTAGCTTTAAATCCTGTGTGTGGGTGTGCACACATGCACAAATACACACATTTTCAAGTCACTGTCAACCTCATGGACTTCATAAGGTTTTCTAGATGAAGAATACTCAGAAGTGGCTTGCCACTGCCTTTCTCTGAAATCTAGCCTACAGGCCCTGGTTGTCCTCTGACTAGGCAGGTTCAGGCCTAGTTAGTACCCCTTTCAGGTACTAACTAAGCCTGACCCTTTTAAGTTTCCAAGATCAGACTGGACCTGATGCCTTCAAGATGTCTGATAGGATGTGATCACCTTGACAGTGACCAAAATGAGTCTGTACAAATGGGCAAACATACTTAAAACTGTCTCTTTTCACAGAAATATAAGAAAGGAATTTGTATCACTAAGCATTCTATAAGTTGTTGTTGGGATCCTGAAATCACAGAATACAAAAAGATAAAGCAGTTTCCTTGTACTGAAAGGTGGGGTTTGGACTGACAAATCCCTACAGCCCTAGCCAGCCTAGACAAGAAAAAGGATTTATGCAAACTGTAGTCCCAAAACATCAGGAGAACCACAGCTGTCCACTCGAATGCTATTGGATCAACATTGATCCAATGTTCTTATCAACACAACAACAAAAAACCTATCTGGCATGGAGGAATATAGACTTCTGTTACACAGAATTTTGAGGCAGAATGGAAGGTATTTTGATCTCAAGTAAACAAAAAACAAGATTTTTTTCACCACATCGAAGAGATGGAATCATAGAGTTGGAAGAGACCGCAAGGGCCATTCAGTCCAACCCCATTCTGCCATGCAGGAAATCCAATCAAAGCATCCCCAATAGATGGCCATCTAGCCTCTGCTTAAAGACCTCCAAGGAAGGAGACTCCACTACACTCCGAGGAAGGAGTTTGTTCCACTGTTGAACAGCCCTTACTGTCAGATGTTACTAAAACTTTACTATAGCAGCTATCCTGTTGCTTAGTCCCAACTAGAGTGGATGTGTTCAATCAACTGTCAAATGGTGAATCAACATAGAGGTAAATCCCATTGTCTGAATGGGTCTACTCCCATTAGAACTAACAGTAGGATCTAGGCTAATATTAACAGATTAAGAACATGTGTATAAGTAATGTCACCTCTTCATGCATGTTCCCTTCCAGAATATTGGAACAGAAGAATTAAACAGATCTTGAATAATGAACCTCACATTATTAGAGAATAACCCAGTGCTAATGATGACCTGCTAGAAGCCAGAGCTTCATTCATTCCCAGATTATGCCATAAGCACCGATGGGAGGAAAAATTAACACTGACCTGGAAAACCCCAATGCTCATGGCTTGCTGAGAGCCCACCGCAAGATGTATACCAAAGACTGCTGTCCCCAATCATTTATTCCCCCCCCCACCGTCTATTAAATTTGGTTTTATCACACTCCTTTTGCCTGTCCCACTTTATCTTTTTATTTTAAAAAACCTCTGAAACTGCTAGTGCAGATGGTTTATCCATAAGCAAAATACCATAATGAGCATGCAGGGATGCATCTGACAGTCCATGCGCTCAGTCACCTCAGCTCAGATATTCCCTTCTCTCCCGAAGCTGCCAAAAGGGAGTTGCTGACCTACCATACTGCTTGCAAACCCCCCACACATAGTCAAAGTTACACCTGATCTGGAAGCATGCTTCAAGGAAATTAATGGGATATGGTTCTAGGTAAATCTGCACTGAATCAACAACAAAATGAAGCACCCATGATTTATGAACATACAAACAAATACAACGCTGCAGAATAAACAATATGCCTGCTGCCATGCAGGAAATGAGCATCTCAGTAAACAAATGGCCAAACTAGTACATCGCCTGGTGCTGACTAACAGGGAGGAGAAAAGTAAGTCCTGAAAAGTCAGGTTGTGTGACTGCCAACTATATTAGCTATTGGCAATTACATCAAAAGGCATGTGTTTTTTATGCAACTGACTTGCCACAGCCTGTGCGCTTCTGCCTGCTTCATTTGCTGACTTTAAAGCCCCTTGGAGTGCATTTCCCATCTTCCCCAGGTGCTTAGAAGAAGCTCTTTCCCAGTTATGCAAAGAGACATGGTACTCCTGCCTTGTAGCCAGAAGAGCACCAACAAAGAAATGTTACTTGTCTATCCCCATGTTTCAAGGGGACCCCCCCCCAAAAAAAACCCACAACCAAAACCTGCGCTATGGTGAAATATACAACATGTTATGAATTCAGATTAATCTGTGTTTTGGGGATCCAGATACATGGTGAAACGCTAAAGCATTGCCCTCCCTTTTGAGAAGATGCACACCTCATGTGAGTGAACACACTTTGAACTGTGAAGTCGAAGGCTTTCATGGCCAGCATCCATGGTTTTTTGTGGGTATTTTGGGCTATGTGGCCAGAGAAGATTTCCTTCCTGACGTTTCGCCAGCATCTGTGGCTGGCATCTAGAACATGGTCACATAGCCTGAAAAACCCACAAAAAACCCTTCAGCTACCCATTTAGCCACTGTCATTCACCGTATCTACTGAAGACCCTGAAGTGCTGACCTCCCTTTGAGAAGATGCGCCCTCCATGTGCTGAACATGCTCCAAACTCCCTCCCAGCAGTTGCCCATTTAACCCCTGCAGAGGGACGCACACAGTGACACTCTGACTAGAGACGATGACAGGATCCTAAGGCGCTGCCCTCCTCCTCCTCCCTTTGACCAGATGCATGCGAGCGAACACTCTCCAAACTCAGCCTAACACCAGGGACACTGTAAGGCCAACAATCATAGTAATATCCAAGAGCAGCCCTAAGAGCCTCCCTGCCCTTTGGGGAGCCATGGCCGAAGCTCACAGAAGCCCAAGGACGGTCACTCGAGGCGGCGGAGCCCAGCAGGAGAGGCAGAGAGAGTCAGGAGGACCCCAGAGGGAAGGATGGCTTGGCCAGTCGCTCGCCCAAGGACCCACCCACCCCTCAGCATCCTTTCAGGCAAGGCATCTCTCCTTCCTTATTGCCTGCCTGCCTGCCTGCCTGCCTGCCTTCCTCCATCCCTCTTTCTCTCTCTCTCTCTCTTTCTTCCTTACCTCGATCTCTCACCCAGCGATGGCTGAGGCGGCCCTCAGTCCGTCCTCAGAGCAGATATAGACCGACCTCGAGCGCGCATGCGCTCTTTCCCCGGCCTCTCTCTCTCTCTCTCTCTGGCGCGCGCGCCTTTCTTGTTTTCTGCGCGCGCGCACTGGCACGCGCTTCCCTCTTCTCTCTGTGTCACTCGAGCTCGCGCACGCGCGCACGCGACCGTTTCTCTCTCTCTATGGTCGCCGCTTGATGATTCTCTCATCAACGACCGCGCGCGCCGCTTTCTTTCCTTCTCTATGAAGGAAGCTCCCTTTCTAAAAGGGAGGGGGGAGAGAGAGAGAGAGAGAGAGGTGATGATGATGAGTGTGTGTCGGACCGCGACCACGCCCTCCTGTGGGGAGGTCACGTGACACAGGGGGAGGCTTCTTCGCCTTCAAGGGAGAGGCGAAGAAGAAAAAGAAGCCCCGCCCTCGCTTCATTGTGTGATTCCGCGGAAGGCCTGCGATTGGCCCCGCCCTTCCCTCGCGCTCCCTGTGAGAGAGGGGCGATTGGTCCTCCTTAGGCCCCGCCCCCTATACCTGCCTAGTCTGAAGGCGAAGCTATAGTGCTGCTGTGCTGAGGCAGTTGGCCCTTAGGTTCTTATACTAGGCTGACCTTGGTCAAGTCACACCTCTCTCAGCCTCAGGAGAAAGGCAGTGGCCAGCCTCCTCTGAACAACGCTTGCCACCAAAACCCTATAATACGTTGTTTGTACACTTGTCCCTCCATATTTGCTAGAGTTAGGGGCACAAGACCCCTGTGAATATGGAAAAAAACACAACAAAAACGCGACACCTGAGGCGACACCTCTCTAGGAATTTCTAGGTCCTCCATTGCCACTCTGGTCAACAGACACCGGCCATAGAACTGCACTGGAGGAGCTACAAATGCCTAGTAGAGTATTCTCTCTAGGAAGCTAGGTCTTTCAGTGAAACTTTTAAAGTTGACCATAGAGTTGCACTGGAGGACCTAGATACTCCTAGACAGGACATATTAACCAAATCCGTGAATAATCAAATCGCAAATATCAAAGCCACAATTTGTCAAATGATGATGTGTATCAATTTTGTATTCCAATTTTTAGAATGTACGCCACTGGCAGGTCTATTTTTATTTTATGTGCAGCATTGTGTAAACCTACAGCAGTTCATAAATTAAGTTTAATAATAATAATAATAGGTTCGCCTCAAGTCGTTTCTGATTTGTGGTGAGCCTGTCGGGTTTTTCTTACCAGGTTTCTTCAGAGAGGGTTTTTGTTTTTGTTTTTTGCTATGGCCACCCTCTGAGGCTGAGAGAGTGACTTGAACGAGAGTATTTACATAGCCAAGGTGGGATTTGAACCCTGGTCTTGCCTCTACGCCACGGTGACTCTCATCAGGTTCGCCTTAGGGTTGACATAAGTCGGAAACGACTTGAAGGTGAACAACAACAATTTTGAGAGAAGCAAAATGTTCAGGGCTTCTGATTGAAGATGATTATTAGTACTTTATTTTCTTATATCCCGCCTTTCTCCCAATATGGGGCTCAAGGCAGCAAAGGGAATAAAGGGACTGCAAAACACACACACAATGCACAGGTTTGTGGCTTTGATATTTGTGGATTTGATTATTCACAGATTTGATTAATATGTTCTCTCTAGGTATATCTAGGTCCTCCAGTACAGCTCTATGGTCAATTTTAACTAAAAGCTGCATTGAAAGGCCTAGAGATTCCTAGAGAGAATACTCTACTAGGCATTTGCAGCTCCTCCAGTGAAGTTCTATGGTCAGTGTCTGTCAGACATTGACCACAGAGTTGCACTATGGAGGACCTAGAGATTCCTAGAGAGGTGTCCTCTCAGGTAAAAACATGGGTATTTCTGTTATTTTCCATATTCACGGGGGTCTTGTGCCCCTAACCCTAGCGAATATGGAGGGACAAGTGTGTGTGTGTGTGTGTGTGTGTGTATCTATAACAACGGCACCACTGTCTCTCAAAATGGCATTTCCTTTTTGCTGCAGTAAGCACAGCCCCATGGGAAGGCTGCAACCTGTGAAGCTAGCTGCCTTGTCTGCAGACCAGAAACAAACACACTTTTATTTCTGTATCATGCTGGCATGCATAGTATAACCAAGAACATTTTCACAGTTTTTAAAATAAAAATCTTCTCTTCCTCATCTTCGCTCTTTTAATACAGGTTCTCCTAATAAAAATCCATTCGTCACAAACACTTGTGTGTTGTTGTTTTTCTAACTTTTGGAAACCAAATAAAAATAAAGAAATATTTTTTTTAAAAAATGGCCAGAACTTCCAATACTAAGTATAGCTGCAGACTTCCAACTGGTACATGAAGCCCAGCTGGTTGTTACTTAAGATACACAGCTGAAAGCAGCTGATAAACAGTTGTTCTCTGTTTCATGGAGATGCTTCTCGCTGGCAGCTAATTTTTTCCCCCTCCTAAACCTTCTCAAAGCACCCAGGATTTCTGTCACAGGCCGAAAATGCTTGAAATCAAATTTTTTTTGGGAGGATGTACCAAATTTCTTGTTTTCCGTAAGGGATTGTATTGATTAAGTGCATCAGCGACTTAAATATTATGTGTGCTTTTTGTTGTTGTTAGCTGCCCTCAACTCAACCTTAGCTCATAGTGACCGTGTGTATGGGACATCTCTAAGGAGTTTGTCACACGGGGGTTTAAATAGGAAAAAAACTGCAAAAGTGTGTAGATTTTCACACAATGTCATTGTTAAACTAATGTTAACCCGAACGGAAAGTGGAGGGAAAGTAGACAAATGCTGCTCATTTTTACTTTCGGAAAATCCTGAAAATAAAAAGGAGCAGCTTTTGTTTACTTTCCATTCCAGTTAACACAAGTTTAACAACGACATGTGTGAAAATCAACCCACTTCTGCAGTTTTTTTCCACCTTTTAAATCCTGTTTTTGTACTGAATTTCTCCCGTGTGATAAGTTTCCTTGTTCTTCACTGCTCAGCTTAGTTCCTGCAAATTCATACTCATGACCTCCTTAATAGAGTCCCTCCATCTAGCTTGTTGTCATCCTTTCTTTCTACTTCCTTCTATCTTTTCTAGCATTATTGTCTTTAATTGTGAGTCATGCCTTCTCATGATGTGGTCTAAGTAGGAAGCCTCAATTTCGTCATCCTGGCTTCCAGGGAAATGTCTGGCTTGGTTTGTTCAAAGACCCATTTGTTTGTCCTTTCAAGTGTCCACAGTATCCTCAATTACTCTTCTCCAGCACCACATCTCAAAAAACTTGATTTTCTTTTTATCTGCTTTCTTTGCTGTCCAGCCCTCGCATCTGTACATAGTGATGGGGAACATAAATGCTTGGACAAGTTTAACTTTAGTATTCAGTTGTATATCTTTGTTCTTTAAGATCTTGACTAGTTCTTTCATCGCTATCTCATTCCTAGTCGTATTTTTATTTCTTTATTTAAGGATTATGTGTGCTTACGCACATTGATTTCAAGGAGTGTTTGGTTGCATCTGGTTTGATGAGATCAGACTGTATGTTTGTCCTGTTAGTCACTAGGTCCTGAACAACTACACACTCAGTTTGAGGTGGAGAGAGTTGGAATATCATCAGTATATGACTTCAAAATTCATTTTTATTGATTATGGAGTAGAGGGCATGCTCTTTGCCTTTTAATTTTGTTACTCAGAAATTTAATGATGACTTCTTTATTGGGATAAAATATATTCCATATAATGGTGTAAGCATCCTTTGAATATGAAAATATACAGACCAGGAAGTGCAACTGATTTGAAAGGGTGTTTATATAATTAATGGGTGTGTGTTTTTTCATTAGTGCATCCAATAATGTGTCTTCCTGTGAAATAAGATGACTAATGAAGTGGGTATGACAAAAGGGAACACACACAAAAAAAATCCCAAACCAAATCCAACTACATTTCATCACACACAAACCCAACCTTAGATGAGACTAACTTCAGAGAAAATGCTGGGGAGGGGAAGACTCGGGCTGAACAGAAGGATCTGTTGGCATGTACTGCCCCATATCAGAGTGCATTTATGGGATTACATTGTTAATAATTCCTCAGATAACAACAACAAAATTTCCTGCAGATAGAAAAATTATATTGTAGGAAATGCTTTGGACTCAAACAGGTATCCCTGGCATGCTAGCTTCCCTTTTACAAGGGGATTTTTATTCTGCAGGTGTAGACCAGGCCCACGTTTGCCCCACTTTTCTGTAACATACGTGGGCAGGTGATCTGTGCTACAAATGGGGGTGTTGTAAAGCTTTGCCTTTCATATGTTACAGTAGGAAGCATATATCACTGCTTCCTTTCCCGCATGTGTTTTAAGAAGTGACAGACAAGAATGAGTAGGCAGGCTTTTTCTAAATGCCCAAGTAACATATAATGTACATAGAAACTCACACACCTTTAATTTTGGCTTTTATTATGAAATGTAATTATTGTTTAGCACTAAAAATAAAGCCATGATTATACAAGATTGTGACTACCTCCTCTAGGTATTAACTCAGCTTTTTGCTGTTGCTGGGAACTGTACTTCATGTTGCCTGATGTCAAGGTCCATATAAATGTAAAATTTTGGAAATATGTATATATGTCTTTGAAAACAAGCCTCCTAGCTTAGCAGCATTTTCAATATATATGTCAATTCTATGATTCTATATGTTCTGCTTTTCTCCAACAACAGGGCAGCAGAACAAAGATTTCATTATCTGTGCTGATGTTTGTAGACACTGTAGTTTTGTTCTTAAGTAGGTTAGAACCATTTTATTTTTAATTCTGTGAATATTGTTGTTGTTGCTGTTATTGTTGTTATGTGCCAACATCTGACTTACGGTGACAGCACCATAGGGTTTTCTAGGTAAATGTATTCAGAGGTTTGTCATTGCTGTCCTTTTAGGGTGAGAGTGTGTGATTTGCCCAAAATCATGCATGGGTTTCCATGGCTGCGTAAGGATTTGAACCATGGTCTCTCAGAGCCCTAGTCTAATGCTCAAACCAGTATACCACATTGGCTCAACATACAAAAAGTAAATCTTCTCAGAAATCAGTAATTAAATTGTTCACTATCTGTTAGATTCCATTTTATAAAATTATGGGAAAACTTGGCTTAATTATTTCACAAGTTTATTAGTAGGCAACAGATTTCCCAATGACTTGTCTTATGGGGTTCCACCCTGTTAGCCCTGGAGAGAGGAGAAGATCCACTTTTCTTTACCTCATTTCCGACTTATGGCGACCCTAAGGTGAACCTATCATTTGGTTTTCTTGGAAGATTTGTTCCATCCAGGGAGATTTGCCATTGCTTTCCCCTGAGGCTGAGAGCATGTGACTTGCCCAAGGTCACCCAGTGGATTTAATGGCCATGCTGGGAATTGAATCCTAGCCTCCAGCGTGTATTTTATAGACTATAGCAAAGCCTTTGACTGTAATGATCATTAAAGGCATGGGAGTGCCATCACATCTGATAGTCCTGATGAGAAATCTGGACTAAGACAGGAGGCTACTGTTTGAACAGAACACCAAAAAACAGTGGTTCCCAATTGACAAAGGGGTCAGGCAAGGCTGCATCCTTTCACTCTATCTGTTCAACTTATAGGCAGAAAATATTTCACACAGAGCAAGTTTAGAGTCAGAAGGAGTGCTAGTGAATCTCTCCTACAAGAGTATTTAGCTGCCTTCTACCAGCTCAACTGAAGCAAGGTTAATTTTCTGTTTATGAATAATTAAGCTTGCAACATTTCATCATAGACTTCATTGCTTCAGGATGCTTGAATGAGACATAGCAGAGCAAGTGGCAATAAATGGGCACAGTATTCCTATTTGCATTACATCAGGAGAAGCACCTCTACTGCATCCGGATAATGGATATCATATTAGAGATATGGATTCAGTGTTAAAACTACTGGATATGGATTCGAGAGAGAGAGAGAAAAAAAACTTTTTTCTGGGGGAAAATGATGAAATTATGGAAGATCTTCTTTGTTATTCTTATTAATAATTAATAAAATATTTAATAATTAAATAGCTGCATTGCAATGAAGTCATCATTATGGGGAAATACCCCAAGCATCATAATACACAATGTCTCAGATTACACCTCAACGCAGAAGACCTGGAAGCATAATCACAAATGACTCTATTGACACCAGACATCTCCAGGAGATGATTCAAATCTTTATGCTTCTCATAATAACTTTTAAAAAGCAGAATGCACAAAGGGAAAGAAGGAGAGCGTGCACCATACAAAACATAGCTCCCATTACTGTACCTGATGTAAAGCTGCTCTGTTGGTAGAGATTTGGCCATGGATTGAACAGCCAGTCCTTTTTGCTGTCCCCATGTGGCCGAAAACTCCCCTTTCACCATTATGCTGTGTTATATTTGCTGGCAGAACAGCTCTCTGTCTCATTTAGAGTATTGTGATAGCATGTCTGTCATGGTGACATATGTGATAGAGCACTGCTTAGAGGGGCTTCTATCATATTTTACAATCATCCAGACGCTGGACCTTCATCACAGAATATAATCCAATATAGGATTGCATCAGAAAATTAGTAAGGACTGCTGAGTTGGGCACGTTAATGAATTCCGTCACAAAACAGTCCCCTTCCATAGCACTGCAATACTGGATCATGTAGATTGGGAAAATGAGATGAAGAAGGAATTCAATAACAATTGTTGAAAGGGTTACTCATAAATGATGAGGAAGATTTGATTATAAGGATTAGAGAACTAATTGCATTAGAACTGGGTGATGTGATTTCATCCATTGTTTTATCAGCATGGAAGTAACATAGTATAATACAACACTTATATTCTGAGGCAGCAAAGAACTGAAAAGCCAAGACCCTCAGCCTTTCAGATTCTGAAAGGCTCTAATATATAGAATTTTTTGTTGTAATTAGACTGCCTGGATGGAGATGACATAATCACACAATCATAGAATTGGAAGTCCAGTCCAAACCCCTGCCATTCACAGTCAAAGCACTCCTGACAGATTGTCATCCAGACTCTGTTTAAAAACCTCCAAAGAAGGAGACACCACCACATTCCAAAGCAGCCTATTCCACTGTTGAATAGCTCGTACTCTCATGATGTTCTTCCTAATGTTTAGGTAGAGTATCTTTTCCTGTAGTTTGAATCCATTACTATGGGCCCTAGCCTCTAAAGCGGCAGAAAACAAGCTTGCACCATCCTCAATATGGCATCCCTTCAAATATTTAAACAGAACTGTCATGTCATTTCTTAACCTTCTTTTTCCCAAGCTAAACACACATGATCAGATGGAAGATACACTATTACAATAATATTATTTTTATTCAATAACACTATAGCTAGTGGCTAAACGTAATTCGTTTAGTTCAGTCATGAAATGAAATTGTCACATGGATAATGTGGATCACATGGATAATCAGATGGATAATGGACATTTTCTCCCCTTCAGTATCTGGCTATTGGCTAGTGTTTGCTCATTTCGAGAGAGGGTGAAATTCCTATCCCTTTAAGAGTCAGATAACAAGCAAAATTTTATCAAGTCATCTGGTAACACAACCTACATACTATCTCAAGTATCAGTGGCAGTATGTCTCTGTATATCAGTTGCTGTGGAACATGAACAGGTGGATGCTGTTGGGCTAAGTGCCCAAGGAAGCAAGTAGATGATGTTGAATGGTCAATCCAGGTCAGTCACAGGTTATCTGAGTAGGATGCAAGGACAATCACAAGGGTTGTTGTTGTCCAGTCCAGAGGTCCAAGTACACGCGCCAACAGGGAATAAACAGAGCAGCCCAAACCCATCAGTCCAAGGTCAAGGCAAGACAGATACACCAGAAAATAGTGCCAGAAGGTGAGTCAGTTGTCAGTACTAAGGCTGGAAGAGAACCGGTGAGATATTTATGGGCAGTTCCTTTAAGGTCACCTAGCCTCCAGCCTAATTATTAGGCGTTTGGTATTTAACCTGAGCTAGGTGTGGCATCTCTTCCATCTATATCCACTGAAGGATTGGGGGGGGATGTTTGCTTTCTTCTATGTCTGTGGCCTCTGCAAAGTCTGCAAACCTCTGGAAAACATTATCAACAGATTCCTGGCACTCTGTCCTTTCCTCCTTCTCAGCTGGGTCATCCAGAGGGTGAGTTATGACGTTTTCCTCAGATTCATCCAGGGGTGAGTTATGACAATAATATCCATAGGCTTCTTGTCTCTGTCTTCCCCACCACACTTAGCTATGAGGCCATGGGAGGGGGCTGCTGCACATGCTCCTTAGGGGGAGAGGGAGGGGTGACAAAGAAGCAGCTGGTTTAGGCTTGCAGGAGGAAAGACATGAGTTCTTTCCCTTACCCAAGGAATGAAGACTAGCCATTTCTTTCTTGCATCCTCCCTTCCCTTACCATTGGGCCCTAACAGACAGGCCAAAATAAAGCTGCTTCTGGTCACTTTGGAGGTATGCTGTTTAATTGATGTATGCGTATGTGGTGATCTGGGGGTGATCCCTGGAGCAACCAGCCCTGTGCGTGGCGCTTACTCCCAGGGCGTCCCCTTCACACTTGCCCCTCTAGGATCTCCTAGGTCTCCATTCCCACTCTCTGCCAAGGTGGATGAGACCCCTTGAGGTCCTATTCTTAGCTGCCACCACCCAGTGAATCTCAATGCACTACGTTTCCCTAAGCACACACTGGGACTTGCTAGGGAGAGATCTAGTTTCGTTTCCTTGCTAACTTGAGCAATTCGCAACCGAGCTAAGACGCGTGTACAGGAGCAGAGAGAGCCAGCAGATACTTTTAAAGAAAGATATTTATTTTTAAAGAAATAGCATAGTATAGGAAGGTATCATTCATGCAAAGCCTCCTTGCCTTGCAGGTATAGAAAGCATAGTTACAAAGTATTCATTTCAGGCAAGCTATTAGATAAACATAACAAAAACCTAGACGCACTAACTAACACAGTTCCTAGCTACTCACACAGGGATGGGATTTGCAGTCCTTATTGAGTTCTCGGATGCAAGGAGCTGGCCCTCACGGCCTAGCTCCACTTGCATTACTCCTGCCTGCCTCAGGGCAAGCACACAGCTGGTTTCCCCAAACAAACACAAAGATGGAAAACAAAGGAAGCATGGTCCTACAGGGTATTTAAAGTTCTCTCCTGGAACCTTCTTGAAAAGGCCGCTCTGGCACTGCTGATTGGCCAGGTGAGCCTTACGTCAGCTATGATGTAGCTGCTCATTAGCATGTGATGTCAGCTCTCATTAGCATGTACCTCCCCCCAGATTAACCCTTTGTGGTTCAGGGGAAGTCCCCAAATGACTGGAGGGCCCAGTCATTACAGCGTATGTGTCCTAAGAAGCTGGAAGCTGTGCCAAAGCCACGCTACAGTCCTAAGGACTGGAGTGCAGCTTTGGCACAGCTTCTGGCCTCTTAAGATGTGTGTGTCATTTAAACAGCATACCTCCAAAGTGACCTGAAGCAGCTTTATTTTGGCCTGTCTGTTTGGGCCTCCTGATAAGGAGGAAGAGCCTCTCCTAGGGTTTGACAAGTATAGAGGGGGAGACTTTGCAAAAGAAAAAAGAATAGCCCTCTGCACTCTATCCCAAAGAGGCATATGCACATGTAGTCCACATACATGTGTAAGTTACTAACAGGGTGCTGCCTATAGTCCTGATTGAAGGCTTCCTATGCAATTTGGTTGGCCACTGGGGGAATGGCATGGCTCTTCATACATTGCTAACTGAGCTTTCCTCCTTTCTGCATCTTCACTCTGAAAAAAGAGGAGAAAACCTTACCTATTAAAGGTTTGCTTGCTTTAAACTCAAAAAGAAAGCTGGGGTAGGGGGAGATAGCTAGCTATATAACTGGGGGAGAAAAGCAGAAGGGAGTTAGCAACCCTGTTGTAGGGTTATCCCTGGAGTGTAGGGTTATCCTTGGAAACAGTTACCCAACTTCTTATGTATTCCAAATGTGGCAGTTAGCAGATGCAATCCTATGTGCCTTCAGTGTTGCATAAATATGCACATGAAGAGATACAGTGTACCAGCACTACACAACCTGCATGCAAAATAGCAACATTGTGTTACACATGTCAGTAATTGGGTGCTGTAGTGCAATATGCAATGAACAACAAAAATGTGCAACTGCAGTATGAAATATGAAACTGCAGTGCTCAACTCCAACACACAACCTCAGTGAGCAACATTGCTGTCAGAAAAATACTTCTGTTATGTTGTGAATAATTAACTCTGCACGCATATGTCACTGACAAAATGCCAGCCAATATTTACTAACAAATATTAGTGACTTTTTTTAGAAAATTTTATTTAGAAATCAAATTCCTAGTAGTAAACTTTTTATAGAGATAAAATGAGATGTACTAATCCTTATGAACCCTACTGACAGAACATCCTGGAGAGAAGTGACCAGTGGGGTCCCACAGGGCTCTGTCCTGGGGCCAGTGTTATTCAACATCTTTATCAATGACTTGGATGATAGAATTGGGGGCATATTCATCAGATTTGCAGATGACACCAAATTAGGAGGAATAGCTAATACTCCAGAGGACAGGATCAAAATTAAAGATGACCTGAATAGACTAGAAAGCTAGGCCAAACCTAACAAAATGAAATTCAACAAGGAGAAATGTAAGGTACTGCAATGAAATGCACAGATATAGGATGGGGGACACCTGGCTGAACAAGACTACATGTGAAAGGGATCTAGAAGTCCAAGCAGACCACAAGTTGAATATGAGTCAACAGTGTGATGTGGAAGCTAAAAAGGTCAATGCAATTTTAGGCTGCATCAATAAAAGTATAATATCTAGATTAGTTCAAGAGAAGTAATAGTGCCACTATATTCTGCTTTGGTCAGGCCCCACCTGGAATATTATGTCCAGTTCTGGGCACTACAATTCAAAAAGGACATTGAGAAATTGGAGTGTGTCCAAAGGAGGGTGACCAAAATGGTGAAGGGTCTGGAAACCATGTTCTATGAGGAACGGCTTAGGGAGCTGGGGATGTTTAGCCTGGAGAAAAGAAGGTTAAGAGGTGATATGATAGTCCTGTTTAAATATGTGAAGGGATGTCATATTGAGGAGGGAGCAAGCTTGTTTTCTGCTGCTCCAGAGAACAGGACCTGGAGCAATGGATGCAAGCTACAGGAAAAGAGAATCCACCTCAACATTAGGAGGAACTTCCTGTCAGGAAGGGCTGTTTGACAGTGGAACACACTCCCTCGGAGTGTAGTGGAGTCTCCTTCTTTGGAGGTCTTTAAGCAGAGGCTGGATGGCCATCTGTCGGGGATGCTTTGATTCTATGAACAAGGATAAATGAATAGACTTCTTCCATCTTGACTCCCAGCTGCACTTTATCAGGCTAGAACAGTATTCTCTCTTGCTTATTTATGCACTGTTACATCATTGCACTGGTTTGCCCCTGGAAGCCATTATGAAAGCACTATTTATACTTGTGTCATGTGTTTGATCTTACTCCAGTAGAACCAGCTAACATCTGAATGCTATATCTAATCATTGTTCTTCTGAATTCATTAATATACATCAAGATGTTTTGCATTCAGGATTTATGGACAATCCTAGAAAAGAAATCAATGATAGGCTAAGGTTGTTGGCTTTTTGGTAGTACCCAAGAAACATGAATGCATTTACTATTACACTGTAATTTTGCTTCAGCAAAAAATATTTCAGTATTACTGAAAGACTTCTGAGATAGTTGAAGGCTTTCACAGCCAGCGTTGATAGTTATCTATGGGTTTTCCATGCTGTGTGGCTGCATTCTGGAAGAATTTATTCCTGGCATTTCATCTGCATTTGTGGCTGGCATCTTCAGAGGGGAGGGTGGTGGTGGGCTACCACCCTGTGAAGATGCCAACCACAGATGCAGGCGAAATGTCAGGAATACATTCTTCCAGAACATGGCCAAAAAACTACTTCTGAGATACTTAAAATACAGATTGGTTTATAATGCACAGATTTTATATGCATTGTTGTTGTTGCTGCTGCTGCTTTCCTTTTTTCAAACTGGGGACTCAAGTGGTTTACAACAAATTAAAAAGCATATTGTTAAAAATCCACAAGATGCAAAAGTTCAATGATATAAAACAATCAAGAAGTTAAAAACAGATTAAAACATATATCATTAAACACACAGAGAGAGAGAGAGCCCAGAACAACAATTAGCAAGATCCAGCATGTTATTTTGATGGGAACGGACCTCATATAGACAATCACCAAATGGCTGTTTAATCAGAAAAGTCTTTGTGCAAAAGAAACTAGGGAGGGTGATTTAAGGTCTGCTATTTTTTGCTGGATACGTATATTTAAAGAGGTTAACAGCTTTCAGAGTTGCGGTTTACTATCTGCTGCTGCATGCACAATAGGTGTTAAGCACTATACAGTGCTTTTACATGTACATGTGGAAATGGAATGGACAGGCATGAAGCACATAGAAAATGGAGATGCCAGCTCAATACGTTTTGATTTTATTTACCAAAGCCAGGTGGACTAGCACTTGTATGGTCCTTCACCAGTGGTAATGATACCCAAAGGCAGTAGATAGGTCAGGAGAGACACAAGGGAGATTATGTGGCACACAGTCCTGACCTCAAACACCTTGGTGCTGTCCTCTAGCATCTGTTGTCTGAGACCATGGCATCAATTTGCCTATTGGTAGGTCTGGCCTTGGAAATAGATATAGTATAACTATGCCTGTCACAGATTGCAGCTTTTTGTTGGCTATCTGACTTGTTTATTATCATATTGTTGCCTAAATCCTAATGGTAGTCCCAACTAGAGGTCAATGGGATTAATCTATGTGTTTACTCACTGCTCAACAATTGATTCAGTGAGTCTACTCTGTTTGGGACTAACAGGATTCTGGCCGCTGTGTTCAACAGCTCTTGGTTATATACCTTCCAACTGTCTCAATTTGCTGGGACAGTCCCAGTTAGCCCTCTGTCATCCCACTTTTTCAGATGCTTTAAAAATGTCCCAGTTTCTCTCTTCTTTTCTCACTTTCTCTTTTTATCTTCCAATTACTTTAGTTGCTGTAAACAGTGTTTAAAGGGCTAATGTTCAATTACCCCAGTGGGAGAAGAGAAAGGGGATGGATTCTTGCTCTTCCCAGTAAGCTCAGCTGAAACTGCTGTTCCTCCTCATTAATTATGTTTTCCCTCTTGAGCACACTCTGATGTTATCTGGCTGCATATGTCATGGTTTTATCTGTGAAATGTTGGCGAGTATGCAGTTACATAAGTCATATGTTAGGCCTTGTTTATATTAAGCTACATTGACAATATGTTTCATGCAGTTTAGGTATTGGTGTTCCAATGCTACCTAAGCAGCTTAAGTCACTTGGAGTCAGCAGGTCCTGCTTGATGCATGTTTTTGTATTGATTGCTTCGGGGCCCTGCTTGATGCTTTTTCTGTAAACTGAAATCCCTTTATCATTTTGACTTTCAACATTGCTAATGTAAAACCTGTGGTTGGGTTGTCAGTATTTTTCATATTGGTGTAGCACCTTCTCTCTGAAGTTTCCAGCTGCCCTCTAGAGGAAATTCAAAGAATAATTTCCAAAAATCAGGATCATAATATTCACTGTAGTGAGCTTGGATTATATTTAAGGGAAAGTGTTTCTCTTTCAATTTGAGCTATTACAATTTGATCAGTTTTGTCGACCCTATTTATTGCTGGATCTTAGGCTCTTTCAATAATGTCAAACATTTGGTAATGAAGGATATTTTTGTCAACAGGACCAGAAGAACTACGCCTTAAATCGGAGACAGTCAAATACAGAAGGTATGGGAGATTATTTTTCTCCCAAGATTAGTTGTGCAATCTCACTTTCAGCTATTGATTGGCTGGAACTTGCAACTGGAAATTACTTCTACTTGTAGCTGTGAGTTCATTAGTGCAATTTCAGGAGTTTATAATTAGTCTGCCACCTCCAAGAGTGACAATTGAGCCTAGTTTTGTTGTTTTGCAGGTTTTTCACCCTTCCCTCATATTGCAGAAGAATGCAGAAATTTGGTGGGGTTGGGGTGGGGGGGATTCTGTAAGTGATCCACAGACAGCAGGTTTGCCACCCTGGATTAGATCATGGTGATAAAATTAAAATTAAACCAAGCAATGACAAGCAGTGCTGCAATGAGGGCCTTTTCAAATGTTCAAGGACCTACTCTCTTTTGTTTCCTGCATGCTTTAAATAGGCTGTTTGCTTGTTGTTTTGTGCCTCAAGTCATTTTCAATTTATGGCAACCCTAAGGCAAATTTATCGTGGGGCTTTCTTGGCTAGATTTGTTCAGAGGACGTTTGCCTTTGCCTTCATCAGAGGCTGAGAGAGTCACCCAGTGGGATTCTATGGCTAAGCAGAGGTTTAAATCTTAGTTTCTAAAGTCATAGCTCAAACCACTACACCAAACTGACTCTACGAGGCCTTATAACAGTGACATACTTCTTTCCATCACGATGCCCTCCCTTTCTCATTTGTTGGGGTTAATCTTTTAAATCAGCCATAAATTCCAGATAGGTTTAAACCAGAGTTCTTTCATGTGTGTGTACACTGCATACAATCAAGGCCTGAGATTGAAACATTGATTGCTGTGCAACCATCACAATCTGCTGCACTCTATGCAAACTTGCCTACACTAGAAATCTTCAGGACAATTAATCAGTGGGACTGCAGTTTAAAAATTAACAAGACATTGAGAATAGGTAGCAATGGTAAATGGAAAGAACAAAAATATCTGTGAGTGATAATGTAAAATAAATATTTCATAGCCATGGGAAGCCCACATGCAGGATATGAAGACAAGTGTCCTTGTTGCCCTAGGAGTACAAGTCTCCATGCCTTAATTTATTTCAATGGGGACATGTACTGGAGCCTGCAAAAATGGATATGGGGCTCATGTAGCTCATGAGCAGCATTGCTCAGACATTTTATAGCCTCAAATTTTGCAAGGTTCTTCATTGTTTTCATTTAAAAGCAAAGAAAGCTGTGCTGGCTGTAAGAGAAATTACAACACTAAGAACAGCATTACTCAACTTCAAAGGCTGACTCTTGGGACTAGAGAAAGCTATACAAATACAGTAGCTGATTCCCTGGTAAAGTTATGTAACATGACTGATGAACACATTATTTCACACTCCTGTTGGGTTAGGAAGAGGAAATTGCCAACCATATGGGTCAAAAAGGCTTAAATTTACTTCTCCAAGGATTCAAAACTTCATAATTTTTGCCCCCTCCCTTTTTTTTCCAGCAAGTACCCTTTAACTGGATAATCTAGAAGGTGAATATGGAATTTTGTACCATTGAAACATATGTCCTATTAATGATATCTGATTTTTAGTCATTTTATCTTAATCCCTTAGCCATTCTTAAAATGGCTAGACGTATGGATTCTCTCATAATCCCCAGCCAACATGGTTATTAGCCATGATGGGTAGCAATGGTGAAAGGTGTAGCCTGGAGGATGCTGGAAGGTTGGATAACACTGTTTCATATCAAATTAACCAATATGTATGATTGAAAAACTATTTGGTCTGTGTTTGGGGAGACCTAGGATCATAGCCAGCTATTAAGCAACATCAAAATATACAGAGCAGGGGATAGTGTCTTTCAAGTGACAGTAACAACAGTTTAGTAGATGGCAGATGAGTGTAATTACTGAGATGTAGCACAGAATTGTTGGAATCTGTGCTGATATTTCTTGATTTGTTTCTCGGCATAGCTGCAAGCTGAGGAAATCTATTTTCCTCTTCACCATCTTGTTAATTAATTGACCAAGAACAGCTGAGCCAACCCATGTGAATGAGAATAAACTGTACAGCATCTTCTCTGTGCTGGTATTTGAGTTGGTATTTGGCAATTATAATGATTACAATTATGAAGTGTATTTATATGCCATCTTTTCCTTCAGAAACAAGCCTTGGGACAGCTGTTATGTTTTTAAGATTACTTCTCAAATCCAGATTTGTGTAAATACAGCTGAGCTGTCTGACGTGACCTTTCCTGCCCCACTTCCAAACAGCAGCCTCTCTTCTACCCTCATTTTATCTAGAGGGTTTGAAGACCCTGCTGAATGGAATAGGAATAGGAACAGGACAAAGGTGGGGATAACTGAAAGTCAGGTTGGAGGTATTGCCCTTCATGACCAGAACTCATAGAAAGTGCCTCAGCCCTACAAGGTCATGCAGAGCAAAGCAAACCAGCAGAAAATCTGGGATATATCTTGAGATAATGCATATGTAGATTTTTTTTCTGTACATATGCAAGGCCAGGTTACCTTACATATGTATGGTATGATAAGATAAGATATTAATAGATGCAAAGTGTATGTTATTAATAAAGATAAAAGAAACAGTTGTGTTAGGGAATAGTGTATGCAGATAATACAAAGTTGAAGATGATGAGGACAAAGTAAAAGTCATACAGCAGAAATATAGGCTGGCCCTCTTTGTGCTGATTCACACATTATATGGTGGCCAATTTCAGTTCCCTGCTAAGTGCATTCTTGGCAAAGAGCTGCATTCAATTTTGGACCTTGGCAATTGTACTGGCAAACACACTTGTTGCACCCATACTTTATAGCCTTAGGGGTGCACTTAAAATATCTTAGGTGTAAATTCTAAGAACCTGATTTCTGAAGTGGTCTTTCAACAGTATGTACATGTTCATTGCTGCTGCACTTTTCTGGCCTGTACTGATCTGAGGTGCCTCACTTCCTGCAAAATACACACACACACACACACACACACACACACACCTGAAACCTCTCATTGATATAATGGATGTTAGATGCCACCAATATGTTAAATACACGTAATTCTCTCTTACATTTCACCAAAGCCCTGAAATCTTGATCTTTCCATTTTAATGTATATCTGCACTGTTTTGTGGATTTTGGATGTTTTTCTGCTTAACTGCATGGCTAACATGGCTACCCTGGATATGTAGTCTACAGTTATTATTAGTGTGATGCCACTTTAACTATCATGTCTCCTTTCTAAAGAATCCTGTAGTCTAATGAGGTCTTTAAAATATTGTGCTAGAAAGCATTTCCTGCACCCCTTCAGTATCAGCTCCCAAGGTACCATGAGAAAAGGGATTGGCAATTAAATCATGTTAATTCTTTGAGGTACATAGGCATTTTGTATTTTGGGGAACTGCACTACAGTGTTCTAGCACAGAATTTGAAATTGTTGTTGGTGTTGTGTGCCTTCATGTCATTTCTGATATAATGATGAACCTATCATGGGGTTGTCTTAACAAGACTTGTTCTGAGGATGTTTTGTCTTTGCTTCCTCTGAAGCTGAAAGAGTTTCAGCTTCAGAGGAAGGCAAAGGCAAAACATCCTCAGAACAAGTCTTGTTAAGACAACCCCATGACATGCCAAAGCCATCCAGTGGGTTTCCCTGGCTGCGCAGGGTTTCAAACCCTGGTCTCCAGCATCGTGGTCCAGCATTCGCACCACTACACCACTTTGAAGTACTTTGACAAATTATAGATCTTTAGAATGAGACCATGACAGTTAAAGTAATACCAAATTGATATACCACTTCACCAAATTGAGAGTTCTTGGCAATTCTTGGGAGTTAGAGGCCACCGTGGCCACTCACATGACCTTGAAGGACCACACTCCCCATTTTTGTCCCAAAACCCCCAAATAATTGGGACAATTTCAGCATATGATTCTGGCCCACTCTAGGCCATTTTACACCCATGAAAGGCCTTTTTCTTTCCCAATAGGAAATCACCTAGACATGAATTTACAGATTACTCCTGTTGGGGGAAAAAAACAGTCTCCCCTAGGCTTAAAATAGCCATGGGGTACCAAAAAGATGGCAAAATTATCTCCTATTATCAATAAGCAGTATTTGAGGTTAATGAGAGGCAAAAGCTTTTTTTGAAAACCTCCCCCCAACATTTGGGCTCTGGGGACACAAAAAGAGGCCTGCCTATAGGCCACAGTTTCTCCACCACTGCTCTGGGATATGGTGAAAGTGAAGGGCTGGACAAAAGCAAGGAATGGAGGTGGTTATGTTAGGGCTGGCCTTGCACTTCACAGGTGTTCAGCCCACCAACCCCCTACACACATGCCTTGATCATATTCTGAACTTTTGGATGGTGCTTGCAGCAGGTCCCAGACTGATCATAATCTGGAAGCCAATCTGTTTAGGCTGGTCTTTGGGATTCAGGAA
The DNA here is from genome assembly GCF_019175285.1 of Sceloporus undulatus. Taxonomy (NCBI): domain Eukaryota; kingdom Metazoa; phylum Chordata; class Lepidosauria; order Squamata; family Phrynosomatidae; genus Sceloporus; species Sceloporus undulatus. Next base: position 53,488,848 of record NC_056526.1, on the reverse strand, counting down.
TAAGTTGCAAAGTGGGGGGGGGGACAATTTAATAACTATGATTTTGTTCTAATGGGAAGTTTATACATTTGTTACTTGCTTTGAGCCTTCTTAATAAGTTGATATATAAACCTAAATCATTAACAAGCTGGAACAATAAATGCAAGACTTTGCTTTCCCCTGCCACCCATTACTTCTGGAGAGGTAGTGAAAGTCATGTAGTTGGTATAGATAAAGTTATATTCTCTAATGCTATGCTACATTATATCTGTCATGGTGTGAGCTATTCATGGTTCTTACCAGAGGAACAAAGTGAAAGATCACGAGGGACAGAGTTTATAGTAAAGTGTATTCCCCATTAAACCACAAAGCACAGTGCTCATCTTCATTGTGTTTCTAAAGACTGCGTTCTAAAGTGGCAAGTTCGCTTTGATGCCAATGCATATATCAACTTCCCTGATAATGCTGGTAAGTGGATTTTTTCCCCCCACAACTTGCCGTCAGGATGCCCAGACTTCCTCTTACTGTTTTTATCCAAACAGTGATCTGATAGGACTAATCAGAACTCAGTTACAAAATAATCATCTCTAAAGAACTTTGAGATTTCCACATCCACATAATAATAATAATAATAATAATAATAATAATAATAATAATAGGAGGTTTTGTTTTTCTCAAGCAGAGAATTCAAATGCCATTAAGCATGTCGCTGCTTCCCAGGGCTCAATAATTAACTTCAAAAAAATGTCTTACTTTCACAATTCAGCCAACAACTTTTGCATATTTTTATTTTATGATATTATTTAATTTAAGTGATGGCTCACTTGCTTTTCTCAGTAACAGCTCATATTTTCTTTAATTAAAAGATATCTCCTTCATCTAGGCTTCCCATATCCCGCCTGGGGGGTGGGACTTTCCTGATTTGGGGCGGGTCCGCATGGTCCCGCCCCGGTTTGGCCCCGCCCCCAGGACCCCCCCAGCGAGTCCTGCAGGCTTGGCTGGGGCTTGGAGGACTGCTGCCTCCCAAGCCCTAGCCATGCCCTGGGGGCTCCTCCGCGATCGCGGAGTCCTCCATGCTTGGCTGGGGCTTGGAGGACGGCTGAAGCCAAGCCCCAAACCTCTGCCTGGCTGCCTCCGTCTCTGGGGGGGGGGAAAATCCCGGGGGTGGGGGCAAAACGGCGACGGAGGCAGCCAGGCAGGGGTTTGGAGTTTCGCTTCAGCAAGGCCCCATTCCCTTGCCTGGCTTCCTCCGTTGGCGACGGAGGCAGCCAGACAGGGGAAAGAGCCTTTCCTCTTTCTCCTCCTCCTCTTCTTCTGCCTCCTTTTCTTCCTCCCCTTCTTCCTCCTCCTCTTCTTCTTCTTTCTCCTCCTCTTCCTCCCCTTCTTCTTCATCTTTTTCCTCCTCTTCTTCTTCCTCCTCTCCTCCTCCTCTTCTTCCTCCCCTTCTTCCTCTTCCTTCTTCTTCATCTTCTTCCTCCTCCTCTTCTTCTTCATCTCTTCTTCTCCTCCTCCTCTTCCTCCCCTTCTTCCTCCCCTTCTTCCTCTTCCTTCTTCCTCCATTTCCTCCTCTTCTTCATCTTCTTTCTCCTCCTCTTCTTCTCCATCTCTTCTTCTCCTCCTCCCCTTCTTCCTCCCCTTCTTCCTCTTCCTTCTTCCTCCTTTTCCTCCTCTTCTTCATCTTCTTCCTCCTCCTCTTCTTCTTCTCCTCTTCCTCCTCCTCTGCCTTTTCCACTCTTCCTCCTCTTCAATGCCCAAATATGCTGTTTGGAATGGGGGGGGGGAAGGTTAGCCAGAAAGGGAAGTCCATTTCTGCCATCTGTCTAGGAACAATGCCAAAATGTCCTCCATTTTGATCATGCCTAAGAAACATGCATTTATATTAACATTTTTTAAAAAATCATCATTTTTTGGTGTGTCCTCCATTTAAAAAAAAAACGTATCCTACATTTGAAAATTTTGTCCTACTTTTGTCCTACATTTGTCCCAGTTTGGAGGTCCAGAATTATGACAACCCTACCTTCATCAGGCTTTATTTCTATACAGGACCAACCCTACCATTGGTCAAAGGGACTCAGCCACCCCAGGCAATGTGAAAGGAAGGCAAAGGATGGACCTGTGTTGGAGGGTAAAGCTGTATGTGCACCACAGCCTGCTGCTCTGTACCTCCCCAGAGAGCTGCCCTGTCCATAAAATAGGAATATGTATGTGTGTGCTATCTTGTCCTTCACCTCAGGCAACAAAACATCTTTAGCCAGGCCTGTTTATATACTCTTGCTGTTCTTAATCTGGTGAAGTCTGGTTTTCAGTGTGAAAGTTACCATTTTAAATTTTGATAGGGACCTCGGTTTTCCATGTTTTCATATAATTTGGCACTTGTTCAGACCTGTTCTTTTCCTCTTGATCTTCTGTTGCTTAGTACCATTATAAAAAACATACCCAGTAACTGTCCTAGTTCATCCGGAGTGGCCATGCTAACTACTTTACGTTCTTGCTTTCTCAGCTGTTTTAAATGTCTAACTTTTGCTGTCACTCTCTCAATTGCTGCAAACTTTATGTTCTAAGCACAAAGTATTTTGCAATCAACTCAACAGGGAACAGCCTGTCCTTTGGATTGGAGAGGAGGGGATGAAGTCTTGCCTTTCTTAGGGAATGGCTGCACTTACTGTAAATTCCAGGTAAGCCCAGGGTTTTCCAGAACTACAGCAACCCCGGTCTTATCTAGACTATTGTTAAGGACATTGAGACAAATTGTGGCAATTTTGGCTTTAGTGGCCATACCTTCCCCCCATTCCAAGGTCGTCTAATTGTAAAATGGCAGCTCACAAGATAATTTCCACAAACCATTTTCAGCCATGCATCTGTTTTCTTCCCAATCTGTCAAGCATGCAAACATATGCATTTCCTCCTTGGTCCAGGACACTCCTCTACCTCCTTCTTTACCATGGGAAGACTGGCCTTTGGCTCACATATACATGTATAAATATCTACCAAGGCTCACATATACATGTATATTGGAGGCTCACATACTCATGTATAAATATCTACCAGGCAGATATACTAATAGTTGGTTATGAACACAAATGTCCTCTAAAAATTCTGAATGAGCCACTCAAACTTCCTATCCCTTGTGAATTGTCACTTCCTGGCAGGAATGATAATGTGACCACTGGATCCTGTCTATCCCACTCCAACCACCACAAGTTCCTCCTTCTGCCACCAGTGTCAAACTGCTGATCACACGTTATTGTTGTTGTTTGCCTTCAAGTCATTTCTGACTTATGGCGACCCTTTTTTGGCAAGTTTCTTCAGAGGGGTTGCCATTACCTGAGATTGAGAAAGCGTGACTTGCACAAAGTCACTCAATGAGTTCACAAGGCCAAGCCAGGATTTGAACTCTGGTCTCCAGAGTCCAATGTTCAGACCACTACACCACACTGGCTCATCCAAATTTTTCAGGAAAGTCTGAAGAAAGTTGAGATAGGTTTTTTGTGGGTTTTTCAGGCTATGAGGCCATGTTCTAGAAGAGTGTGGCTGGCATCTTCACAGAATGCTGGCATGGAAAAGAGTGGGATATCTATATACAGTCATATGCGGGTGCACTATATGTGGCTTTCAGCATACGCATATTTTAGGTTAATGCTTTAGTACCTGTAAATAAGCCTTAGACAAGACAGTCCAACAGTATAAAATGGGAATAAAACTAAACAATCTTTCTAATCCTCCTTTTCCACGCTTATGACAAGGACAAAGAGAGGTTGTGAGTAAAACCACAGAAGACCTTTTTAGCCTCATTCTGTAATGGATTCAATGCAGCCTTTCAACTGAAATGTCAATTTAGCATAAATATAATATAGTAGTTAATTTTCGCCTTTTTCTATTGCAATCAAGCTGGAATTTTAGCTTATTAATTATAAACTAAATTCATTAGTCCTTTTATACTGACTTTGTTATCACTAGATTTTCAAAACAATCCTTTTAAATTTATTCATATGAATAATACATTCCTTTTGTAAGCTGCAGACCTTCCATTATGAAGCCAAGCCCTCCCTCCAGTCCATCTGCCTTGGTCCAGGCCTCGGAGGTTGAGAGGAACTGCTGGACCTCTTACCCTTTCCCGTCACCACCCCCTTCTCCTTCTGTGTCATGTCTTTTTAGATTGTAAGCCTGAGGGCAGGGAACCGTCTAACTAAAAAGAGTGTATGTACAGCGCTGTGTAAATTTACAGCGCTTCATAAATAAAGGTTAATAATAAAATAATATCTCCAAAAGGATGTGGAATCTCACCTTAAGGGGGCAGCACTGAAAGGTAGCAAATTGTCAATTGCTTAATTTACTACTACGTTTGTACCATTTGGATTGCCTCCCTCCAGCATGCCTCTGGCTCCCTTAATTAATTGTTCATATAAATTATTGTTGTTGTTGTTGTTAGAAACAGAAAGGAAGCCTAGGCCAGAATTCACGCAGCAGGATGTCAAAACCACACCAACCAGGATATTGCTTGCATCAGTGTTTTTTTGCTCTTTTCACTATAGAGCGAACTGTTTTTCTTTTGTTACCCTTTGCCTTTTGCACATTTCAGCCAGTTGAAAGAATTAATTCCCTCATTGCAACTGCATGGCAGTGTCAGCAGGCAGCCTCTCAGTAAGATATATTTGCTCTATCAGTTTGTTCCACTCACAGCCTGGGTCAGGGAATGAGCACATGGTAACAAAAGGCATACATTTATTACATTATTACATTTAGAATTTTTGCAAAGGAAAGGCTTTCCTTACTATACTTTTAGAGGTAAAGGCTGTCCCCCATTAAGTTGGAAATTATAATGGCCTTTGTTAGTACTATGGCAACTGTATCAGTTGCTTTGAATTGGTTAAATCCAGTACTGTACAAGCCATTTGCTGTTAGGTTGTTGTCACAAAAGGGTGAAAAAAATTGAAAAGGATGGAATTGTAAGGAAGAGAGAGTAAAGTGTGAGAATGATGTTTGATGAAGTTTCAGACTTTTGCTGGAAACTTTAGACACATGAGAAGGAATATGAAGTACCCAATGGATTAATGGCTTAGCTGTAGCAGTGCTACTGAAGGAGGAGTGAAAACTGGGGGAAGAAATACCAACAATTTAAGATATTCAGACAACACTATATTACTGGCAGAAACCAGCAAAGACTTGGGCTCGTCTACTTCACCGGTAAACCCTATATTCATCCTGTAGCCATAGCAGAGTTCCCCAGTCTGTGATGGCTCTCATAACAGCACACTCATTGCAGCGAGAACTTGGAAGAAAAAGATTGTCCTACAACAGTCTAGTGCAGAGTATTGTGGAATATTTCTGGCCATATGGCCATGTCCTCACTACCTATCTGAATTTTCTAAGTGAATGCAGGGGAAAAAACAGTTCTTTTTTCTCCAGATTTTCAGAAAAAAAGCTCCACAGTACCTGTGAATCCTGAGGAAAGCTGTGTGCTCGGGTTGAGACTTTGGGGTTTTCCACTGGTATAGACAAGCCCTTGGAACAATCACTGATGAAAGTTTAAACAGAAAGTACAAAGGCAGAGTTACAGTTGAATATTGAGAAAACCAAAACAATGATTGTAGATTATTTATACAACTTAAAAGTAGATGATGAAGACATCCAAAACAGTTTAAAGATTTTGCATACCTTGTCTCAATCAAAATTCAAAATGGAGAATGTAGGCAAGAGATCAGAATATTAAAACTTAGAGGGGCAGCTATGAAGGGACAAACATATATACTTAAATGATATATCTCAGGTGCAAAGATACATAATTAGATACTAAAATCAAAGTCATCCATGCCACAGTATTCCCAGTTTCTTTATATTACTGTAAAAACTGGACAGTGAAAAATGCCAGAAAAAGAATCTTATTCAAAATATGGTGCTAGCGAAGAGTTCCAGAGATACTATGGACTTCTAAAATGACAAACAAATGGGCCCTAAAATAAATGTGCCATAAAGTAAAGTTGCTGAGAGCCAGCATGATGTAGTAGTTTGAGCATCAGTCTATGACTCTGGAGACCAGTGTTCAGGTCCCAGCTCGGCCATGGAAACCCACTGGGTAACCTTGGCTGAGTCACACTCTTAGCCCCTGTGATAGGGTCCCTAGTTGGAAAAGATGCAAAGGAACACAACACCAGAGTAAATCAAGCCGAACTATCACCAGACGCCAATATGGCTAAACCGAGTCTATTGTATTTTGGACGTATCATGAGATGGCTTGACTCACTAGAAAAGATTATAATGTTTAATAAGGTGAAAGGCAGTAGGAACAGGAGGAAAACTGCATTTCAGGTTGATAATCTCAAAGAGGTCATGGCCCTGTGTTTGCAAGACCTGAGCAGGGCTCTCATTTCTATGGTCTCATGTCAAGTGTGATTTGAAGGGAAATAACATCAGGAATTACCCTTGAATTACACGCATTGCACTGAAGAAGCATAGAACAGCCACCGCCATGGCAGCTAAGGTGCCCTTTATGCAGTGTAAAAAGGAGCCACTTTTTGCAGCTTCTTTTCGCGCCATGGAAAGGCCAGATTGGGACTGTGTAGGTAGTTGCAGCAGCCCTGATCTAATGAGGAAAGAGGCGGCTGCAGGCTGATCCAAAGGGGCAGTCTGTTAAGCCCCATTGTCTGCATGTTGTCTTGAGGTGCATGGGAGGAAGATCAGCAAACTATAAAAATAAGCTCAGCAATTTACACCTTAAGGGTCCTAGGACTTAATGGGAGCTAGAAAGGCAATAAAAAGAGGCAATAAATACCTCTAATGTAGATTCCCATTGCTAAGTGGATAAATTTGGTATTCATACAATCATATGAATGCAAGGGTAGGTCTGACTGTATGGGAAATACTGAAGTTCATGTTTATTAGGCCAATCAAAAAGGCACAAATATTTGTGGGGAACTTTTTGAAATGGCAAGTTTCTTCATCAGGCAAAGACGCCTGTCTTGTGACATAATGTTTCTGTATGCAACAGTCCAGCAGGTGGCAGGCCATTCTCAATTACATTAATTCAACATCACAGTAAACTTAAAGGATGATGAATACTAATATTTTAAGAGGATATTGTTTTCCCTCACACAATTTAGAACCTGCACTTTATCTGTCTAAATATTCAGGTTGGAGAGCCCTGATGCAGGGATGTAGCCAAGGGGGGGGGATCAGGGGGTCCGGACCCCCCCTTCCATTAGAAAAATGAATGGTGTGTGCTGCTGCGCCACCACACTCAAGCCCCATTATAATGGTGGCACTTAGTCTGGACCCCCCCCCTTCCTAAAATCCTAGCTACGTCCCTGCCTGATGCATGCCACAATTTTGGGAATATGTACATCTTTGGGTGGGGCGCATTTTTACAGCATTTACTGAGAGGAAATGCTGTTGTAACCTCTTTGTAACAGTGTGTATTTTTTTGTGTGTACGTATGTTCCTGTCGCCTGTCAGCATATGGCAAATTTCATAGGGTTTTCTTAGGAAAGGAACTCAGAGGTGGTTTTGTCAGTTCATTTCTCTGAAATATAGCCTTATAGCATCTGGTATTCATTGGTGGCTTCCCATCCAAGTACTAACCAGGGTTAACCCTGCCTAGCTTCCAAGATCAGACAGGATCTGGTGCCTTCAGGTTATTTAGGACCCTCTCTTTGCAACTATGTATGTTCAATTGTTGTATAAAGTGTAAAAGTACACTTGATATAAACTATGATGGACTACCATCTTTCTTGATCAATGTTATTTCCTCTAGTAGAGTCAAGTAGTGAATAGTTAAGATTATCACAATTAGAATTACATCTTTGGATGTATTTACACAGTATGACAATATGTTTTGTCCAACTGTCACCTTAACCGTGCAATCCAATGTCTATTCAGAATTAGTGAGTTAAATAGGATTTACTCCCAGGTGAACAGGAGTCAGCAAATATGATGGTCTAAAGGGGCAGTTTTCTGTCCCTAGGACCCTCTGGGGACATCACAGACTGCCAAATATGCCAGAAAAAAATGAAAAATAAGAATGAACACAGGTTCACTTCTGGTTTTGAAATTATGGTAATGTGTTTTAAATGGTTAAGTGATGCATGTGTGTATGAGAGTGTGTGCAACCTATTTAAAAGGCAAATTGCCACTCCTAGAGGCTTCATATTTTTCATATTACCATTAAATTCTATAGGGATGTTCTTCAGGTTGTATTTTAGCATGACGGTTGGTTTTGTGTTCTTCTTTTGCTTTATCCTAATTTTTAATGTTAGTAGTATATGGTCTGTGCCACAGTCTGCTCCTGGTCATATTTTGCAGAGAGAAGGAGCTTCTCCCTCTTTTGCTTTCAATTATGTCTGATTTCAGTATTGGCCATCAGGTGATGTCCATGTATACAGTCATCTCTTTGGTTGCTTGTTGAATGTGTTTGCAATGAACAAACCATTAGCCTTGCCAAATTCAATAGGTCAATCTCTGGCTTCATTTCTTGATCCAAGGGCCAAATTTTCCTATAGCCTTTGATTCTGCTCTATTTCCTGTTTTTGGATTCCAGTCACCTATGATTAACAATAAATCAGACAAAGAGGACCCTGAATAACATTGCCTGAAGCAACCACAGTACTCTCGCCTAATTGCCTGGGATAAAAAAGAGAAGCCCTGGAGCAGACTGTATATTTAAATTTTTAAAATGTGTGTGTGTGTGTGTGTGAGAGAGAGAGAGAGAGAGAGAGCGCCCACGCACATGCTTGCACGCACACGCAAACACACACACACACACACACACACACACACACAGTCTTTTAATTGCCATGCAGTATGGTATCATTGGCCTTTGCTGGAAACACTGAAATATTGGAATAAGTATTAATTTGGGATTGTCATCAACATTGCTCAGGAGGATTTATTTATCTTTAGGCAAATTCAGTACCAATTTACAAAATAAGAATGTTTAAATGGCTTGTGAGTTTGCAGTGTAAAATACTGGATTTATGCTGGTCAAGCTACTTTTTCTTTGTGAAACTCTTTCTAATAAAGAAAGGAATACAGTAGAAGTCAAGCCAACAATAAATCTTTGCAAAATGGTTTCCCACTAGAAAATTGGACTGTCTGTAAGATTCCACAGAAATATCTATTTTATAAAACTGGTGGTCTTATAAGATATAACAGACCAGAAACTTAAATCTGTTCTTTCTGTTATGGTGTTAGCATTAACCTGTGAACTACAAGAAGCTGGTTTATAGGCCAGCGTCCCTCAACTTGGTGTTTTCTATATGTATTAGGACACAATCCCCATAATCCTCAGATAGGAATGGTAACCAGACGTATCTGGTAGTGGCCAGGCTGAAGTAAAGGGCCGTAACCTATGAGTATGTCTGGCCTACATCTCTTTTATCCCTAGCAATTGCACCATATGCATACTTCTCTGTAAGAGGTTCAGCTTCCATGGGACAAAATGACCAGGGATCTAAGAGATGAGAATCATTACTATGAGTATCATGTGGTTGTGGACCTTTAGATATTACAGTAGAGGAGAGAGCCTTGCCTATAGCAACTCATATGCCATAGATACAGGTCAGCTTAGATATATCTATTGTAGATTATATGTTCGAGCACTCGTCTAAATTAAGGTCACCTTGAACAAGCAAAGCAAAAATGTTGAAGTTATGAGCATTCCTACAAATGTTTGTTTCACAGATCAACTCATAAACAATGACACATTTTTACAATGTAAAAGAATTCTAGGTAGAGGCCTCGGTTACCAGTAATCTAACTTTCTGCAAAATTTACAAAACTTCTTCTTTTTAATCATGATTAGGTGCTCTGTAAATCCACACTTCTTCTAAATTTATTTGTTCCAGTCTTCATGATCACAAATAACAGTTTAGCTGTATTTGTTGTTATTGCTGTGTGCCTTCAAGTCATTTCTGATTTATGGCAACCCTAAGGTTTTCTTGGCAAGTTTCTTCAGAGGAGGTTTGCCATTGCCGTCCTCTGAGGCTGAGAGAGTGTGACCTGCCTGAGGTAATCCAGTGGGTTTACATGACTGAGCCAGGATTTGAACCCTGGTCGCCAGAGTCATAGTCCAATACTCAAACTGCTAAACCACACAACGATATATTCTGAAACAGCCATATAAAATGAAAGAGGAGGTCACAGGGAGATATTCTTTATTCTGTAACTGTTTATTTTTGGAGATTGTTTTGGCAATTTTAAATTAAATTTGGGTGAGCTCTCATTACTTATGTGGAGAAAAAAGACTAACCTGTGGGCTCAGCCTACCATTAAGCAGTGAAACATCTGCCTTATGCTACAGATTAAAAGACTTCAAATTTTTATTTGACTTGTAATTATTATATTTTTACTGCTAGGGATGGGAGAGAGGTGCCGATGGGATCTTTTGCTACATGTTCCAAAAAATTGGCTAGTTTTAGATATTGTGCACCTTGACCTGGACAGATGAGGAAGATCACCATTTGCTGCTTTGCCTTAAGCAGCAAATTACTTGGAACAGCCCTGTTAATGTTTAATGCAACACTTCACAAATTAAAACTCAGAAACCTATGGCAAAGCAACATCAGAATGTGGTGAAGACAGCAAAAGCTATTGATGAAGAAGACACAAATAGGAGAGGCTGCAGCAGTTTATTTTTGCCTGATCATGTTGGAAAGGCAGTATTCTGCTCCTTCCTCTGGTTCCCCTTCTGTGTTGAAGTTACTTTTGCATTCTGGATTCATTTTGCAGCAACTGAAGCAAGTGAAGGATGAAGGGGGAAACTGGTAGGAGGAGAGACAAACTGGGACATTTTAAAAGCAAATGGACAAATGGGACAACAGGATTTATTGGGACACTTGGAGGCTATATAGATGTATATTTAATATATTTGCAATTAACAGTTCCATTTCTTTTAAAATAAACCAGTCTCAATGGTGCTGCTTGGTTACTTCCCCATACCTTTTCCAGTTTATACAAATTAAGTTTTCCAGACAATTCTTATTCTTAGGTAACTATTGAATAAGGAGTACTCTTTTGAGACCATAAGAACTAGTACAGCACAGTCTTTTTAACAAGAGATTCTTTAAAATGGTGGCTATTCATCCACCAAGGATAAACTCTTCAACAGTTTCTGTTTTGTATTCATAATTGCTGTGATCATTTAAATGAAACATAATTTTGACAGGTTTGCTCAAATTGAAATACATTTCCCTCACAGAATCATAACTTATTTTTTTAATGTATGGTGCTCTCACAAAGCTCTTCCTGAAATCATTTACAGAAAAGTGTGCATCCTTTTTCTTTCTGAGTATTTAGAGAATCAGTAACGCATTAGTAAACATTTTCATTTGGGCTGTAAATTCTTAGGTTTCCCTCACATGCTAATATTTAATATTCAGCCATTTGTCAATAGATCCCCATATTATTTGTTTTTTGCGGAGGTGGAGATGCAATCTAGTTTTATACTAAATAGGTATATTGGTTTTATAGTTTGGGGTTATTTTTAACTTTCGAATTGTTGCAAGAGTGCTAAATTCTTTTTTAGAGGGAACCATTTCATATATTTAATAGTAAGAAGGGGAAGCAGCAGCAGCAGCACTAACAGAAAGGCGAGGAAAACTGGGCTGCCACCATGCCAACAGAATAACCACTTTATTCTACAAGAGGGATGGGAAACGAAGGATGTTTTTTGTAGCCCTCAGCACCTCCAAAGTCCCCAGCTGGGGGAAAAAAAAAGGAGATTTGCTGCTCCTGAAAACATTCCCTGAATTGAATAACATCAAATTATATCTATCTATATATCAGTCATGAAACTCACTGGGTGGCTTTGGGCAAATCACATTCTCTCAGACTCAGGGAAAGGGGAAGGTAAACCTGCTCTGAACAAATCTTGCCAAGAAAATCCCATAATAGATTCAGCTTAGGGTCAACTCAGAAACTACCTGAAGGCACACAACAACAACAATATAATGAGGTATCTTGGAGATGGACCCAAGCCTAAATACAAAATCTATTTAGGTTTCATATACACCTTATACACATATCATGAAGATAATTTTATACAATATTTTAAAAATGTTTTTGTGCATGAAACAATGTGTGCTAGATTACAAACCATCAGAAAGCAAAACTGTCATTATCTCAGCGACCCATGAAAAAAGTTTTGGTTTTTGGACTGTTTCAGATTTTGAAATTCTGGTTAAAGGAGACTCAGGTGGAATACAGACTGCCCAAAAAGGGTGGTCTGCCGCCAGCTCCTTTTCCACTGGTGGGAAGCTGCAGCGGATAAACCACACGGCTTCCCGCCTGCAGAAAAAGAACCTGCAAAAAGCGGGTTCTTTTTTCATCGCGTTTGCGATGCCCGAGTGTGCAAATGGCACACTTGTGACATCACAAGCGTGACGCAATGTGCGGATGCTATGCTTCCGTCACGTCGTAATGGTGGTGCCCATGTAGAATTTTTTTTAATATGCAGAGATCAGAAAATCTGCAGACTGCTACAAAAAGGAATAGACTAGATAAAGACAGTCTAAAGTAATGTCAGCAAAGACTACTGACACTAGTAGTACAAGTCACCTCACAGATTTGCACCTCAGTGAAACATCAGTGAAAAATGTAAGCATGTCCTTGACAGTCTTAATGGACTTTCACTAAAGATCACATTGGAATGAACTGTATTTGTTAACTGTCATCTCCACATTGATCCTAACATACAATTGATTTTGAAACTACAGTACCTTCTTCTAACTTTCCATGAATTGCCTTGTATTCAAAGTGACCCTGCTTCTCCCTTGCTACAGAAGGGCTGCGGGAGGGCTCCAGATTGGAGTTCCAGTTTCACATGTGATAAGGCCCACTGCTGACATTCAGGAATGATGCTCTGGAAACTAAACAGTGTTCTTAGTGCTACTTCCAAAAATGTTCTGGGATAAGCTGCAAACACCCTGTTAAATTCACCTGTAAACTATACATAGTTTCTGATACCTGACCCCTGCAAAAAACCAAGGCAAATCCAAGGTATTTTTCTGCCTGAAGCAAAGGACAAGATGCCCTCCTCCCATTGACACAGCAGCTGGAGTGGACTCGCAGGTGAATCCTAAGTCAGGGCAGGTGATGGGACAAAGTATTTGACATCACTATCAGGCTAATGTCAAGAATGCATGGAACACACATATCTCTTCCAGCAGAGGTGAAACGCCAAGGAGATGCTACCTCTTCTCCTTCACTACCCAGCACTTGCCTTGTGAAATAACTGCTTCATTATGTCAAATGGTAGGGCTGGCAACTTAACAAATACAAAGACATGAGAAAACGAGGGTTGGTGCATGCATATATATCTTATAGCAAAGCAATCAAGCCAGAATGTTGTAGTAGTTTCAATTAGGAGTCTAGGACACCAAGGTTCATATCCCCCCCGGGGCCATGGAATCCCATTGGATGACTTTGGGGAAGTCACACACTCTCAGCCTCAAAGGCAGACAATGCAACCCCCCCATCCTGAACAGATCTTGTCAGGAAAACCCCATGATAGGTTCATCTTAGGATAACCTTAAGCCAAAAATGACTAGAAGACACACAACAAAGCAACAACAAAGCAAAGCATTCAGACACCTTTGAACAAATACTGTCAACATTCTCGTATAGATAAGAAGTGTTTGTTTACAGCTATGACATTCCATTTCCATTTTAGAGGCTTGTTATCAGATCTGTAGCTTGTAGTTTGTAGGCTATGAAGACAGTACATGATTTAATCAGGTGGAACTCTTAGCTGTAAAACTGCAAAGACAGATGAGAGAGTACTTAGACTTTCAGGAGTCCAAAAAAAAGGACTCTGGCAGATATTTGATGACACCTATCCATGGAGGGTGTTGAAAGAAAGTAGGCTGTCAGACAAATTTTCAACATCTTAGATTAAAGAGATGGGTCACAAAAGGGAGTTTTAAATATACAGGACCAATATGGAGCTTGTTAGCCACAATTTGGAGTAAAATAAGTAAACTTATTGAAGATTTTTTTAAAAATAACATCATGGATGTTTCCAAATAAATAGTTATTTATATGCTGCCCAACAAAATAAAATGTTCTGGGCAGTTGACAACAATCAAAAGAGAGCTTATAAAAATCATTTTAGCCTACAGTTCTCAGAACTGTCTGGCCACAATGGTCAGTCAGATTCTGAGAGTTGTAATTTAAATAGAGAATTTTTCCAACCTCTGAAAAAAATTACTTTTCTCAATACTATATATGTGAACATAATTAAAGTACAATACAATGTATAAAAATCAAGTGACATTGCTAAATATAGGAAAGCTAAAAATGCTTAAGTTTGCAATCCTTTCTTCAAGGTACAGGTGGATCAAAACAATCGTGCTTTAATTCTTTTGCACTGAGAGGAAAACAAAGATATCCTGATGTGAAGGTTGTTAAATGGTATAACAATATTTTTGTGTAGGCATGTCTTTTGCTGGCGCAACTGTTATGCCAGCATGGTACCTATGGTGCCAAATGCAATAGAAATACTGTAGATGAAATTTGAGGCATAGTGGTGGAAGAATGGGTTAGACTTGACTCCTATGCAATTCTGAGGTTAGTCTCATGTGTGCACACAGGCACACATAAATGCCTCCCAAGGCTGGCATAATTTTAGATTTGCAAAATGGTAGAAATAAAACACTCCAACTGATACTCTAAGACAAATGCTCCATATCTCCTTCTTCCATAATCCCATCAGAAGAGAGGATACTGACTCACTACAATCATGGCACATCATTGGCAGTATAGTTTGATTCTGTGTCAGCTTTCATCCAGTGAAATCAAGGCAATGTTAATGGCTCTTCTTCCCAGATCCCTGTGAATTAGGTAAGGTTGAGAATTAATTACTGGCTAAATGTCACCCAATGAGTTTCATGGTTAAGTGGGGATGTGGACCTGTACCTCTTCAGTCTCAGTCCAACGCCTTAACCATTATACCACAGTAAATGTAAATAAGGTGGAGACACAAACCTGATATCAAGGAGAATGACTATGCTGCTTATTCTACTTTTGAAACAGATAAATGGAAACTAACTTTAGGTGAATGGAGTTTGCACACAAAAAGAGGCCATCAAATCGAATTCTCTGCTAAGTACATGATCTCCAGCTAAAACATCCCCATCAGGGAGCTGTCAAGCCTCTTTTTGAAGATGTCCAGAGGAGATTCCACCACCTCTCTAGGCAATTTGTTCCATTGTTGAACCACTTTTACTCTCAAGAGGTTCCATCTAATGTTCATTTGAAATCTACTATCTTGTAACTTCAGACTATTAGAAATTCTGGGGCAGCCCTTGAGGTATTTAAATGATGTCACCCCTCTCAGTCTTCTCTTTACCAAGGTGAATGTGCCCAGCTCCTTTGATCTTTCCTAATGTCAAACTGAAATATGAACCCCCCCCCCCCCCCGCAAAAAAAATCCCCTATTGTTTTCTAATAGTCTTCCTGTTGGGTTACATGGGATTTCTTTAGTTTTCAATTAACTTTCTGTGTAAAATTCCTAACTCTAATTTCACATTATTTGCTTTCCTGTCTAACACTTGTTGAGTCATTAATCTGAAGAAGAATCCTACATTATCTTAACTTCATTCGCAACACTCTGTTTTTGCCAGCAGTATGTGCCATGTGATCCCTCCAATTGTTCATTCAGGATGAAACCAGAATCTAGGGTTTTAAGAGAAGAAGAAAATGAGTGTAAAAATAACTAACAATTTCTTCTCTCTTTCCAGTTTCTTCATGCCATACATACATTTATCCCTGTCTTTGGGCCCAAACAGACAGGCCAAAATAAAGCTGCTTTGGGTCACCTTGGAAGTATGCTGTTTAAATGATGCATAGGTCCTAAGAGTCCAGAAGCCATGCCAAAACCACGCTCCAGTCCTAAGGACACTTTGCGGGAGAGGGGGCTATTCCCACCAACCCGGTATATCCGATACTGGTCCCCCCCCCCGGTGTCTTTTAGAAAGATTTGCATTATTACAAATGTGAACGCACTATCAAATCCAGAGCACTCTGTAATGAATATTTCCAAATAAAAAGGGAGGGGTTTAGAAAGAAGGGGCAGAACATACACATCATACCCTCCTACCTAGGGCTCCTCCCCTCTTCTCTTGGCAAGGTGTTTGCCATGGCTATCCTCTGAGGCTGAAATAGTGCGACTCCCTCCAAGCCAGGCGACCCTATCATGGGGTTTTCTTGGCAAGGCTCCTTCAGAGGGGTTTGCCATAGCCATCCTCTGAGGCTGAGAGAATAACTCCCCCAAGGAGCTAGTGTGACTCCCCCCCAAGGTGAACCTATCACATGAGGGTTTTTTTGGCAACGTTTCTTCAGAAGGGTTTGCCATGGCCATCCTCTCAGATAGTGTTACTCCCCCAAGGCAAACCTATCACTGGGTTTTCTTGGCAAGGATTCTTCAGAAGGGTTTGCCATGGCCATCCTCTGAGGCTGAGAGAGACTCTCCTCTGTCTCATTGGACAGAGGATACAATAGTAACCATCAAGAGAAGGTGGGAAGCAGAGTGACATCACTAACAGTGAAAGCGGAAGCAGAGTGATGCAGATGTGCATCACTTTATTGACATTAAAAAAACAACCCGAGAATGATCGAACACGTTAGAAATGGAGGCTGCATTTTAAATTGATATGACAGAAGTGTGAACAGCAATGGGGCAAAAATGCAATGATCTGAATCTCCTCAGTACAAAAATGTGAGTGTGAATGAGCCCCAAAGTTCAAACCCCTTTTCATCCATGGAAACTCCCTGGGTGACCTTTGGCAACTCACATTCTCTCAGCTTCAAAGAAGGACAGTGGCAAACCTCCTCTGAATAAATCTTGTCCAGAAAACCCTATGGTAGGATTGTTATAAATTGGAGTTAAGTCTAAGGTACATTACAAGAAATGTATATGAAGCCAGGAGGTTTTGCCCCAACATGTATTGAGGTATACCTACTTATACTGAAGGGCATTTGATATTTTAATGGCTGTTGGTTTGAAGAGATGCTTTTGGAAGCCTTAAATTTCTTCTTTTGTTTGTTTGTTTTAACTGTCCAAAATAATTTGGTGTCATTCTTGGTTCCGCCCAGTTATCTTTGATTCAGCAGCCTAATTTGGCCAGGGGTTTAGGACAACCTTTTCCATAAAAAAGAGCACCTCTTTTTTGTCTTGCTAAAAAAAACTGGCCCTACCTGCATGAATTTCCCTCCAGTACCATCTCGACTGAATTTAGCCATATTTTTTTAAATTTTAATTTTTATTAATTTTGTATAATATAAAGCTTCCAATAAACATTCACCAATCATAAAATATATCAAAACATCACTCTTGCCAAGGTTTTCCTATTTCTCCCCATTTTTTTTATATTGTTGTTTTTCCTGCAATATACATGGACAGTCTTTCCATGATTGCAAACTCATAATTTAGCGTTATCTTGACAAAATGCAAGCTTGTGACTAACACTGTCATCATTTTTTTCCTCCTGTACGATATTTAACATCTTTGCCTGATGAAGATGCCAGTGGAGCTTTGAAAGCTTGCAGCATGTATTTTGTGCATTTTGGTTGGGCCAATAAAGTATCACTGTTTTGTGGATTTTGGATATTACTGTACTTTCCCATTACTATGCAAAGAGATCTTGTAGCACCTTTGGGACTAAGGGGGGAAAAAGAGCTGGTAGCATAAGATTTTGTAGATTAAGAAAGTAGACTCAAGCTTACAAAATTTCATGCTTCTTTCCGTGGGTCTCAAAGTTTCTTCAAGATCACTTTTGATACTGATTTCTCAGACTAACAGGGCTTATCTTTGCACTTTTCCCTTATTACCATTGTTAAACAACTGAAGGTCACACCTATCTCCAATTTCTCTCTCCTTTCTCAGGGAAACAAAGATACAAAAATATCTCTTGAGAAATCTCTCTTGATCTTCTCCTGTCATTAGTGCCCATTGAGGAAACATCACCCAACATCCTGCCCTATTAGCTGAACAAAAAGAGAGCCATCTTGCAGCTTTAAAACCATTTTCCCATTTATCTCTGAAAACGGGGGGGGGGAATCTGCATTTATTCCTTTTATTCATTAGCACATGAAGAGACTTCTGGACACAATTTGTAAGAATGCAAAGAGATACTAAAGAAAAAATTAGCTGCAATTTCCCCCACTACCAGCAATTAAAAAAGCCTTAATACATACCGACTAAATATTCTGTTAAAAACTGCCTAGTAAAGGCTTGCACTTAAAGGTGGAGATCAAAAATGAATAAACAAATAAAACTGTATTAATGAGTTTATTTTCCTGTGGCATTATAATAAATTACATTTCAAAACTGTATCTTTCTATAGTAGCGAGAAGGTTACAGCTGATCTACAAAATAGCTAGTGTAGAACAAATTTTGTTTTCATGTAATGGGCTTGAACTGCCTACTAATACTATATGCTTAATTTTTTAATTTAAATAAAAGGCAGAATACATAATTCTTGCCCCTCACAGTAAGGTTATACTGTTAACTGCTGGTTTAGCAATTTCAGCCTTTTCTACTATAAAATATCCACAGACAGTGGCTTTCTAGTTATTCCTTCTGCTAACTAGTGATGCTAAGAATTGAACCCAGGACCTTCCAATATGTATTCTACCTCTGAATTATGGCCCTTCCTTAACCCTTTGCAGTTTGACACCACTAAGTGCTGTAACATTATTCTATAGAATCCTGGGATTTTAGTTTTCCAAGGTCTTTAGCCTTCTCTGCCAAAGAGTGATGGTACCTCACAAAATTATGAATCCCAGGATTTTGTAGGATGGAGCCATGACAGTTATAGTGGTCTAAAATTGCATTATTGCATTATAAAGCCAGTGTGGTATAGTAGTTTCAGTTTTGGACTATGATTCTGGAGACCATGGTTCAACTCTTCTCTAAGCCATGGAAACCCACTGGCAAGTCACACACTCTCAGCCCCAGAAAACCAGACTTTGAGACCAACTGTACAGAAGAAGTTGTAGCATACATTTTTGTAGACTTGGCCTACTTCATCAGATACCTACTGAGTCTGTGACCAACTCTGTGAAAACTTATGCTATGTCTTGCGCAGTTAGTCTCAAAGGAGCTATAGGATCCCTTTGAAGACTAATCTCTCCTGAGGGTAGGGTTGGCTCTGACTTATCCAACACTGCAATCCTTATCTGCCTGAGTGGCTTGCTTTGGTGATTTTGGTCAAGGATGCTGGGTTCTAGTGGAGCCTTGGGTCTCTTCAAAATGTAGGATTCCATGTTCATTGTGCTGCCAGCACCCACATAAAGGAGTACATATGCATGTAAATTTAACATAAATTCAACCTAGATAATGAGGAAATCTAAATAGTGAAGATTCCCCATACTATGGATCAAATATTGACCAGAGCAGAGACTTCAGTCAAGAAATTAGAAGTCTAGGAATGGGAAGGGCAGCTTTTAAAGACCTAGATAAGATCCTAAAGTGTAAAGATATACTACTGGGCACTAAAGTTAGCATCATCCAAGCCATTTTGTTCTCCATCACCATGTACTGATGTGAGAGCTAGACAGTGATGAAAGCCAATAGGAAGAAAATAAACTCATTTGAGATGTGGTGCTGGAGAAGAGTGCCATGAATACCATGTATGGCCAAGAAAACAAACAAATGGATCCTAGAATAGATCAAATCTGAAATCTCACTGGAAGCCAAGATAACGAAACAGAGGCTGTCATACTTTGGCCACATCATGCGAAGGGCATGACTATTAGAAAAGGCTATAATGCTAGGCAAGGTAGAAGGCAATAGAAAGAGAACAAGACCACACGTCAGATGGTTAGATTCAATCAGGGAGTTTCTGGGCTTGAATTTACAGGACCTAAGCAGAACAATAGAAAAGATGTCTCATCCACAGGGCTGACACTAGTTGAGATTGACTCAAAGGCAGTTAACAACAACAACAATGGTCTGGAATATCAGTATGCAAATGGATCTTGCAGTACTGTTGAGACTAACAGTGCAAAAGAAGTTGTAGCATAAGCTTTTGTAGATTTGGTCTGCTTCCTCAGATGTGAGGAAGCAGACCAAATCTACAAAAGCTTATGCTGCAACTTCTTTCAGTTAGTCTCAAAGGTGCTACAAGATCCCTTTGCATACTGGTCTCTCTCCTAAGGTGGTCATCTCATACTATGCAATAGTAGGCTTGGCCCTGACTAATCCTTATCTGATTGATGGGTAGGTGGTTTCAGTGATTTTGGCCAAGAATGCTGTTGGTGATGGTGGACAAGCCTTGGGCTCTCCCAAATGTGGGATTCCATGTTCATGGTGCACCCAGCATCTACATAAAAGGGTGTGTATGTATGTGACAACCATTGTTGTGTAGTGACTTAAGCATGGGACTATGGCTCTACAGACCAGGCTATGAATCCCTGCTTGGCCATGAAAACCCACTGGGTGACCTTGGGCAAATCCTACTCTCTCAGCTTTGGGGCAAGGCAAAGGCAAACCACCTCTGAAGAAACTGGCCAGGAAAACCCCAAGATAGGTTTGCCTTTTGTTGTTATTAACAACCACCCTGGAGTTGATCTTGACCCATGGCTACCCTGCGGATGAGACATCTCCAAGACTCCTTGTCCTCCCTGTTCTGCAAAGTCATACCTATGACCCCCTTAATGAAGTCCACCCATCTAGCATGTGTCCTTCCTCTCTTTCTACTTCTCTCCACCTTTCCTAGCATTATTGTTTTTCCAGTGATTCATGCCTTCTCATGATGTGTCTGAAGTACAACAGCCTCAGTTTTGTTATCTTGGCTTCCAGGGAGATTTCTGGCTTAATTAAGAATTTGAAAGGGTGTCATATTGAGGATGGAACAAGTTTGTTTACTGTTACCCCAGAGACTTAAAAACGGAACAATGGATGCAAGCTCCAGGAAATGAAATTCCATCTCAACATTAGGAAGAACTTCCTGACAGTGAGAGCTATTTGACAGTGAAACATACTCCCTTGGAGAGGTGAAGTCTCCTTCTTTGGAGGTTTTTAAACAGAAGCTCAATGGTCATGTCGGGTGTGCTTTGGTTGTGTATTCCTGCATGGCAGAATGGAGTTGCGCTGGATGGCCCCTGTGGATCCTGGATCCATTTGCTTGTGTTTTTGGCTGTCTATGGGATCCCCAGTACTCTTCTCCAGTACCACAGCACAAAGGAATATATTTTCTTCCTATTTTCTTCCTTTACTGTCCAGCTCTTACATCCATAACATGGCAACAGAGAATACAACAGCTTGTATGGTTCTGACTTTTGTGCTCAGTTGTATATATCTTTGCAACTGAGGATCATTTCTAGTTCTTTCACAGTCACTCTCCCCATTCTTAATCTTCTTCTGATTTCCTGGCTGCAGTCCCCATTTCTATCAATGTTAGATCCCAGGTATGGGAATCCTTTTACTATTTCTATTTGTTTAGGTTGAACCCGTGAAGGTCCTCTGAGGTCATTATTCTTGTTTTATGTTCAACATTCCTCGCATTATTGTTTTTTCTTCTTCTCAAGATGCGGCCAAAGTACCATAGTCTCAACTTGATCATCTCCACTTCGAAGGAGAGCCCTGCTCTGATTCAAGAACCCATTTGTTTTGTTTTTGAATTGGTTTCCTTCCTATCTTCCTCCTTAACTGTCCAGTTCTCACATCCATACATAGGCCCTTATCACACATAGGCATTTTTGTAGCTATTCCAGTGCAGTTCTATGGTCCTGCTTTAACTCTGTCTGGCTGTTTGCTATGGAATTCTGGGAGTTGGAGTTTGTTGTGGGCCTCCAACTCCCAGAATTCCATAGCAAACAGCCAGACAGAGTTAAAGCGGGACCAAACCGGGTTGTGTCCCCAGTGTGGCTGCATCTAGCCTAGGCCCCCCTTCCTCCCCAAGTGGGCCTTGAGGAAGTGAGGGAGGAAGGGATGGAGGGAGGAGGGCCTTCTCCCATCATGCACCGGGGCGGGTCGCGCTCGCACCAAGATGGCGGCGCCTCTGGAGGAGTACGAGAAAGAAGCGGGCTGCGTCCCTATCCTGCACCCGGAGGTGAGGGCCCTTCCTGGCTCGGGGGGGAGAAGGGGGCGAGGGCGGCCTCAGGGAGCCGAGGGAGGCCGGCAGCAGCGTGTCTGTCCGCCTTCAGCCTCCTTGGGCGCTCCCTTCCGAGGCGGGGGCGGAGGGTGGCCCCGAGGGAAGGGAAGGGAAGGTGGAGGCGACAACGCCGACGAGGCCTGGCTGGGCCACGAGAGGCCAGGCTCGGGAGGAGGACCAGGATGCCCCAGGCGGAGGAGGCACACAGGCCCGGCCTTCCCTCCCTCCCTCCCTCCCTCCCTTGTTGTTCTGGTCCCATTAAGATGGAGGGGTCCTCAGCCTCCTTCTCTTGGTCATCCCCAAAGCAAGGGAACCCAGGTGCCTCCTTTGGTTGCTGGCCCCTTCCTTCTGGAACCCAGCCCTATGGAGCAACCCCTGGAAAAGACCCCAGGACCATCCAGTCCAGGCCCCTGGCATCCAGGGATATATATCAACAAAACACCCCCCTCCTTTTCCTGGACTGCAATCTAGTCTCTGTTTAAAAACCTCCAAACTCCCAAGGCAGCAGCTCCCATTGCCAAAGGTATAAGTCCCAAAGCACACTGCAGAAATAATCCAGTTTGAGACCGCTTTAACTGCCCTGGCTCAATGCTAGGGGATTCTGGGAACTGTGGTTCTCTGAGACACCATCAAACTCCAAAGGCAGCATCTGCCCAGTGACAGAGATATATTTCCCTTCATGGGTTCAGGTAAAAGGATACACAGCCTCTTCAGTGGGCCCTGAACTGTGCTTTTTAAGGGATTTTGGAATTCAGCTCCCAGAATCCCAGACTATTGGCCCTCATGGCTGAGGCTTCTGGGAAATGAAGTCCAAAGTCTCCTAAAGGGCACGGTTTGGGGACTACTGTGCACACATGCATTAGGATGTGGGCAAGCAATGAAACCCCCAAAGGCCATCAAATCCAACTCTGTGCCATGCAGGAATGCACAATCAAAGCATTTCTAACATATGGCTATCCAGTCTTTGCTTAAAAGCCTCCAAGGCAGCATATTCCACTGTCAAACTTATGTTTTCCTACACGAGTTCAGATAAAAGGATGCACAGCATCGTTTCATCTTATAGTGCATACATGCATTAAGATGCAGGCAAATAC
This sequence comes from Sceloporus undulatus, assembly GCF_019175285.1. Taxonomy (NCBI): domain Eukaryota; kingdom Metazoa; phylum Chordata; class Lepidosauria; order Squamata; family Phrynosomatidae; genus Sceloporus; species Sceloporus undulatus. The sequence goes on along the minus strand of NC_056526.1, from coordinate 53,465,690 downwards.
TGTAATATAGAATCACAGAGGTGGAAGAGCCCCCCCCCCCCCCCGGGCCATCCATTCCAACCCCCTGACATGGAGGAATACACAGTCAAAGCACTCCTGAAAGATGACCAGCCTCTGCTTAAAAACCTCCAAAGTAGGAGACTTTGCCACACTCCAAGCCATCATTTTCCACTGCTGAACAGCTGTTACTGTCAGGAAGTTCTTCCCAATGTTAAAGTAGAATCTCTTTTCCTGTAGTTTGAATCCATTGCTCTGTGTCCTAGTCTCTGGGTCGGCAGAAAGCAAGCTTGCTCCATCACTAGTATGGCATTCTTTCAGATATTAAATTTTAAACACAGCTATCACGCCACCCCTTAACCTTCTCATCTCCAGGCTAGACATACCCAGCTCCCTCACCCACTCCTTATAAGCATGGTTTCCAGATCTTTTACCATTTTGGTTACCCTCCTCTGGACACACTCCAGTTTGCCAATATTATTTTGAGCTGTGGTGCCCAGAACTGGAAACAGTAATCTAGGTGAAGTCTGATCAAGCAGAATAGAGTGATTCTGTTGCTTCCCTCACTCTAGTCCTTCAATCAGGCTATTGTATTACCTCTTAACCTTCTCTTCTCCAGGCTAAACATGCCCAGTTCCCTGACTCTCTCTTCATAGGGCATGATTTCGAGACCCTTCACCATTTTGGTCATCATCCTCTGGACCAGCTTGACAGTACCCCTCTTGAACTGTGGTGTCTTGAACTGGACACAATATTTGAGCTTAGATCTGACCAAAGCAGAATAGATTGGTACTATTACTTACACAGACCTGTCTTTTTAAATGCGGCCACTCCTTTAAATGCCTCCAAAAAGCCTTTGACCCTCTTGGCAGCCTAAGTATACGTGCATTTGCACCTTCCATGGCACCCTGGGGCCGCACAGTGGATGGGGTCTTATTACAGGTTGTGTTTCTGTGCTCACTAGTTGAAATACTAGAATGAAATCAGAGCATGAAGCAAAATTAACTGGTATTTTGGGAGAGTTACTTAATTTTCTGCCTGTCCCCATATCTTGTACAAATTGGGGCCTAGTGTGGCCTATCAATGTCTTGGCCTCTGTTATCCGTGAAAAAAGCTGCCATGTGAAAAGTCTGTCTAATCACAACTTTAATTCAGTTTATTGTATAATTAACTTGCACCCATATCTACACTATGAGATTAATTTGTTTTGGTCAGCTGCTTGGTCTCTTCCAACTCTGATTCTATGCTTCCATGAAGTGATGTTGTGAGTACCTTAGTAGATGGTCTTCCATGCTGTCAGTGTTAGTTGTTGATCCCCCCATCATACTTCTGAATAACTTTTCACATTGTTTTTGTCTTCAGATGATCCTATGTCATCTTCAGCTTTTAAAAATCACAGTCTTTCTTGTCCAAGAAAGGCTAGCCCCTTCCCTTCCAATTCAGAGGGAACAGCTAGTGTTTACTACTGGAATTAGGTTGTGATTGTCTGTCTGTTATTATCAGCTAAATTTAAAACTTTAGCTTTCCTGTGTTTTAGGCATCAACATTCCACCAGTTACTTTAAGGGTACAGTGAAGGTCTAGAAGACTATTATGGTTGGTTTTTAGCTGCCTCCCACCTAGTATGAAGAAGGGAAAACTTTGATTTGTTGTGAAATTTTTTATCATTGAAAGGCATGCCAAATATCAGGGGGTGTTTGAGTTGATGTTTTCCACACAGAGCAGATGGCGTTTTTTGTTAAAAGTCAACAGCTTGAAGTTCTGTCTGAGACAAAAATCTTAAATTTAGTATCCTTTCTTTAGGCTATAATTGTACTTATTTACCTAAGAGTCAATGTTATTGAATTCAGTGGATTTTATTTCTGAGTACACATGCATAAAACTATACTGCTAATCTCAGTGGAGATGATGTAATTAAAGCTTATCGTAGGGATGGGCAACTGTGACATGTCCAAGGACAATTTTGTGCCCCAGAAGTGCCAGAAATGCCCCACAAAGATCATATCAAAAGCAGCAGTGGTCAGGTATATACTTCTGATTTTGGAAAAAAAAATGTTTACCAGTGCAGGAACTCTTGCAACCTGTTTACATGTGAACTGTCTATCCTGAAAGTTTTGTTTTGGCCAGAAAAAGGGCTGTCAAAGAATTTGATGGATTGAAGGACTGCAAAAAGATGAATTTTATTCATTCTGGCTTATGATAAATATATTTATTATGAAAACAAAAAGTAAGTACCAGAACTAAACAGAATGGTTAGAAATACACAACAAACATGAGCCTAGCACAGAACACTTTATGTTATAATCACCCTTAGGTTATGATAGCAGAGAGGAATACTGTTGTACTTGTGGAATAGTTTCCTATGCATACTTGGACTAGGATACAACAACTCAAATGTTCTTATAGAAGCAGCCATGCACAAAAGGTCCCTGGAAAAACTGCTCATGCCTGTATTCTCTTGTGAGCTCCACAGCTACTGTTGTGAAATCCAGTGCACAGAAGGAATTATGCTACAACACAACATTTGCATGGCTCTTTATGTTTAAGCTTAGGTGGTGTATGTTCCTCCTGCTCCTTATTAATTTTATTTACTTATATCCTATCTTTCTCCTCAGAACAGCCCTGTGAGGTAAATAAATAAAATAAAATAAAACTTTTATTTATATCCCGCTTTTCTGTTACAAGACAACCAAAGCGGCTCACAACATATTAAAATCCACATTTACAAAATTATGTCCCAAATTCCCCCCTTAAAACAGGATTAAACATGTACAATTAAAATATCTACTAAAACACAATTAAAAAACACAATAAAAATATAACAAGGACAGAGCGGTGGGCTAATCCATGATGTGGGGGGCAGTCATTCTGTGGCTGGGCACTTTATTCAGGAAAGGTAGTTTAGATTGAGAGATGCTGCCTGGCCTATAGTCACCCAGTGAGCATTATAGGTGAATTAGGATTTAAATCTGGGTTTCCCTGGTTATAGTTCAACAGTTCCTCTGTAGCATAGCTTTTTAAAGAATTCTCCCCCACATTGAAATAAGTAGGAGAGAAAATTATTGCCCCAGGTCTGGAACTGATGTAAAATAATACCATTAATAAGCTGTGTCCTTGGTCTTTAGGAGTCTATGATTGGGTGGAAATGTGCTCCTTCTGTCTTCTGCCCACATCTCATCCCCATGCATTAGGTATTCTTCTAGCATATTTTTGTCAGGGTAGTTTACTGTTGGCATATTGGATATTCTGTTGGTGGATCTGTCATGGTGCTGTGTGTGTTCTTCTGTCAGTCTACCACTGTTTCTATCAAATCCTGTGGTCCTTCAGTAGGAAGATTTCAGGTATGAGATACTTATGTTTGTTGTTTGCTGTTGTGTGCCTTTGAGTCATTTCCAACTTATGGAGGCCCTAAGGCGACCCTATCATACAGTTTTCTTGACAAGATTTGTTCAGAGGAGGTTATACTTCCACTACGTGCTATAAACCTATCAATTTGAATACGTTTTTGGTTGAGGGCAGGTTAGATCTGTATCTATTACAAGATTTATGTAGAATTGAAGGACATAGCCACGTTAGTCTGGAAAATCAGTATGCAATGGGATCTTATAGCACCGTTGAGACTAACTGAAAGAAAGAAGTTGGTAGCATGAGCTTTCGTAGACATTAGCCTATTTTCTCAGATGCATTTGAGGAAGATGTATGTAGTAAATCAAAAACATTTTTTAAAAAACCCATGAATTGTACTTCAATATGATTAGGACCTTCACAGTTAATATGCCAGATCAGAAATTTAGTCATGGTGTTAAAAGTATTAGCTGAGTTCTTTTTATGGGGAGACTTAGGGCCAAAACAGACTGCAGCAATAATCAAGCTTGAAACCGCTTTTAACTGCCCTGGCTCAATGCTATGGAATTGTGGGAATGTAGTTTTGGAAGACATTTAGCCTCCTCTGTTAGAGAGCTCTGGTGCCACAACAAACTGCAGTTCCCAAAATTCCATAGCACTGAGCCAGGGCAGTTAAAGTGGTTTCAAGCTGGATTATTTCTGCAGTCTGTTTCGGTCCGAAGTTTGATCTAAGGGGTGAAACCTTGAATCTGATGATTTTTCTTCCCTTTTGGAAAAATAGTTGATGAATTGGTGCTTTTAACAATACACACACTAACTATATCTCTTGCAGTATCATGTATCATGGCCTGATTGCACACATGTAAGATTTATGGAGGATATTTGGTTTTGAATGATGGTGATCAAATACTTTTCATGTTGCTTTTCTCCCAGAACTCTGGGCTGTTCCCAGAATTTGGAACCTGCTGTCTAGGGAGAATAGGATGGCTCCCTCCTTACTGTCCTGCTGGCAAGTCTAACTTTTTCTCTTCCTACAGGCTTCTATTCCAACTGACTAGTGGTCTTTTAATGATGTCCTGTTTTGTTAATTTTTATCTTTTCTTTTAAATGGATTGTTTAGTTCTTTTAAAAAAAACCTTACATTTTTACTAAAGCTTTTGTATTTATTTCAGTTTGTATTTGTTTTAATTTTTAACTGCTGTCTTGTTTCCCTAGTATTAGGGGAAAGGGTAGGATATAAATAAATAAATAAAAAGAAAAGAAATAATGTAGTCAAGCCTTATAACAGTCCCATAAAGAGAATCTTTCTGTCAGATATGCCCAATCTTCCAGTTTTTAGGATGTTTATTGCAGTACTGAAGTATGAAAGAAACTGAGTTACTTAGTGGATTCTGCATTTACACTGTAGAAATAATGCAGTTTGACACCACTCTAACTGCCACAGTTCCATCCAACCTAATCCTGGGATGTGTAGTTTTGTGAGGCACCAGAACTCTGCCAAAGATGTCTAAAGACCTTGCAAAACTATGGCCTGTTACAGACAGGCCAAAATAAAGCTGCTTCGAGTCACTTTAGAGGTATGGTATTTCAATGATGCATGCGTCTTAAGAGGCCAAAAGCCGCACCAAAGCCACGCGCCAGTTCTAAGGACTGGAGTGCAGCTTTGGTGCGGCTTTTGGACTCTTAGGACGCATGCATCATTGAAATACCATATCTCCAAAGTGACTCGAAGCAGCTTTATTTTGGTCTGTCTGTAACAGGCCTAAAAATCCCAGGAGTCTGTAGGATGGTGCTACAACACTTAAGTAGTGACAGACTGTATTATTTCTGTAGTGTAAATCCGGATAGGACTACTTTGAAGCCTCTGTTTGCATTCCCAGCTGTATTGATTAGGAGAAGGGGGAGGACTTATTTTATTAAACAATTATTAAAATAATTTAAATAGATTAAAACATGTTAAACAGGTTAACAAGTCAAAACATACATGTGATACATAAAAATGTGTTATTTTATATAACATATATACTGTATATAAAACTGAAAGTCTTTGAAAGTGTGCTCAGTTCCATTAAATCCACGAGATGTGAGCATGCTTGGATTGTGTTAATTTCTCATGAGCATAAAGGTGTGTGGCCTCATCTTTGTTCAAAATACAAATTTCTATAGAAGTCACCATTTTATTTATATTAGGAGAGTAGGAGTACGGGTATAAGGTGAAATAACATGGCTAGGCACCCTTATTTCACCTGATGTAGCTTCTACATGTGTTGAAGAGGGGATTTTGGCAGGGGATTCCAATACCTAATGAAATAGTGCCCTGTTCCTTATTTCACCTGCCAACCCTAGACAGGAGAGTTGCTAGATGCATACAATCTGTAGATGTTCTAGTCTTAATTACACAGTAACTTAAAATTTCCATGTAAACAGTGAGAGGGACACAAAACTGAAAGTGGTCATGAAGTAGGATATTATTGAAGGAGTGGGAAAGGATGTAGAAAAATGTATCAGTTGCAGTCAGGATAATGCCAGTAATAATTTTGTGGTGCTTCATAGTGCCTAAGCATGGAAAGTGTAGAAATAAGACAGGCAGTTGAACAGTTTTAGACACCTAAAAAATCAGTTCAAAATTCTTGATTCTTCCTTTTGAGTCTTCACCATGCAAATTTTAATTATGTCCTATGAGTGACTGTAAGCAAGACTGGTTTTTAATAGTGCCCAAAATAGTCAGGAATGAGGTAAAATGTTAGTCCCTATTTTTTCTTATTTGTGAAGTTAGGTCTCTCTTAACCAGTTATTGTAAAGGAAGGGAAATAGCTGCAGGAGCCAAATGATACATCAGTGCATGCCCTAGCCAACTTGTTCTTCAGAAATAGAAAAATACTGTAACAGCTTCCTTTATCATTTAGGATATAGTAGAAGGCTTGATAAGAGTAATAAGGCAGACATGGTTGGGGTAAGGCAAAGGGTAGCCCTGGGGTACATTTGGACTCCCAGGTTTGTTTTGATTTACTTTTAAATAAGTCACAGTAATCTCCCCCACTGTTCAACATTAAAAATGAATAAGGAAGTAGCATTTGGGGGCAGCCCATACATTCTTGAAGAGTTCTACCAACAGACCCAGTGTAGTTGAAATTCTGAAATATCAATGTGTTTTACACCCTACTCTTCAGTGTTTTTCAAAATTGTTCTGGGATGACTATATGATTTTTGTCTAAAAATATTTTGGTTGGCTAGCTGCTCAAAATGAGCCCTCAGTCACATAGTCAAGCACATGTAAAGTATGTTGAAATCAATGGAACTTTAAACTTATTTAACTAAATGGTGCATTATGCTCAGTGTTAGTGTCACAGTATATGCTACTATTTAAATTTATGTCACATGAGCAAAATTTATTGAAATCCATTATAAATTATTTTAATGACAGATGTTATATCAGTAAACAGTAATGACTGAAAATATTGCATAATTGTAAAGATACACTTGTGATATTTTAGATTTCTATATAATTTTGGGAAGGAGTATGCTGTCCAGATGGACATGGAGAGTAGAATCTGCAGGCAAGTAAACTTAGTGGAGAAAAGCCCAGTTATTTTAATGCCTCAGTATTTTGCCCTGAATGAATGAAACTGAATTAACCAGAGTTTTATCTCTCTTTTTGGACTAAGCAACAACTTATTCCATGCCAGCTGTGCATGAAGTCACATGATCTTTCTGACCTCCAAATACAGTGTTCGGATTAAAGGTTCTGGTCATGCATCTGTCTGTCTCTTTTGTTATGTAAAAACTGCAAAAGCATAGAGAAGAATATAAAGGATTAAACAGGCCAGTGATTGATTTAACAGATAACCCCCCCTCCTTTTTTTTAGAGAATTATTTTTTAATGTCTGAAAAATGCCGTTTGTTCTATTCGCTTTAACATAACAGTGTCAGGTACATCCCCATAGATGTAGTAGATTAGAATGTGTAGCTTTGATCCATGTATTTACTCAGGCACAGTAGTTACACCATAATTTCCTTATAAAGGCTTCTTGGGTGGGCTTGTTAAGGATATCTGATGTTTACATCTATCCGTGGTAGGTAACTTTTAGTACTAATTTCATTTTTATCCTTTTGCTTGTTGTGTATTCAGAAGGGGGTATACATCTTATTTCTTAGTAGGTCCTGAATAGTTTGACTGGGATCCAGCAAGCTCTTTAGGTGTGTCAGGGATTAGGTGTAGGTAGGAGGAACCATTGGTCATCTTGCAAAGGAATATTGTAGTGCCTTTGAGTCTAATTGAACAAAAATGTTGTACCTTAAGCTTTTGTAGTCTTGTTATACTTCTTCATATGCATAGGGACATAGTCTTATTCTGGCAGAATTGTATCCCATATCTACTGCTTTGAAAAAAATGCTTTGATATGTTGAATATGTATATTTCCAACAAACACAATTTCAAATCCTCTGTGTGTATCTAGAATTGTGTGTAGCTACTTGATTCTTTGGATTTTAGATGCTGTTTCCAGCAGTTGATATTTGGGGGAGAAACTGAATGATATACTAATATTGTATAGAATCATAGAGTTGGAAGAGACCCCAAGGGCCCTCCAATCCAACCCCCTGCCATGCAGGAATCAGATCAAAGTATTCCAGACAGATGTCCACCTGACCTCTGCTTATAAACCACCACATTCCAAGGCAGCCTATTTCATTGTCAAACAGCTCTTAATGTTTAGCTGGAACCTCTTTTCCTATAGCTTGAATCCATTGGTCTGTGTCTCTGTCCTAGTCTCTGGAGCAACAGAAAACAACTTTGCTTTCATCCACAGTATAACATACCTTCAAATATTTAAACATGACCATCATCCCACCCCTTAACTTTCTCTTCTCCAGGCTAATCGTACCCAGCTCCCTAAGCCGCTCCTCATAGGGCATGGTTTCAGACCTTTCACCATTTTGGTTTCCCTTTGCTCCAGCTTGTCAATATTTGTGTCTCTTTCTCCCACCCTGTCCTCTTTGTTAATCATAAAAGTGTAAAGCTGCACTAAGATCTATAAATGTTTTTCCAAATCTTGTAAACAGGGTTGGTAAACATAGTTTTTTCACATTACATTTTATGGTAACATGTTTATTAGACCAACCAGAAAAACTCAGAAATCTTTGCAAAATGTCAAAACAGGTTGCCCTGTCAGAAAAAGCAAGGAAAGGTGGGATAAGGATATTAGAATTAAGATGCATGTTGTCTTGAGATGGTACAACTATCTTAAAGACTATCACAGAATCATAAAACTGGAAATGATCTCAAGAGCTATCCAGTCCATCCCCCTGCCATAGCTAAAGCACTCTGAAGAGATGGGCATCCGGCCTCTAATGATGGAAATTCTTCTACCTTCTGAGACAATCTGCTCCACTGCTGAACAGTTCTTATCAGTCTATTTTCTTGCAATTTTAATCTTATATATACACAATAAGATACTGTGTATCTCATAATACATAACATCTACAGCATGCCTCTTTGGGTGACAATCCCCCTACTCCTTTCTTTCAGAAAAACTGGGCAGAAGCATTTGGTTCAAGTTCTTTCCACTGCCAACTGGAACACTAGGAAAGGGGAAAGTTCCTTTGGAAATGGGGATGGAGGGATTGGGTGTCACAGATGGCACCTATTCCTGAGCCTCTTCCACACAATTAACATTTCCCTGCTACCCTCATCTAGTGACATTGTGATTCAAGAAAACTGCTGCCAAGCAAAGTGCCAGGGACAGGTCCCTGTTTTCTGTTAAAGCAGGAACCACCTGGGCAACCTCCCTCAGGCTTGGCATTGTTCTTCTGTCCCTCTGTTGTGCACAGATGGTTAATGGAATTGTTGGAGAGTTTCTTGTTTGGTTTGTGGTGTTTCTTTCACACAAATGCATACAGCAATTTAAAAAAAAAAACCTCAAAAATGCTCCTTGGTTGGTTACAATACCACAACTTCATTGCAAAGGAAAAAAAACTCCCTGTCTCTGAAGGCCACCAGCCTTCTCCACTGAACCCCTCCCCTTGACCCATTGCTGCTCCTGCATGAGGGACTTGTTGCTGTGGCCACATTTGGTAATTGGGCCACCTTCCAGCAAAGTGAGAGTCAGTGCTGGAGCAAGTCTAAGGAAGTCAGAGACTTGGTGGAAGGAAGAGCTATCAGACAGTAGCTCTCTATATAGCTGCAGCCCCAGTCCCTCAAGCTCAGCAAACAGGGGATGCCAACATGGATGTTTAGCGGGTCTTTTTGACCTATGCCAGGATTGGTCCAGACCTACTGGATTAGCATCTAAACTGGCCAATCCTGGCTTGGGGCTATTGGCCTGTATTGTCCATACAAGATGACGACAGACCAGGGTGATGGTGCATACAAGCTGTTTTAACTGTTTCTTGCATTTCTTCATAATATATAATTGCTGTGTGATGATAATATGTGGTATCAGCTGGAAAACAAAAGAAACCCTCACTATAGACAAACGATTAGTCAAATTAATAGATGTAATATAAATGGACAAACTGACCTGTTGGCTAAATGAGTAATAATCAGAAATAACAGAGAAAGAGTGGAGAGAAATTACAGATTATTGTAAAAACAAATGGAGCAAATAAGCAACAACATAAAACATAAATAGATAGAAAAGACAACAGTATTGAGAAATTAAGTAAACATAATGTATACTGAAGTTACACACAATAGATATGAATAGAAGTAAATAAAGAGAAAGAGAAAAAGTCACAATCTGGAGAAACAAAAGGAAAAAAATAAAGAGTGTAAATTAAAATATACATATATATATATATATAACAAACTGTGTGAAAAGGTGATATCAGAAATGTGTCAGAAATGGAAACAATGGATAGGTTTAATGGTAAATAGTATTATGTAAAATGATACAGCTTTTCTTTTGGATACAGACTCTTTAATGAAAGAAACAACTCAAGATATAGATAAATTAATATAGATTCCAGAAAACAGTGTATGAATGAATTTGAAAGAAGTAGTAAGATGTATCAATGCATATTTCCCATTTTCCCCCAGAAGATGGATTAAAGATACTTTATTTGGTATTTCTAGTATCTCTTAGCAGAATTTCAGCATTTTAGTAGACTTTACAATAGAATGGATAACATGTAGCCTCCAGATGTTGTTAGACTAGCGTTCCTATCATCCATCATCCCCCTTAGCTGTGCTTGCTAGGACTAATGGGTATTATAGTCCAACTACAATTCTCATTATGTAGGGGTGACCCCAAGTTAACTTTTTGTGTTCTGGCCAGGAGTGGCTTCTCTGGCCTTCTGAGCCCGTGGGGGAGGAAGGTAAGAAGCCCTGTTGTTTCTAAGGGTGCCATGGCCGCCTGGCCATGCTGTCATTGGGAACAATGGGACTTGAGCAGCCACGGATTTTGGTATCCATGGGGAGGTCCAGAACTGATCCCCTGAAGATAACAAGGGCCAACTGTAAAGGCAAAAAGAAAACAAAAGGAAAAAGAAAAGAAGGGAATAAAAAGAAAGCAACTACACATATAAATACCATTTAATCTCATTTCCCCAAACCCACCCTTTTAAAAAAAACTTCCCAGGTTCCTCAGAGTGAGGAATCTGTATTATTTCTCATTAGATACACTCCTAACAATAAATATAAACTCACAAAATCTCAATTATCTCCAACTTTACCATTATATAACTTTACTCCCTATATCCTTACACACTACATTCTTACCACCTGGAACTCAGATCCTAAAACCACTGCACCACCTCTTTGACATTTTATGTAATCTATAAATGGACACCATGTTTCTAAGAAACCCATCAGTGACTTATTTTAAAACAAATTAGTTAATTTATCGATTTTTGCTATCTCCATAAATTTCTCCAATTGTTCCATAGAGTTTGGTAGTTTCTGATTTTTCCAAAATCTTGCATTATAAAGCTTACAAAGAGTTTTTGTGCAACACAAAAGATTAAGAATTCCTTAAGAATTCATTTTTTCTTCTCAAATATTAGATGTTTTAAAATAGTATAATTCATTTCAAACATGCCCCGGTTATTTTCCTACAAGTGTATAGCCTGTCAATACTTACAGGCTATATACACATACACTGTTTTCTATTTCTAGTTGCCATTTCCATGGCTTGCTGTGTTACCTGAAATTGGAAGAACAACATGGCAATCCATGTGGAATTGCTGAAGTTATGCATCTTGATTAAAACAACTGGTTCCTTGAAATTTTCCTTCAGACCAGGGCCTGCTAGTTAGAATGGCTATATGGCAGTGGTGGCGAACCTATGGCATGCGTGCCAGAGGTGGCACTCAGAGCCCTTTCTGTGGGCACATGCACCATTGTCCCAACACAGAGTTCACTAGAGTTTGTCACTAGAAAGCCAGAGGGACACGGCACTTTGCAATAAATAAGTGGATTTTGGCTTGCAGTTTGGGCACTCAGGCCTGTTACAGACTGCCAAAATAAAGCTGCTTCGGGTCTCTTTGGAGGTATGCTATTTAAATGATGCATGGGTCCTAAGAGTCCGGAGGTTGTGCCAAAGCCACACTCCATTCCTAAGCACTGGAGTGCAGCTTTGGTGCAGCTTCCGGATTCTTAGGATGCATGCATCATTTAAACATCATACCTCCAAAGAGACCTGAAGCAGCTTTATTTTGGCAGTCTGTAACAGACCTTAGTCTCTAAAAGGTTTGCCATCACTGCTATATGGAACCTCCATGCTTAGAGACAATCTGCTTCTGAATACCAGTTGCTGGAAAACAGCAATTGCCATCATGTCATTTGTGGGCTTCCTTAGGACAGGGCTTCTACTGTGGAAAATAGGGTGCAGGGCAAGATGTTTTTGTCTGTTTTGTAATGGTGTGTATGTGTTATGTTGTTTTAATTTGTTGGTTTTAATTATAATTGATTTAATAACTTTTTAAGGGGGGGAGGGAAGTAGATTTTGATATATATTGTATTGTATTTTATTATTGTTAGCCGCCCCGATTGACCTCAAAGGGGTGGGATATAAATAAATTATTATTATTATTATTATTATTATTATTATTACTCTACATGGGGCAACCCTTATACCAAACTCGGAAGCTCCAAATGGTACAGAACATGGCAGCCCGGCTGGTCACTGGCGTATCCAGGACCAGCCACATAACACCTGTGCTCAAAGATCTGCACTGGCTGCCTATTCGCTTCCGAGCCCAATATAAGGCGTTGGTTATTACCTATAAAGGCCTAAATGGCTTGGGCCCAGGATACCTAAAGGACCGCCTCTCCCCGTACAATCCGCCTCGCACCCTCAGAACATCCGGGCAGCAATTGCTGAAGGTGCCTGGGGCCAGGTTAGCTTCCACTTCGAGAAGGGCCTTTTCCACAGCTGCCCCAGCCCTTTGGAACACGCTGCCCACGGAGCTCCGCTCATCTACCACCCTGGCCCAATTTAGGAAGGACCTCAAAACCTTCCTATTCAAGCAGGCATTCCCCGATTAAATATCCTGTGGGCCTCCCTTCTCTTCCGTGGCCATGAGGTTGGGCTAAGGGGCTTTTATTGTTATTTTTTAGACTGTTGTTATTGTTGTTTATATGTTTTTAACTCCTGTATTTTGTTTGCACTTGTTGCACCATTGTAAGCCGCCCTGATCTTTTGGAAGGGCGGGATACAAATAAAGATTTTATTTATTATTATTTATTTATTATTATTATGAGACATTTCTCTGAATTTTAGTTGTGTATTCAGTTCTAAAAATCTTTAAATGATTCTAACTGCCTCACAAAACTTATTTTTTGTAGGAAATCAAGCCACAAACCCACTATAATCATGGATACAGTGAATCACTTGGGCGCAAAAGCCACATTGATGATTATAGCACATGGGATATTGTCAAAGCTACACAGTAAGTAGTTTTAACTAACATATTCTTTATAGTGAAATCTAATGGAAAATACTCATCAGAAAACTGACCATCTCTTGGAAGGTGCAAGAAACATAACTGTAATTTTGGACTCTTGGGCCATGGTCTAAATCAGGGGTAGGCAATCTGCGGCTCGTGGGCCGGATGCGGCCCGGCAAGGCCTTGGGACCGGCCCCAGCCTGGTCCTGCCGCCAATTGCCGCCGGGGCCTTTGGGGGTCAATTGTCTATAGAAGCCTCAGAAACATGCATTTATATTAACACTTTTTAAAAAATCAGCAAATTTTTTCACGTGTCCTCCATTTTTTTTAAAAAAGTGTCTTCCATTTGAAAATTTCATCCTACATTTGTCCTGGTTTATTTATATATTTAATTTTTTTAAAAAAATTATTTAATTATTTATTTTTTGGCTTCGGCCCCCCAGTTGTCTTGAGGGACAGCAACCCGGCCCCCGGCTCAAAAAGGTTGCCTACTCCTGGTCTAAATGGATACTCTACCAACAAAAGAAGGTTTGTCAGTAAATCCAGGAAGAGGTGATTTTCCTCTCCATACAGCACCCCTTCACCCAGAGTTCTCTCTTCTCTCCCTTCCCCAATCCTCTGCTGAACATGTAACTTTGCTCTAGACTAGAGAGTTCCTAGTCCTCTGGAGAAGATATAGGGTGTGTGTATTGCTTGGGATGTCTCGCTGTTTCCTTCCTAATACTAGAGTCCTCAGTTCAATTTTGGCCTTGGACATTCCTCCAATGTCTATGGAAGAAAGTACCTGTACTAACAGAAAACACAGCAGTACCTTTTGCTAGGAAATCCAGTGGTGCAGGTATAAAAAAAATTACGATTTTTGCAGTTCTGTGCAACTTTCAGTAGTACAGATTGTGTTTCCTTTATCTAGAATTCCAAAATATACCAAACCCCAAACTTTTCATGGGTGTCTGAGATAGTGATACCGTTGCTTTCTGATGGTTCTCTGTATGCAAACTTTGTTTCTTGTGTTCAGTTATTAAAAATATTGTATAAAATTAGCTTCAGGCAATGTGTACAAGGTGTATATGAAACTAAAATGAATGTGTTTAGACTTGGGTCTCATCTCCAAGATAGCTTATTATATATTTATATGCAAATAGAGGTACAGTGGTACCTCGGGATACGAAATACCCAGGTTACGAAATTTTCGGGATACGAAAAAATCCCATAGGGAATCATTGTTCCGGGTTACGAATGTTTTTTCGGGTTACGAAAAAACTTTTGGTGCTTTTTTCGGCTTTTTCGCACGGAATCGCGGCTTTTCCCCATTAGCGCCTATGGCAATTCGGCTTACGAAGGCTTTTCGGGTTACGAAAGCGGCCGCGGAACGAATTAATTTCGTAACCCGAGGCACCACTGTATTCCAAAATACCCCCCCTCCAAAAAATCCAAAATACAAAATATGTCTGGTTTGAAGTATTTGGAATAAGACTCTAGCTTGCATTATGTTCCTTCCTGCCCTGCTTGTTCTCTTTTATCCATTGGCTAAGCTTTTTCTGCCAGTTATTTACCAACAGGCAAATAACAGCAGCAACTGTCTGCTTTGCTACTATTCTAATGCAGCAGCTCTTACAACTCAGCAAAAAGCAAAGAAAGGCCTGGATAAGTAACTGCTGTAGAACTGTACTGTGGAAACAGAACATAAAAAGCTTGTAGCTCATGGAAGCAGTTATCTGTGCACATAATGCATGTTGAGTTTGATCATGGCAATAGCCATGCTGTTGTTACAATTTGTAAACTAGGTCTATTATGTCATCAGAGGGGGAAAACCATGAAAACAGCAGCAGGCAGTGAGATGTTATGTTTTTCTACTTGTGGTGGCCACAAGCATCCAAATGATCAGCTAATTACAAACCTCATGCAGTTAATTACCTAAGTGTTTGGGGAAATAGGTTTTTTTAAAAAAAAATAATTCTTGAAGAATGGCCTACAAAATCTGGCAAAACATTCCTTTGTTAATGATAAAGAGAATTTTAATAAAGTGATGGAGTAGAACTACTATTCTTAGAGACTGAAAAATACGTCACTTAAGAAAGATTTAATGTTAACATTATGGCCTCCGCCTATCCGCATACATATATTTGGTTGCCTCTTCATTCTCTTACATTATTAAAATCATAAGGATGTTAAGTCTTCTGCTTCTCTGGTTCAAGAATTATTTTGTTGGCTTTTCAAAAATCCTTTTGCAAGCTGAGATTTAAAATTAATATTTCAGATATCTATATACCATTTGCAGAGCTAAATATTAAAAGCTAATTTTAATACTTTCATGTTGTCTTTGGGTGATTTATAGTTGTGATAAATGTATGAGTTACAGTATGTGTAGAAATAATGGAAGGGCTTCTTCAGATGAACTGAAAGCATGGCCATAATGGATGTATCTAAGACTAGGTACACAGAACGAGAAGGGTGTAGCAATAAATGAAGACCTTCATTTATTTAGATAGTAATTTTTTTTTGCCTTCTTGTTTTTTATTTAACTCCATAATATACGGTACCTATTAACTGTTAAGTCTAAAATCTTAAAATTATTAAAACATTAGTAGCCAGTAGAGGCTAAACTTTGATTTTGTTTATTTCTTATGTATTGGACTTGTAATTTCATATTGGAAAGAACTATAAACAGCTTAAGTCATGACATGTATTTGTGAAATTTATGAAAAAGACAGAAAAATAATTGAGAGGGCTGTTGTGAACAATGCAAGCTATTCATTGCCAAGATAGTGGAACTTGGCTTGAGGTCTCTTTTAGATTTTAGCCTGAAA
This sequence comes from Sceloporus undulatus, assembly GCF_019175285.1. Taxonomy (NCBI): domain Eukaryota; kingdom Metazoa; phylum Chordata; class Lepidosauria; order Squamata; family Phrynosomatidae; genus Sceloporus; species Sceloporus undulatus. The sequence continues at coordinate 53,449,657 of NC_056526.1, read as the reverse complement.
ATCTAAAAGAAGAGATATGTAATTTGTCACATAGAACATACTGAGTTCTGGCCACATATTTGATCTTAGAATAAAATAATTAGTACTGTATTACATATCTTATAAGTGCCAGAAAGAGATAAAAGGAGAGAAAGCAAAATAAATAAACGTCGACTGAATAACCCCCCTGCACTCATAAGATTCTGTATATGATATCCATTTAAATTGTCTAACAACAGCTGGGAAGAAGCCTTAAGGGAAGTGTTAATAATGATGCTGCTATTTTTCTTCATGGTACTGGGGAAAATACTCCACAGAAACTTGGGAGTGAGTGCCACCTACTGCTCTGACTAAACATAACAACCTTTTAAAAAAGAAATATTAAAGAAGTAGCTTTCTATCATTGACTTAAGCCTCCTCCCAACAACTCTCAGCAAAATATAGTTGATTCCACATGTTAAAGTCTCCAACCTTCTTGAGCCTGTGGGCACATTTCGAAATCCTGAGAAACACTTGTAGGCAACATCACAAAATGTTTTCTGTGAAGAGCCTACTCAGGCACAAGGGACTTTCTCATGATACTGGTTTGAGCCCCAAACAAACAAAGAAACAAACATAAAAACTCAATATATTTTCCCTCACAAATTCCAGTGCACTCTCCTTTCACAGAAAAAAATTGTGAATAGGAAAATGCATCCACCTCAGAACACATAGGCAAGATGACCTGGCACCACATGGCAAAACTGCTCCCCGAAAGAAAACTAAATACATGAGTAGCTGTAATGTTGGGGTTTGGAGTAGATGGTTCCCAAATGACCAAAAACTGACAGGTAATAGTGACAGTAGCAAACAGATCTGCCATCACCACATGTTGGGCCTCCTTTGGGGCTTCATAAAATGCAAATGCTTACTATCATTCATTTGATAATGTTGTTTGATCACCAGACTGGCCTGTGTAAAATGTGTTAACTATCCTTGATTTATATATAAAAATGTACTCATTTTTTTGTTGAAAAATGTGAATATATACTACAGAAATGGAATATTTCTTCAAGGTATGGAATTTTAGTTGAAGGATAGAATTCTGGAAAGTATAAGAAGGTGTAGATTGTGAACAAACTCTAGCTCAATGTATTGCATACCAAACTGTCTGGTCTATTATCTGGGGATGAAAATAAAGGAAATTTAGAGAATTTGGCTTCTGAGCTGTGCAGTGTGTTCTTTGATTATACAGTCACTGAGGTACTGTAATACTGCTGTTTCAGATGTGTTTTGATTTTATTAACCACAAATTATTAATTATACTAATAACATTTTTCTTCAAGGTATGGCATTTATGAACGTTGTCGAGAATTAGTGGAAGCAGGGTATGATGTACGGCAACCAGATAAAGAAAATGTTACACTTCTCCATTGGGCAGCAATCAACAATAGATTAGACTTAGTGAAGTAAGTACGTATGTACTGTCAAAATCAATTAATAGTTATAATTGCTGAAAACAACATAGCAGGATTAGAACAAATTATGCTTTACAACTGTGTAATGTAAATAGTGATTATTTTTTTCTCTGCACAGCTGTTCCATTCCCTCATATTCATGATAATAATTTGATTCAATCAAGGAAGCCATGGCCCTGCATTTGCAGGATCTGAGCAAAGCTGTTGATGACAGTTCTCTCATTTATAGGGTCACTGTAAGTCAAAGCCAACTTGATGGCAACATAACCACAAAGATAAAATGACTTCATGCTTTTGGTAGTCGTTTTCTAGGCGATGTTGTTTAAAATTATTTATCTTTGTAATCTTCTCAGCAGCCTACTACAAATCTAAGTAGTATTGTTTATATACTGTTCCAGTTAAATGGAACAACTTTTCAATTTTACTGTCATCCTAATAACTCTTGTGACAAAATATTAATACCAAAAACAGAATTTCTGCTTTTAGGTCATATGTTAAGTAATTATATAATGTGAAATTTACACGGATAGTTTGAATTTGATAAATTCAGGTAAACTGTATTACTTAGGAGCAAAATAGAAACAAATTTGGATTACAGAATTACTGGCGTTGTGCAGAGCGTTTCACTTTGGTGATACTGACAACTATGTTTTTATGGTGTGTTGATATGTTTTATTTAAGCCATTTTGAGGAAATTGCTATCAAAAAATATTGGAATAAAAATAAATATTGGAAGGCCAGTTTCCATGCTACCCTTCATCATAAGAGTAGTGTACTTTACTTAGAAGTGTGAAAGTGAGAGTAATTTTTTTTAAAGAAGCAGTAAAGATAATAATCACCAGATGAATAAAAAGATTTTAAAGGTCTGGAAGAATAAAAAGGTCTATCCGTGCCACTGAAAAGACAGGGGTATATGCATCAGGCAGGCCTCCTGGAGGAGAATTTTTGACAAATGGGACATCATTTTCTAATACTTTCTTTCTAATTATCTGCTGTCTTACCCATGGGAGTAGCCGGATTGACATGTTGCTGATGACTTCCATGTATGAGCAGTTTGATTTTGGAAACTGACTTTACACTACCTGTGAAGCCCAGGATTCTTCTTGATTTCTGATGTTGTAGCTGCTGCTTATTCTCCGTACAGTGAATACGGATTTGTTCATATATGTAAACTATTTTTCTAGATAATTGCTGTATGTTAACATCAGCAATAATTTTATTTCTACAATTTTCTGGCTTTATTTTAAAATGTTGAGTTTGCATAGTGACTTAGAAAGTATGTCGTTTCAATAGTTCAGCAATTGTAAATTTATTGAATCAACATTAGTTAAATTCATAGGTTGTATTCATTCCATCGGTCTACTCTAGTTGGGACAAATAATTAGGTCTTTATTTTTAAATACCATTTAGAAGGAAGACTTCATTGATGTGTAAGGCTCAAGTAAAGCTGGTGTCAAATTACAGTTGGCCCTCCATGTCCACAGATTCTGCATTCATGGATCCAGAATTCAAAAATATTGGAAACAAACTCCAAAAAGCAAAGCTTGATTTTGCCATTTTATATGTGACAACATTTTACTATGCCATTAAACATAATGGGACTTGAGAGCATCCACGGATTTTGATATGCATGTGGGATCTGGAACAATACCCAAGTAGATACCAAGGCTCCATTATATGTTTCCATAACTATATCTGGTGGTATATTTCTCTTGATAACAATTCTTCACTGTATTTCATTATTCTGTGCTATTTTTTCATTATTATATTCATTGTTCTATTTTATGCCTGCAGGTTCTACATATCAAAAGGTGCTATTGTTGACCAGCTAGGAGGTGACCTGAACTCCACGCCACTTCACTGGGCAACAAGGTGAAGCAAGAATTCTGTATTTCCACCTTTACTTCTTATGAAAGGAGATGTGTTGTGATGTGATTATTCTTCACAGATTTGTTCTGGGAAAACTTTATCTTTCTGTACAAAGATAAATTAACTTGGCCAGCAAGCATATTTCTTTAATGGACACTTAATTTGCCCAGTACTAGACAGGTGTCATCCAAGAATCCTTGAATTCTATTTATAAAAAAATAAATAAATACATATATAAATAAAATTGAGGCTACTGAGCCAGAGAGGACTTCACACCCATTTAGTGCCATCTAGGCCATCAGATGCAGTTGATTTGATTTAAATCAAATTGATTGAAATGACTTTTTGAAGGACTTAGTTGTAATGGTTTAACTCAGTTTAAATCATTAATGGGGAAGATTCTATTTGATCCTTTTTATGAAGAGTAATTATGATTTAGTGTAACTTTAATGTGTATCGAGACAGTAGATAGGTATACATGAAGCAATTGTTCTGAATTGTTTTCATATTAATTTTCAGTTGATAAAAATGACAACACATTTAAAAACAATACACCATAGTGTCACACATCCTTTTTGTGCTGTCTAGATATATCTTTACTGTGGGTTTTGTTTTTCAAGGGGTGGTGGTGTAGCTACCCAGTGGACCTTGTTCCTCTGACCAGTAGGAAAGGCCAGTGTGTCTTATAGTGTCCTCTGTAGCTACAGAGCAATTTAGATTTTGCATAAGCAGAGAATTTCCATGTGGCTATCTGCCCAAACTTGAGCAGTCTTAGAAATATCATGAATAAAGCTTTTCAATGTTGTTAGACAATGGAACAGATTGATTAGTTAAATTTAAAGAAGCACATTCTCAAGAAAATTCGAAGAAGAAGAAGAAGATAGTATTTTCTCACAAAATAAAATATAGCACTATTTATTGTACTCCACCTGGGCTGATGAGACCAGCATTAGCATACACTCTCAGTAAAAGCTGGCTGAAATAGGCCCTTGGCCACTGAGAAATCTGCTGCAGTGTGTGTGAGTATGCATTTCCTTTCTTCTTGTTCCTTATCTGGATTAATACAAAGGGGAAAGGACTAGATAGCTCAGCCATGTAGCAAGGGATGGCATTAGATGCTTTCATGGTTTCTTTTCCCCATATGTGTAATATGTGTATATATCTGTTTTTTTAAAATCTGATAATAAACACCACTATGAAGATTTCTCAAACTTGAATTCTGATTATATTAGACAGGGTCATTTATCGATGGTTGTACAGCTAATGAAATATGGGGCAGATCCATCGTTAATTGATGGGGAAGGATGCAGTTGTATTCACTTAGCAGCACAGTTTGGACATACTTCGATTGTTGCATATCTAATAGCCAAGGGGCAGGTATGTAAATTCTTCATCTTTGTAGCTTTTAATGGTACTGTCTACAGTATAGCTGTTATTAGTGGTAAAATATGTATCTCCCAATCACAAAACTATGAAACAGTGGTCCTTCCACATTTGCTGAGGTTAGGTATGAAGGACTCTTTTGAATGTGGAAAAACTACAAATAAAAATCACTGTTCTTTTTGCTTTAGAGAACACTTCTAGGAATCTCCAGGTCCTCCAGTGCAGCTCTGTGGTCGACATCTGCTAGACGTTGGTCATAGAATCATGCTGGAGAACCTACAAATGCCTAGAGAAGCACAACTCTGTGGTCAACTTCTGGCAGAGTTGTTTTGGAGGACCTAGAGATTCTTAGAGAGAATGTATTAATCAAAACTGCAAATAATCAAATCCACAAAAGTCAAAGCTGCAAATGTGGAGGGCCAACTGTACTCTAATTTGATACCTTGGCTATCTGGCAGTGTCATGCTTAAGATTGCACTTGTCATTCATTTTTTTTAAAAAAAGCTCCTAACCTTTGGCCCAACTATACAGTAGCTATACTGTTGGGCCTTAAAGGTTACTTTATACCCCCCCCCCCCCCCCCCCCCGGCATCTTCTGTTTTTAGATTGCATTTAGATCTAGTGGAGAGGTGTAAAATCATGAGACCCTCTAGATGTTGCACAACCCTAGTCAGCAAAGCCAGTGGTGAGAAATGCTGGAAGTTGTGGCATTGGGAGGACCACATGATTCCCACCTCTGCAGTGGAGACTCCTTCAGTGCTCCAGAGTTGCTTTTTGCAGGCATTGAAGGCTGCAGACAAGTGAGGAAAATTGTCTGCCCATTTCCCATTGGATTCTAGTCCAAGCCATGAACAGAAAACCCTCTGTTCATGGAAATATGTGTACAGTAGCTTCAGATCATAATGAAATACAGAGGAGGGGATACTCCAAGCATGACCAATGGTAAGGGATTATAAGAGTCATTGTCCAAAACTTCTGGAAGGCCAAAAGTGAGAATCGTAATAATTTTTTTGCTTCTCTATTTTCTGTCATCATCTGTTGCCTTGATAAAATGAAGTGTGTTGTGTATAAGGGTGGTTCATAAGGTGGTGAATAGATGTTGTAGTCTAAGTGAGCATGCATATGGTTAATGGGATGCAAGATCATCGATCCCAGGCTTAGCCCTTTCCCCTCTGCCTTAAACTCCAATTAATTGTTACTTTGGCACTGCTTCAAAATATAATTCTGGTAGGGTGCCAAAATAAAGTTTAACTGTGGTTTAAGTAGATAGGGATTCCATAGCAAAGACCAAGCACAGGGAGAGACACAGTTCATCACCCACTCCGGCTGCTTCTCAGTTGTTATCAGTAATTGGACATCTGGCATGTGTGTTTTGTTCTTTTGAATGGCAGAATGTTTTTATCTGCTTTGAATGCTTTGTTGAGTAGTGAATGGACTGAATTCTATACTTTGAGCATACTCAATTTTTAGATTGACTTTTTAAATAAATAGCTGTTTCTGAAATATATTAGTATAGAAAAACTTTACAGTTTTATATTATTACTCATGGACTTTGGGAAATCTGTGCAGTGAATACATTCTTTGGAATCTCAGTGTTTATATTTCAAACATTTTATAGACTACATTATCATAGAGAAAACAGCCAAAATCTATTTTGAGCTCTTGCTAATGCCAAGGTCAAAGAATGGCACAGCTTCCCTTTTTGAATATCCAACCCTCTGGGGATTCTGTCCAGTGTAGCTGCATGTCCATCAGAGCTTTTACTCTTTAATAATTATGATAAGATCCACATAGTTTACCTTTGGCAGGTTATTTCCAAAATATGACAGAGTTGTAACAGCAGATGGTGCTCTAGCATATTTTACCAACTATAATCTCACTGTATTCATACAATGATATATCATTCATTCTGCTGTGTGGGTGAGAATCTTTATAAGTAAGAAAAATCTAAAATATTTGTTATAACATTGTCTTCATTGTACCAATGTACCACATTTGTTCCCCTTCAAATTTGACACCTGAAAATTTGACACCTGCTGTTTTTTCCTATCAGGATGTAGATATGATGGATCAAAATGGGATGACTCCATTAATGTGGGCAGCTTACAGAACACACAGGTAATCTACTCTTTCAAAACAGGCCTACCTGAATCTCTTTTTAGTAGTCAAGCGGAAATTGTACAATTAAATATATATGTTAGATTTAGTTAATTTTTCTGGTTACATTAAATAAAAAGAGCATTAATTCTTGAGGTGGATTAATCCTGCATCAAAGCAACCCCATTTCACTATGATGTTAAGAACTTTTATTTTAAATGTATTGTGGCATTAAAGTATGTGGTGTCATCAGTCCATTGTGTATTTTACATTTTCTTATCATGTTTAGCGACAGAATCAGAATATTTTCCACTCTCACCTTTTTTCATCCCCCCCCCCCTATTTTAAATTTAAATCTTGCCTTAGATAAATTTGAAATTGGGTGGAACTTAAAACCTTTGTATTCTATGAATAGCAACAAGTTATTTAGGGTGGAAATACTCAGTATTGTGTTATGTTAGAGAAAAAAAAATATGGCTTTGGAAATGGCTGTGGTTTAGGACTGTTGCAAAGCCAGATACTGTCTTCTGAAGGCAGATGTTAACTCATGCCTTCTGTAATCCTCTTGTCTGATAATATCATAGTTATAGGCTATATTCTTCTGATTTCACATTAAACTTACACCTTGGCATCTGTGATGAAAAGAGAGAGGGGGAATATTAATTTATGCAGAACAGATGAAATATCTTGATTTGTATTAAAATCACTAATGACCTTTTTAAAAAAGCTGCTCCTTGAGATTGCTATTCTCTATAGAACATTCTGCCATATAGAATAAAAAAACTGATCATTAGTGCTCATTTCCTATTGTAGTCTGTAGCTTATATAGAACAGTTCAGTGGGACAAATTGCTTGTTAGTGATTTTAATATGGTAGAATGGAATCTTATCTCTATTATGTAAATACTCTTTAAGGCAGGGATGGTGACAAAGGCCCTGTACAAATGGACAGGAAAGGGCAGTGAGACGCCGCCCTTTTCTGCCCCGGATCAGTGTGGCAAACGCATGCTATGGCACTGATCCGTCCTCTGCAGAGCACAAAAAGGTTTTGTGCCTGTGAAGTGGTGCCATAGCTGCGACTTGATCACACCCCTTTGGCACAGCACGTTTAGGTGCTGTGCCAAAGGGATGTGGTCATGGGATGTGCCGTCTGAATGGGTGCACACCAAGATGGCTTCTGGGCAGTGCAGGGAGGGTTGTGAGCGTGGGAACGCTTAGCCATCATCCCATCCCCAGGATGGCACTTTTTGCCTGTCTGTATTGGGCCATAGTGTGGTCTTCAAGATGATTCTTGACAGCTTCTCCCATCTTTCTTGGATAATGGGGTAGGAAGCTGGGACTTGCACACACTTAAGCAATGTCAGGAGGGTCACATATTTCTCATCCGTGCTTTGAGAGTCCCAGGTGAAAATGAACAGCTTGGTAAGTTCTTGTTTTGTAGTGTTAATATTAACTTTATTTTCCAGTGTGGATCCCACTCGGTTGCTTCTTACGTTTAATGTTTCTGTGAATCTGGGAGACAAATATCATAAAAACACAGCACTACATTGGGCGGTACTAGCAGGAAATACCACAGTGATTAGTCTCCTTTTAGAAGCAGGAGCTAATGTTGATGCCCAGAATATCAAGGTAAATGTATATTTTATCTTTGATCCATATGAGACCATAAGGATATGGTGTATTTATGGACTCTTGAATTTTTCTATGCCTTCTTTCCTACCCCCCCCCCCCCCCAATACCACTTCATTATTCTCTTCCCTGTGGTAGTGGCTTGAATTCTAAGTTGCATATTCTTCACTCTTCTTGTACAGTATGTATGTGCCTTCAAGTTGCCTGTTGTCTTAATGCGGACCCCATGAATTACATAGATTTTCTAAGGCAAGGAATACTGTACTCAGATGTGGTTTTCTTCCTATAAAATGTAGCCTATAGTATCTGGTATTGGTTGGTGGTCTCCCATCCTATCTGACCATGGTTCCCAAGTCAAACAGGATCTGGTGCCTTTACGATATTTAGGCCAGCTTCACTCCTCTTACCTCTTCCAATTATTCTCTGCCTACCCAGCATATTGTACATTCCATAATTAAAATTATTTGCTCCATGCATGAATATTTAAAGAAGTAGTATAAAGTATAAAATGAATGTTTGAAGGATAGAAAATGGCTATTATCATATTTTCTGTGTATTTATTATTTTACAAAGAAAATAGAGATTTATCAAAAAATAGCTCCTCCAGCCTGTTTTCTGTTTTCCCCTCAGTTAATGACAAGCAACAGTTGGCCATGATTCTCCTCTGCAGACATGTTTTTTGCTTTGAATGTTACAGAGTAATAAGACAGTAGAAAGAAAAAAAAACATGATGTAAACATATTAATGTAACTTGAAGCTAAGAATATTCAGGCTTCTTACATATTGGGAGTAACAAAGAGAAAAACGTATAGAAAAGAAGAAAATGAACAGAAGTAGCAAGGGAACTAAACTGAATAGTCTTGTTTGTAGTTTTACTATAATGGCAATTGTGAGATTAATGTGTTTCAGGAGTTGAAGCTAGGATTTCTAGGAAGCTTCTGACTGGACAGGATGTCTTCCAGAGCCATACAATGTGGTTTGTCTCCACTATGTATTTACTTGGTGTTGGGGATCAGTAGCTCTTTCTTCTTATTAGCAAAACCTGTGCTTATTCAATATCATGTTTAGTGATGTTTCCTTTTCCTGTTCCTGTTTTCTTTAGAGACACATGATAGAAGGAGTATTTTCAGATGACGCATACATTTTTGTTGTCTCTAAAACTTAATGCGTGCCAGGTGGATTGTGCCCATTGGTCCTGCTCTGTTGCCTGTTGGTTTTAATACCACTAGGTTAATGGCAAATGTTATCACCTTTTAAAAACATGAAACTGTACAAATTTAAGTATATCTGTGATAACATTGTCTGTACAAAAGAGACCACTAGATGCATGCCCTGAGGTGACACTTCATTGCTGTCACTTCTCCTCTTTATTAAATGTTTTAAGAATAAAAAGTAAAGTTCACATGGGCCTGAAATGCACTAGCCAAATAATTTTCCTTCTCACCACCTCTCCGTCCCTTTCTCTTCAACACGCCCATGGACCTTTTTACCACCTCCTGGGGGTGCATACCACGTACTTGAGAATAAATGGTTTAAAATATGAGCAGTCAGATCATGAGATTTACAGAAAATAGCATGGTTGTTGTCACTGCTGACCTTAGGAATCACATTTTATTATTCCCTCCTTCAACAAGACTCTTTTGGCACTTTAAAATTACCATCTTTCAGCTTAGGATTCTTGACCAAAAAAGGTCTATAATAGGATTGTTGCTGGTAATGAAATGCTGTGAATCTAAACACATGCTTCAGAGCTGTCCGGTTGCTAAGGGCAATCCCAAAGCATGGGATATCATCTTACAACTTAGTTAATTCAGATGGTCACTCATCTGCTTCTCTCTTTTTCCCTACCTCCACCAACATGTACACTTCACTTACTCTTCAGATGTTTAGTTTGTTAAAGATTAGCAAAGGGTGATTTGTTTCAGTGAGAAGACGCTGATTCACCACAAGTATAGCAGTTGGTGGATAGCTACAAAGATCAGTCAATGCATCAAGAATGGACAATTGTGAGAGTGTCAAATCATGCAGAACTCCCCCCCCCACACACACACACACTGAAAATAGCATTGTTTCTGCCTGCTCATTGCCAATCAAGAAGTGTGGCCTACAGTATGAGTATACAGTGGGCCTTTAGTATCTGCTGGGGTTTGGTTCCAGGATCCCCCCATGGATACCAAAATCTATGCATGCTCAAGTCCCATTAAATATAACGGCATAGTAAAATAGTGTCCCTTATATAAAATGGCAAAATGAAGGTTTGCCTATGTGGATTTGTATATTTTTAAAGTATTTTCAAGCCATGGATGCTTGAATCCATGGAAAGAAAATCTGTGGATAAGGAGGGCTGATTGTAGCATTTGTTTTGCATGCTGGAGCGAGGGATCCTAAATTAAGTCTGTGGCATCTTCAGTCTTTGTGATCAAGTATTTTAACAATCCCTATCTACTGCACCTGTGTTAGCTTAATTATATCATCCTAAGGGATGGAAGAGGTGGAGGAGGGGTTAAAAAGCAGAATGGAAAGAGTGAGGAGAAGAGGAAGGAAGGAAAGAAAGAAATGGAGAATGAGTTTGAGGAAAACATATCACACAGTTAACCAAGTGCATAGCGGTGTGTCGGATTACAAAGAAAAGTCATAGCATCTCAATGAAAATAAATTTGTTATAAAACCAATATATATGTTTGTGTATATAAAATACTATGTAAGAATAATAATTGTATATTATACAATCATAGAATTCAATCCAGAATATAATCAGTAGAGGATTACTGGCACTTCTCTTCCATTTAGGTCTTGGAGAAGGACACCTGCTTTTCAAGTGTAAAAGTATGCAAGATCTCCGGTTGCTTGAGGGATCTGACCTTCTTCTAAGCAAATAATTTCTCCAACTTATTCTACCCCATTCCACTCCTAGACTCATCCCCCCATTCTTTTTTCTTCCCTCCCCCCAGCTGCGCAGACCCAGCAATTCTGCTCCAGAACATTGTCTCTTCCCCCTTTTCCTCAAAAACTAACCAATACTAATGATCTATGGTACTTTGCAGAAGCTTGTTTTCAGTGTCAGCATTCTTTAAGGAATCTAGTGCATTTGGAGATATCTCTAGGAAAAATAGCTAATTGATAACATAAGGAGCTAATTAGCAAATCATTTCTAAACTTTGTGAAGGACTGTTGGTTCAGTACATAGTACACACAGAAGGTTATTTGGATTCTACTAACCTATTCTCCTTTTCAGTGCAAATTTGTTGAATTTAATTTTTATGCAAGTCTACATAGTATCATATAAATTTATGAACTGTAAATGATGTGGTGGAATCTAGCTTTGTAAGGCACTGCTTAATTATTCATGGAGACGTTAAATTCAAAACATAAACATATGATGGATGGATCAGTACTTTCTGCATTTTTCATCATATATAAGGTATGAGTATCATAACATGTTTCCCATTTAAATGCCACTTTCATTTCATTTACCACTACATTTACAGATTAAATGTCTTGAGTAGGGCATTAAGAGTTACAGAATAAACATGTCTGTTAAAAGAAATTATGTGAATTTACTGTGTATTAAGAATGTTTTTACTTTGCCTCTGTTGTCACAATATGAAATCTAAACTACATAGTTTCATGTTTCAGGAGCATCCTTAAATAGCCAACTACTTATCACTCAGCCAGTGAGAAAAAATAAAAAAAAGTAATTTTCTTTATAGCTTAAGTTAAATTGCTAATCAAAATAATGTATATTTTAAAATTTTTAATATTATACATATTTGAAGTTACTGTTGATTTTTAAAAGTGATTTTTTTGTTCTTTTTGTTTAAAAAACTCTTAAATCTTATTCTTCGTAGGGGGAATCACCACTTGATTTAGCAAAGCAAAGAAAAAATGTCTGGATGATAAACCATTTGCAGGAGGCAAGGCAGGCAAAAGGATATGACAATCCATCATTTCTCAGAAAACTGAGAGCTGATAAGGTGAGAGAAGTCTTGGATGGCATATTCTTTTTTGTTGTCATCTTTACATATCAACCAAGAGCCAATAAAATGTGCTCCTCCCGTGCTCAGAATTATACCTGGTGTTCTTGGGAGCCTTGGGCTTTTACATTTACATGTACAGTCCTTACAATTATTACTTTTCTAATTACAAAGTATAGTAGTGTAGCAGTACAAAATTAAACACCAGCCTTTTGGTATTAAATATATTTGTGTTACTGTATGGATGATACAGATCAAATTTAATCATAGAAAACTATTCTGGTAGGTATTAATTGATCTGGAAAGATAGTCTTAACCTGCATGTGCCCTTTTTGGGTAAGCTTGCATAAAAATGTATTTCCAAATATATTACTTTTATTAATTAACATTTATTTGATGCTTAAGGACTTGAGATCAAAGGAGCAAAATATCTTTGTAAGAAATTTGTATGGCACCATGAACATCTCAAAATAGCACTGGCAAAGTTAAACTGTTCATGGAGGAGATGTAAGATAAGTTATCATTATTCAAATATTATGATGTTTGTAGATAGGCCAGTATATGGGAGTGGTTCAGTAATAATGCAGTTGAAAAGTATGGAATCTGCTCTTGCATCATGTATTGTGGTATCAGAAAAATGTGATCTGGATGTGTTTTTGTGAAACTTTATACTGCAATGATGGGACTGATGTGGCTCTCTATTGTTGGACTGCAAGTCCTAACAGCCCTAGTCAGCATAGCCATTGGTGAGGAATGTTGGGAATTGCAGTCCCAAGAACATTTGGAGGTGTGCATGATTCCCACCTCCTATTGTACTGTTTTGAAGTTTGGCTCAGTAAATATAAAGGAGTAATTGCTCAAGGAATACCATTTTGAATGTCCCTTGTTCACAAGCAAAGCATATATAGAAAGACTAGGGAAAGTGACTAAATAGGGTGAAACAAATTTAAATAATAGTAAAGGTTTTGTGAGTGGAAACTCCATTATTACTTTTAACAAGGGCATGAGAAGACCTCAAGGGCAATTAAAATGACATCACATTTTCCAGATTACACACACTTACATTTCATTTTTCCAGATAGAGAAATTCTATTTAACTAGCTCTTATAAAGATCTCATAGGTAAAACATGTTGACAGATTTGAAGAGTGAAGATGCACTCAAGTTTTTTTTTAAAAAAAATGGAGAAAGGATTACAAGTAGTTCTGTGTAGAAATATCTGATCTAGAGATTATTATTAAATCTCTTCTCTGCTGCTAAAATTTTTATAGTTTGATATTTGAAGAACTGTATTGTCTGTTCATTGGCTGATCTGGGATGTTGATACACTAGGATGAAATTAGTGTCAACCATACTTTACAGAGTATCTGCTAGGTAGTCAAATTTATTTCGTATCATTACTTGTTACCATCTAGTTTTTAATAAAAAAATAATTTTAAATACATTAATTCAATAAATGTTCTTTTTTAATGTAGGAATTTCGGCAGAAGGTGATGCTAGGAACACCTTTCCTAGTTATTTGGTTGGTTGGTTTTATAGCTGACCTTGATATTGATTCTTGGCTCATTAAAGGACTAATGTATGGTGGTGTCTGGGCTATGGTTCAGTTTCTTTCCAAGTAAGTACTGAATTAGGGAATTCCTCTTTCAAAAAAGGAAAGATAATTTAATTATATAAAGCATTTCCAAATGTATAAAGGGAGTGAACTGTTTAATCATTTTTCATCTGTCATTATATTATCATTTAGGACAGATAGAAAAGAATAACAAATAGAGGCATATTAGACAGGGAAATCTATTTGGTGCTTTTAGATTCTGACACATGGATAGTTTATTTATCACATGTTATATGCTAGAAGAAAGAAGTATGCATATTGTATCTCTAAGCAAAAATAACATTAAATGGACAGTTCACTCAATTTATGCCATGTCCTTTACTTTTGTGAAAATGGAGCTTTGGCCCACCTTTAATGCTTCATCTATCTGAATTTTGACGTGACTTTCCAGTCTTGTGAGCCAAATATTGGTCTGTAAAACAATTATCATATATTCTGTAGAAATGGGGGGGGGGTCTTATTCATCTCCTTCAAAATTTAATGGTCTTTAATAAAGGCAACCTTCTAAGTGGATATGTGGGATATTCTATTCTTCTGGGACAAAACCAACAGAATTCAAAAATGTTTACACCCCTGCTTTTACTTTGAACTCAGTTTAAAAAAACTAGTACATAGGTTTTGCTTCATGAGTAGTTTTTCCATCTTTCTGACTGGTGTCAGAATGTAGCTTTAGAATAAACATTACTCTATTACTATATAATTGTCTAATGTCATTAGTATACAGAAATGTTATGCTAGAACAGAAATCAACTGGAAGTGTTCAGGCATTGTGAGATTTGCATGGTCAGCTTGAAACAATGTTTCCTGACATTACTAGACTAGCAATAGTTTTGATTTGCCTTTTGTGTGCAGTGTTGCTGCCTTCAAGGCTGATTTGTGCAGCCATTTCTGAGATGGAATATTTTGCGCAGCTTGTCAAAGCACTGTGCTTTACGTAATAAGATCACACATTGCTACATCTTGAAAATTAGTGTTGAGTGTCTCACTGCTTTACCTGTGGGATCATTTTTCATAAGATTACTTGTAAGGGAAATTGATTTCATGAACTTCCTTTCAAAAAAGGATGCCTCAAGGAGGCCTTATATTTCTGTTTCCATATTCTCTTGATTTTGAATTTGCATAGTATTTATGAGCTTTTATGGAGAAATACTCATAAAAAGCTCATTTCTTTCCAGGAGTTCTTGACTCATAATGTTGATACCTAGGCACATCTGTTTCTGGGTATGCACACCTTATCTATTGTCCCTTGAAGAGTAGCGAAAAATGCGTTGATATTCAACCCTAACAGTTTTGCTGGGTAGATGCATCCAGAATAAAGAGAAAGCTTTCACCCTGGATAAGGGTGATAGATGATTGCATAAAATGTTTGTAAAAAATTAAAAGAGGAAATTGGCCCAGATGGAGAACTTTGAAGGACATAACACACTTAAGAGATGTAGGCTGCCCAAAAACAATAGATTTTGTGTGTCTTGCCTCTCCATCACTGAACAACCCTTGAAATACTATCATAGTATGCCAGTAAGGTTCTGAACATAATTCATTGACAACAGGGAGTAAACATAAAATAACGTTTGTGCACATGCCTGCTAAGCAGCCAGGTTAATCTGAGTGCTGTCTGTGCATTTATAAAGTTTCATTTTACATTTCTAAGCTAAAAGAAGAATATTTTGTAGAAATTATATTTAATTCATACTTCACTTTCAATTCATACTGCTTACAAGCTGAACAAATAAATATTCAGAACCAGGTAGTTTTGAATTTAAGCAGCATTCTGCTTAAAGCTGAAAGAGTACATATTGCATTCAGTCATACAGTGACCTGACCTGAGTATTCCATTTAAAAACAACAACAGAGTATTTGAACAGATTCAGACATATACAATGAGATAGGACACACATAAATTGATTGGATGTGTATAGACCTATGTGATATAATTTTTCTGTTGTTTTACAGATCATTCTTTGATCACTCCATGCATAGTGCATTGCCACTTGGAATCTACCTAGCAACGAAATTCTGGATGTATGTGACGTGGTTTTTCTGGTTTTGGAATGATATCCTTTATCACGTTCTCAGTAGTTTGCCTTTTGAAACTTTTCATCTTAGTGATTTTATAGCATAATGCTGCTTTACCAAGGTTTAGAACAGGGGTAGGCAATCTTTTTGAGCTGGGGGCCGGGTTGCTGTCCCTCAGACAACTGGGGGGCCGAAGCCAAAAAGTAAATAATTAAATATTTTTTTTTAAAAAAATTAAATATATAAATATAAATAAACCAGGACAAATGTAGGACAAAATTTTCAAATGGAAGACACTTTTTTTTTAAAAAAAAATGGAGGACACGTGAAAAAATTTGCTGATTTTTAAAAAAATGTTAATATAAATGCATGTTTCTGAGGCTTTTATAGACAATTGCCCCCCAAAGACCCCAGCGGCAATTGGCGGCAGGACCGGGCTGGGGCTGGTCCCAAGGCCTTGCCGGGCTGCATCCGGCCCACGGGCCGCAGGTTGCCTACCCCTGGTTTAGAAGGATAGAACAGTTTTAAGAAAAGTGAAGGTAAGGAGTTTGAAAAAGATATGGTTAGGAGTCATAGAAAAGGGGTTAAGGAATGGTGGCAAAGCTGAAACAAGATGTAACAGAACAGGAAAGTGGGTGAGGACTGGCAATATGTATAAATGGAACAAAGCAGAATGATATAGCTGTTATGTCTTATCCTAAATAATATTATGATATGATTTATACCAGCCAAGGAGAAAGTGTTGGGACCCTGGTTGTCCTTCCTTTGCTCCTTGGCCTCTTAAAAATTAATCCTTTTGTGTTAGGTTTTGTTATCTAATGTCAATGTGATATGTGATTTTAATAATCTAATAAAACTTTGAAAAGAATTAATCTTTTCAAACTGATGGAAAGGAAATGAGTAACCTATGTCTTGTTTACATTTCCAGCCTTTCTGAAAGTATATCAGCTTCTTTGGGTCCCATATTGAGGGGAAAGGCAAGATATAGGACTTGGATACCACCACAGGAGAAAAGGGAACATCAATTAATGAATTAAATTTTGTTTCAGACAAATTCAAGATCTTCCTTGGTATGCCTGTGGAAGGAGCACTTATTTTCAGCTTCATTTCCTGTTTAGCACTACAAATGGTGCAGCAGAAGCAGTGGTATTTTCTGCTGCAGCTTTAAAAAGGGTGCTATGTGTGGAGAAGAAAGCTTAGCTGATTTATAGCAAAATAAAAATAGTGCAGAAAATAGTGTTCTAATGATGACAAGCAATTTATTTCTCCTGTCCTACATCTAGTCCACAGCTAACTAGGCTCCCCATTGCCTCTTCGCATTTATACCATCATTCTGTTGGACACTTGCTTTCAATCCCTTTGTTTTTCTAGACCCCTCATACTCATACTGAAGTCTGTTTTCTCTGTAGCTGGATCAATTGTGTCTCCAATACTGCCATTTTCTCCTATTGTAGTTAATGTTTAGGTTGTGAACATGCTGCAGTTGCTTACATGGGTGCTATTAAGAAATAGCTTCCACTAAATCATATGTGGATTTGATTTTTTTTTAATGCTGCAGACTTTTCCTTCTAACCATTCAGATTCTGCTATCATTCATTTTAGTTAAGCTCATTTTTAGGGGTGAGGAGAAGAAATGGAAATCTCTTTTCAAAGAATGAAGGAGAAGAATTGTGACCAGGGTAATTTATTCTCCTTTTTTAATGGTCCTAGGAAACTATTTTGAGTGGAGAACAGTAACTTTTTATTTTCTGTAAGATGAATGTGCTGTCTGATATAATGTCTCCCTTCATAGAACTGCTTCATAGAACTTTCATCAGAAAAAAAGGCTTTCAGAAAGGTTAATTTGAATAATTAGAACTGACATTTAAAGTTTTAGTATACTTATATGGAAAAACAATAATTTGTGACTTCTAAAGTCTTTTTACTTGTTGCTTCTTGCAATAAATTGAGGTTTTCAGTAGTATTCTTCTCAATGAGAATGTGTTAATTTCTAATTTACTTGGTGCACAGATAAAATTTTAATAGAATGTTGCATTAGTGTTGGAAAAAAGATAAATACTTTGTATAGGAATTTGTACATCTGTGCTTGGTATAAATGTAAAAGTCTCATGATTAGGATATTGGTAATTTGCTATAGATATGCCCCTCTTTGTTCATCAGTTCCTGTGCATATCTGGCTACATTGACACAGTACACTCGTCCCCCGGGTTACGAAATTAATTCGTTCCGCCGCCATTTTCGTAACCCGGAAGTCTTTCGTTAGCCGAATCCCCATAGGCGCTAATGGGGAAAAGCCGCGGCTCCGCCGCGGCTCCATTTTAAAAAGCGCCAGCGTTTTTTCGCAACCCGGGTAAACCTTCGTAACCCGGAAATAATTAATTAATTTTTTTTTTCCCGTAACCCGGAAATTTCGTATCGCGGCGCGTTCGTATCCCGGGGTACCAGTGTACTTTGTCCTCTAGTAGCTGTCACTACTTGGGGCAGTATACTGATGACATTTTCCCTCTGTGCCTTAAACAAGGAGCAAAGAGTGATCCTCATTTTTCACCACTGACTATGTGACCATTTGGATGATTGCACTTTAGTCACTCTTACATTAAGCTGAAAAGGAATAATACATTCTTCAAGAATAAATCTTGAAAATACAATTGGAAATGTCTTCTCAGTTGAAAACAAGGGTGGAGAACATGTGACTGTTGTCCTGCAACTCTTCTCAGCCAAACCGCTACAGGCAGCAGTGAGGGATAATATGATCTACAGTGAACTGCAGTTCTTATTAGCCCTCACCACTTCCTATAGAGTCTTGGCTGAAGGAATTTTAGGACAGTGATATCTGGAAGGCCATAATTTGTCAATTCATGGTCCAAATAATGAATCAGAAGGGCATCCAAGTGCTGGTTTGCTCTATACACATCACATTGCTTTCAATCGAAACAGGGCTAAAATATGAAAATGTCAGATGCAGTCTAATCTGTATCCACAAGGAAGGTAGAATAATTTTTTTTTTATCCATCTGTCTTCACTATTTGGTGTCCACAGTGTGCTGGCCTTAGATTTGAGAATCATTGAAATGGAAGACTAATCAAAGTTATACCAGTTGTCAACTGGCAGATAAAACTGGCACAAAAGAAGTCACTTTTTTTTTCCAGACTCAACATGAGAGAAGGGAGAACAGGGATTTGTATTCTTTTTCCTCTTGTCTTCAGTTTTTTCCTTGTCAGTTTAAGCATGTACTTCCAATCAGTTTCTTTCCCTTTCCATGAGAACCTTATACAGGTGTTGTTGCTGCATATAGGCTTTGCAAAAGGAAGGGTTCCTGTCTCATCCTCCCTGGGAAGCCTGTTCTGTTAGTGAAATCTTCTTTTTATCATTTGTACTTTGGAATGAAATGGCATGTTAAAAACATGTTTCTTAGTATTTGCATAGCTTAAAAGAATTAAAAATGGACAGATGGAGATCCCCACTTATGAGAACATATTTCAAATTCATGGAGTCATATTGGAATCGGTGCTTTGGCTGCAGGGATTTAAGTGAAAATATTTTTCAGAGTTTGTCTGTCATGCACTCAGTATTTTGTTGATGATCTCCCATCAATTCAGCGGTTTTCAAACTTTTTGGATTTAGAGCCAGAATAAGCAATGTGCAGCTCTGGGACCACTGAGTTCTCCACCACCACCCCTTGCTGTTGTTGCAATCTGGACCGCTCTTTTTATAGGAAAGAAAGAAAAAGAATGCCTCTTGTGAAAGTATCCAGGAGAAACAATATGGCCCCCAAGGGATGCCAGGGCAAAAATGGGCCTCAGACCCACCATAGTTGCCTACTCCGGCTTTAGAAGGTTTGACTGCTCAGGAAATTCTTTATATCTGCCACTGAATCTTTTTCAGTATAGCATATTTGCAGGTGAAGTGGTTAGAGTCCCACTGATATTAGTGATATTGACTGAAAAAGGGTTGAGTACCTATATGTTTAGATCTTATTGGTCATTTCAGTGATATTTTGGTGTGCCAGTATTTTGGGAATCTTTGAAAGAAGAGTTTGTTGTTGTTGTTGTTGTTGTTGTTGTTAACTGCCCTTGAGCTGACCCTGACTCATGGCGACCCTGTGGACATCTCTAATTTCCCCTACCCTGCACTGCTTTTCTCAGGTCCTGTAAATTCAAGCCTATGATAGAATGAGTCTGTCCATCTGGCATATAGTCTTCCCCTCTTTCTGCCTTTCTAGTATTATTATCTTTTCCAACAATTTATACTTTCTCATGGCTAAAGTACGATAGCCTCAATTTAACCATCTTGGCTTCCAGGGAGATTTCAGGCTGGATCTGAACAAGGACCTATTTGTTTGTCTTTCTGGTTGTTTCCAGTATTCTCAGCACTCTTCTCCAGCACCACATTTCAAATGAGTTGATTATGTTCTTAATGCTTTTTTCACTGTCCAGGTATCATTTGCATACCTGGACATACCATGAGGAATACATGGTTTGGACAATTTTAACTTTAGCGTTCAGTTGTATCTCTTTAATCTTTTGGATCTTGTCTAGTTCTTTCATAGCTGCCCTTCACATTTCTAGTCTTCTTATTTCCTATGGCTGCAATTGCCATTCTGATCAATGTTTCATCCTAGGCCTGGGAATTCCTTAACTATTTTGATCTCCTCATTGTCTAGATTGAATTGATTTATTTCTTCTGTGATCATTATTTGTATTTCTTTATGTTCAGAATTAATCCTGCCTTTGCACTTTCTCCCTTGACCTTCCTCGGTAATTGTTTCAAGTCTGTTATATAGCAAAGCATCAATTTTGAATTTCTGTGGAGTAAACCCAACTAAATGCAAGTAAACTTTGTTAACTGGCCTCAATTTGTTTCTGAAGAGCAGGCAGTAAAATAAATAAATGGTGACCCAGTGAATTAGAGACCCTCAAGTCACCCTGTGAACAACCTTCCTCAGATCTTGCAAACTCAGGGCCATAGATATCTTGAGTCTATTGTCTTTTCTAGTGAGTCATATCTTTTCATGATATATCCAAGGTAGGATAGTCTCCATTTAGTCATCTTGGCTTTCTAGGGAGAGTTGCAACTTAATTCGCTTTATGTATGATCCCTAGTGTCTCTTCCTTTCCTAAATTCATCTGACATTTCTTGCCCAATATATGGAAATGCATTTGTTGTAGGATTTTGAGCATTACTTTGCTTGCATGGGAGATTAATGCAGTGGTCTGTGGTTATTACAATCCCTGGTCTACTCTTTCTTGTAGATGCATATTTTACTGTAAACATAGGATTTCTGAAAAAAGTAAAGGGTTCTGTACTTGAATATTATGTAATCAGGCACAAGATTATTAAGATTTTTGAATTTCTTAAGAGACATTTAATATATTACCTATGAGTGATATCAAGAACAACAGAACAGTGTACTGCAAAATCATTCTCTGCTTACTCACAGGGCATTATTTAATTAACCTCAGGAAATGGATGCTAATTTGAACATCTCAACTCTATATTCCTTAATGTTTAGTACATCTAAATTTTCTGTTCATCCACCTTCCATTTCTTGCCAATAGTGTTGCACTTTTCTATAATTTTGGAAAGTCCTGGAAATCGGACCCAGGAATAATTAAAGCCACAGAAGAACAAAAGAAAAAGGTAAAAAAGTGACTTGGTTGATAGATGCTTATGATGATGATAACAACATCGTTAATTTTCCTGCATAGATCCTCACAGTATGGTCTAGTTAAAGGAATCCTGAGAAGGGGCCACTCAAACAATCAATATTCTAGAAAGTAATAATATAAAGATATAATTATGTGACCTTCTAGGCAGTGTGTCCAAAGAACTGATGCTAGTGTTAAAGAGGCTGCATTCAGAACCTACTTCACCTTGTACCTGAAGCAAGGACTGACTTCCAGGGATGTGGAGAATTGCACTGGCCTTCTAACAATGAAAATCTCGAATTAAAGCAGAGGTGTGGAGTACTATCTCTATAGCATAGCCCAGACCAAAGAATATTGGCCAAAGAATCCTTCACCAGATGTAGCTTCTAAGCTCCTATCAAAGTCAGCTGCATATAGAACATATTGTGATCAAGCAGTAATTACAAATGCAAAGGGTGATATGCTGCTTATCAAGTAAAACTGCATGTCAGCGGCCCTACTCCAGATTGTTTAGTGATCCATCCCAGCAGCTTAATATAGTTATTTCAGAGCTTTGGGGGCAAGAAAAAGTATTGCAGAACTGAACAAGATAACTCCTGTAAGTGCATAATAGTGGTATTAAGTATTGACCCAGAAGGTAGACTATAATATTGAAAATGGAACCCAAAAACATCCTGTGCTCTAGCTGTTTTGATTGCTTGACATTTAAGCAGCATAAGCATGACTAGTCAAAGTTTGAGATGATCTATCTGTGAAGTTGTTCACTTTGTGTTACAAAAATTGAGATGCTGTGTGTAAATTCAATTCATTAAAAATCTTCCTTGTTTTGTTTCTCTGCAGACAATAGTCGAACTTGCAGAGACAGGAAGTTTGGACCTCAGTATATTCTGCAGTACCTGTTTGGTAGTATGCTTTTTTGCTTACATGTAATTAAACTATAAATTTTAATGTCATGTCTGATTTTAGAATTAACATATCCTTTGAAAGAGCAGGTATTTATACAGAATATAAATGAATTTTTGTTAACTAAGAATAGAAAGCCAGTTTTTAGGAATATACAGTCAGCCCTCCTTATAGGCGGGCTTGCCTTCTGCGGCTTTGAGCTTACACGGAAGGCAAGCCCCAGCAGAAATAATGGGGCATATTACGGGGCTTGAGCATATGCTCTTTTCCATTCCAGACCCCCCTCCCCCCGCATATGGTGGACTGCAGTTTGTTATCTCTCACTTAGGACAGAGAAAGCAATGTACCCTGCTGTTGAAATGGATCCTGAAGAACACAGAGTCTCAGGTTTTCTTATTTGGGCTTTCATCCTAGTGTACAACAAGTCTGTTTTCTATGGAACCATATTGGAAATAAGATCAGTAGGATTTAGTTAGAAAATAGGACTAATAAAAGCCATAATAATATTCAGTACAGACATTTTCAGCTTTGCTTCATGAGAAAAGAAAGCTGAAATGGAGTGAGAGAGTAGTGGCTTTCTCTGTGCCTCTCCGTGTGTAGTCATAGCACTTCCATTCTCCTTCCTGTGGGAGATAGTCATAAAGGTGTGCCTTTAGCCAAATAGATTTTCCCAGTGTGACAAAAGAAACACTTTTACAACCCATCATACTCTAGAAAAGAACAAAAGTGCTAGGATGGAATGTGGGAAGACACAGAGAAAGCCACTACTCTCCTACTTCATTTTGGCTTTCTTTTCTCATGCAATAAGGCCCTTTTGATAGTTTGCCACTCCAGAATTTCAAAAAAGGAGGAAGATAATGGATAGTAATGCAGATGCACTGTAGATGGGAACAAGCAATTCATTCTGTGTTAATTTTGCTTCCACCCCTCCCAGGTCTGTTCCTTCCCATTACCACCCTGCCTTTGAGAATTCTGAAAGACAGGTTAAAATTTGCACACTCATTTACACTCATTTTGTAAAGGATACTAGCCTGATAGACCTTGATAGGCCTTTTTGAAAAAAACAAACCATAGAGTAAAACTTTAAAAACCCTCCATCTGGACAGCCATTTTTTCTGCACAAGTCACTGAGGAATAAATATTTAATCATCTCTTAAATGGGCAGCAAATACATAAAAGGAAAGTTTCATAGATATGCAGCTTGTCTATACATCTCTGTGTTCCAGCTCAAGTGATGGTATGTGCAGTGCAGGAAAGGTCAGTTCAGTCAAATATGAAGTGAACAATTTCACTGTCTTTGGGATACAGTATGCATTCACCTTCCACTACCACAATATTCAGCAGGTACCATTGCAAAAAAAATTCTATTAATTTTTTAGAATTTTGTTTTGCAGGGGTAAGGTATCTGTCCTAGTAGACGAGGAACAGGGACTGCACCTGGAAGTAGTAGTTTCAAATTGGGTCCATTCCAAACACCTTACATCTATTTCAAAGAATATCTTTATGGCAATATAGACTTTAAGTGCCACTTCTTCTTGGCACTATTTATGTGTTGTTGAATTGTGAACTTCAGAAGTATAGTAAAAAACAAAACTGACAATTAAAAAGCTTAAAGTTAAAAAGTAAAGGTACTAAAAGATCAGAATTGGGTATTTCCTGGTGCATGGTATTACTATCAGTTTCACTCTTGTTACTTGTTATTCACACTGTTCATATTCCACTATCCCTTCCATCACACAAATATTTACATTATTTAGTACCAAATATAGTACAGTAGTATCATTTATAGAAGACTGACTTTGAAATGTACAGTTCAGATAAATGTTGGGTATGCATTTGGAGCACAAGTTATCAAAATGCCTCTATCAACAATCTAGATTAATTTGCAATTTGTAGTTGTAGTTATGAACATTTTTACTGGATAATTTGTAGCAAATGTAGTTAAATGGTAATGTGAGGAGTACAGAATAAATACCAACATTAGTTTTTGCTACTATTTTTTTCTGTCAATTTTATCTTGTCTAAACATCTGAATTGATATTATGGAATAATAATACAAGAAATACAAGAATTATGGTGATCTGGTAGTATGAGATTAAAGTCTAATATCTAAATTCAAAGAACAAAGCAAAAAGATATATGATATGATGAATATGTGTATTGTTCTGTTTCTGCTAAGAAAAAGTGTATTGTTCAGTTTTCACTTTTGTAAGAAGTGAATATGGTATATAGAGCGAGATCAGTATTCAGTTTATTTTGGCCATACTGTTAAAGAAATCTTGGCAGTTTTATATAGGTCTGAATTTCATTATAAAGTTGAGAATGTTAGCAGAGGAAAACAGAGCTCTGTTGCTTTTTCAGTTATGCAGGCAGTTACACATTTGTTCTTGTGGTCCTTACTATGCCTCTCAGCTGAAAACTGCATTGGATTATGTCCTCAAATAGCCCAGAAATAGATGTCCATGAACATAACATTCTTGCAAGCTAGTTGATACCAGTGGATTCTGGCTATAATTGTCAATATATAGGGATGGGAGTTTTAGGCCTGTTACAGACTGCCAAAATAAAGCTGCTTCGGGTCTGTTTGGAGGTATGCTATTTAAATGATGGATGGGTCCTAAGAGTCCGGAGGTCACGCCAAAGCCACACTCCATTCCTAAGCACTGGAGTGCAGCTTTGGTGCAGCTTCCGGATTCTTCGGATGCATGCATCATTTAAACAGCATACCTCCAAAGAGTCCCGAAGCAGCTTTATTTTGGCCGTCTGTAACAGGCCTTAGTTTGTATTTCAGGTACAAATGATTTTATTTGCTGATAAATATACTGCTTCAAAATAATGAAAAATAATTTTACTGGGGCTATCCATTAAGTAAAAAGCCATTTGACATGATTTAGTGAATTCAAAGACATAGCCATGTTAATCTGGAAAATTAGTATGCAAAGAGATCTTGTAGCAACTTTGAGACTAAGGGGATTGACAGACCGCACCCCTTTGTAGTAGTGTCCTGCCACCCCAATTTAGTGCCGGATCGGGGCTGTGGCCACCGCATGCCAAAGCCTCGATCCGGCACTTTGCTGGTGCTAAAAGGATGGTGCAAAATGCCACTCCTTTTAGCCCCGGCAAAAAGGTGCCCTTGCTGCTGCCATACTGGCTTTTTGATGCTCCTTTGGCACAGCACATTTAGACACTGTGCCAATGAAGCACTGTGATGCCCCGTGCCATGCAGTTGGGCGCCTGGCATGATGTCAGCATGTGGGCGGCATGGGGGCAGCTGGCGTGCATACGCCACACCTCCACACCATTCCCCAGGTCGGCGTATAATGCTGGATTCTTTAGCCCCTAACTGAAAGAAAGCGGTTGGTAGCATTAGCTTTCGTATACTTGTCTCCTCAGATTACTCTACATCTGTGGAAGTAGACTTTGGAGTCTATGAAAGCTCATGTTGCCAGCTTCTTTCTTTCCATTAGTCTTACAAGATTCCTTTACATAAAGATTCAATGAATTGTTCCTGTATTCTGCACTAGAGCAGTGACTTGTTGAGCCTTTTTCTATACAGAATATATAAATTATTATGCTCATGAGTAATCAGTTGATCTTTAGAAACTAGAATGGCAAAAATCCCCATGAACCTTCTTTACTTGCAGATTGTATAAAATCATTTCTAAAAGTCTTATTGATTATAAAAGGAGAGAGGGCTGAGGAAAATTCTAATGCATGACTGCAGAAAAGAAATCCTGTGTTGTATTGTAATTATGCCACTCTATATCAGGCATTATAACTGGAGCTGGGGGGAAGGGCACTCAAGTGCAGTCCTTGGGATAACCAGTGAGCAAGCCTTGGCAGCACTTCTAAAAATTTCAGCTGAGAAATCATTCTCTAACTAGAAAAAAATACATCAAAAGACTTTAGAATACTTTTTGAGTGGTGTCCCCTTACCTCAAAACTCTCTTAAACAGCAAAACTGGGAATGACAGTGTCACTTCCAGTCTGGAAGACCATGTGTAGCCTTCTCCAGGCACTGGAGTATGTCTTACACTAAAATTAAATTGAAGTTGTTAGTTTTTACAATAAACTCTTCGTATCAGTGGATTGCCTCAGCCCATATATTCAGAGGTGGTGTGTGTATGCGGATGCACATGCATTTCCACTATTAAATAATACAAGGTGTGATTGTCTGCATTTTTGTCATCCATGGGTCCCCTCAGAACTGAATCCCTGTGGGTGGGAAGATCCTCTGTACTAGAAAAACATAGTGTCATTGGATTTAGAATACAAAGACTGACCATCCTCAAAATGTCTTGGAATACATGAAGTAGACTAGAATGAATAAATATAATAATGTGTACAAAATGTAACACATATTTTTATCAGTAAAGCTTTATTACAATGTTTGCACGTTAAAATCTATTGAAACAGATACGGAAACCAGTGAGGTCCAAACATTGTGGTGTCTGCAATCAATGTATAGCCAAGTTCGATCACCACTGTCCATGGGTCGGTAACTGCGTAGGTAAGTACTAATTAGTGAAAGAAAAGTCTGTTCAAATGAAATGGATTACAGTCCACAAACGTCTGTGCCAGATAAACCTTGTTATTCTATAAGATGCCATTGATTCTTTTTGCTATGAAAAACTAACTGCAACCTCCTAGGAAAACAAGTGCCAAAAGTAATAAAATAGAGAGATAGAGCCAGCGAGATGCCTTGAGGGAGCTGAGCCCAAAATCTCAATAGCTATCACAATTTCTTCGGGATACTGAACAGTCTTATTCAGAATGCAATTATTTGTAACATCCTATTCAGTATTTCTGCCTGGAGTCATAAGGAAGGAAAATTTTCAGGTGAGAAATTTGGCAGCATGAGCTTGAAGGTGGGATTGTAAACTGTAGTAATTGTGAAACTTCATCCAGAGTCTGTATGAGCATTTCTGGTGTCAGTATCAGAGTGGCAATCTTTTGCTAATCTTTCCCTACCTCTGCATCTTCTGTGGCCTCTGAAATTCTGGAGTGTTCTAGAACAGTGTGGGAAGTTGTTCTTTGCCACTAGAGATGGGAGGGAATGGCCAAGGATTGCATCTCTGTCTTTTCAGCTGGAATATTCTGAATGGAATTCTGTGTCATTATTGGGAACAGGAAGGAAGAGGGATCCAATCCATTGTCCTTGAACTTTATGATTCAGACTTTTAGAGCCATGTTTTTTGTTGGCATTTCAGAGATGTTACTAAAATTCCATGTATGTGTAAAGGGTGTTGAGTTTGTTTTGGAGACAAAAAGGCCCCTGGGCAGGAGGTTTGCATTAAAATATGTACTCATAACTTTTCCATACATTTGCTTCATACTTGAATACTGTATTTTCCCTTGAGGACGATTTTGATTTATTTGCAAAGCATTTAACAGTGTTCTCTAGTACTGTGGCAGACTAGCCAAACTTCTGTACTGCTGGGATCACTCTCTCTAGTGTCTTGTTAAAATTAAGTTGAAGACATTTATGTTGATTCTTCTTCTTTTTATCTTGTCAGGAGCAGGCAATCATCGTTATTTCATGGGATATCTGTTCTTTTTACTCTTCATGATTTGTTGGATGATTTATGGATGTATCTCTTGTGAGTATAGTGCTAAATGCCTAATTTAACTCCTACGGTAACTGCAGTCTGCATGTTCTTATAAAGATGTTGATGCTGAATAAACAACACATGAATAATTGCTTATTTGGGTTCTTACCACAAAAAGCATTTTCATATTTAAACATTCCATACATTTAAACACACTAGCTCTCTTTGAGCTTTTGCTGGGAAGGGAATGATGTAAACATAAATAGTTTCCTATCTAAATACTAGAAGGGGAACTGTATTCAGATACCATTTTGAAATCTTAGATGTATATTTATATCTTTTATTCCAGACTGGGGAATCCATTGCCACACTAGTTATGCTACAGATGGTTTTTGGACATATATTACACAAATAGCCACCTGTTCTCCTTGGATGTTCTGGATGTTTCTGAACAGTGTTTTTCATTTCATGTGGGTGGCTGTGCTGCTAATGTGTCAGATGTATCAGGTAAGATGTCTTTAGTACGCACAGACTGATTCTTGTATTGCACATTTGGAACACCGTGACATATCTGAGTCTCTGTGTGCTGTTTCCACCCTGATGGTTTTTATTTTTAAATGCAAAGCCTCAAACAAACAAGTTGAAATTTGATTCGTTTTTGAATACAAAATTATATTATTTTTTCCAATTCTCTTTTCATACCTTTGTTGTTATAAATTATCATGAAAAATCGAATCATCCAGGAGAATAGAAAAAAACCCTCAAGAGATATATTGGATGCTACAGTTTATTGTCAGAAGTGTTGCATTTTTCAAACACAGTCCAATTTTAAATCGTAAAGTTTACTCTGGCTAGTTTTCAGCCTGCAAGGTTACAGTTAACATACTATTACGTTTTGGAAATCTGTTTCAGCCTTTTCTGTGTTTTAATAATCCATAATTTCTTGTCTACATACAACCCATATTTATTTATTTAAATATTTTCTTTCTGGTATTTCTGTATAGCCAATCAATATCTAGCGTAATGACCTCTGAGTTTTCATTCTGGGATTTCTTTAATAGTCTATGTGGGGGTGGGGGGATAAGGAATTCTTTTTGGAAGAAATAAATGATAGGAAAACAAGAGGCTATGCTAAATAAACAATTTTATGCTCAGGTACAAAATTATTGCTTGATGCTTGAGAAATAAAACCTTGATTCTAGTGTCACTTTGTTAGTTATAGTTCAAAGCATCCACTTAGTGGTTCCATTGAATCAGAGACTTATTTTGTATGTATGAGCAGTGAAAAACATATGAACACTAGCATGCATCATAGTAATACAATTTCATTTCCACGGATATGTATGAAACTATAAAAAGGTTTGTGAAAATGTACCCTTACCCACTAAACTGAAATTTCACTAGAAGGTCACAGTGCAACTGCAAACTTCTTTGCTCTTCTCTATTTTCCTTTAGATTTCTTGTTTAGGTATTACTACAAATGAAAGAATGAATGCAAGGCGATATAAGCACTTTAAAGTGACAACAACATCCATTGAAAGCCCATTTAAGTACGTATATGAACAGATAATTATTTTTGTGAGGTTTTTGGACTATGTGGCCATGTTCTATAAGAGTTTATTCCTGACGTTTCGCCAGCATCTGTGGTTGGCATCTTCAGAGATAATTATTTATAAATGCATATCTGCCTATATATACAAATACAGTAATGTAGAAGTATAGCCACGTAGAAGTGGGAGACACATGGACAAATCAGTCTTTGCAGTTCGTTTTTTTCGTAAAATGTAGCCATCTTTATTAATGTGGTGCTGATGAGAAAAAGGATTTCAGGAAGAGGCAGCCTCTTTCTTATCATGAATCCAATCAAAGCCCTTATAACTGGGATGGGGAATATGTAACCCTTCAGATGTTGCTGGTTTACAGCTTTCACAGTCCCTCACCATTGGCTTTGCTGATTAGGGCTAATGATAGTTATCAACTTCTGGAGGGCCACACACTTCTTAGCTCAGGACTATTATTTTATTTTACTTTAACACACACAGGAGTACACATGCATACACCCCCTACACACGCACCCCCTCACATGCACATGAAGACTGGCATGGATTTCCCATGTCTCATTTGATTTTGTCCTCTTAAAAGTGCTGCAGAGCGAACTTGGGAAGGGGTATTTTGAAGGAACATAAATGTATCTTAAGGAGTCATATGCCTTTCTCATTAGTTCAGTCAAAATATTATTACTGTAATTATTATTTATGTAACTTGGCTTTTGTTTGTTTGTTTTTAGTCATGGATGTATAAGAAATATTATAGACTTCTTTGAATTCAGATGCTGTGGTCTTTTTCGTCCTGTTATTGTGGACTGGACAAGGCAGTATACTATAGAATATGACCAAACCTCTGGAACTGGTTACCAGCTAGTGTAACACCCACCTCCAGCCTGTGAGCATATCATATCTGAATGGTGCCTGGAAAATTGTTTCTCTCGAATCCACGTCCCTCGGAACAGTAGCATGCTATGAATAGAGCTAACAGTGAATCTTATGGTACCTTCTCTACATCCGTTTTATTAACAGATGTTTAAAAAAAGGACAGAAGTAAACTGCCAATCCTAATAATGAGGAGGAAGATGGAAAAAGGGATTTTAACTGTTCTCTAGGAATTATTCACAAAGACATAGTCACACCATTTTCTTTCTTTTCAACTGCTTTCACAATGGAGCATGAGATTGTTAGAAAAAAACATACTGAAGTCATGCTGTACTGAACTTTCAGTATTTATTTTATAATTTGAACAATTTCATTGGAATTAAAGTTAAATTTTATGCAGCAGTCAGACTTTGGGATCACTGTATTATATTTATTGTAATGGTTTTTTGTATAGATTTGGCATAGTATTAGGTGTACTGAAAGCACATTTAATACTCTGAAGAATCATGCTGTTTTATAAGGGATCCACCTTATGTGTGAAAAGAAGGGCATGGAAGGATGTCATAAAACTGTTATCTGAATGTAGTGGCTGTCTTCTCTTAGAGCTTTCTTGTTTCTGATAGAGGGAATTACTCAGCATAAGCCTTGTGAATAATTGTACGTTCTGGGGGAGAAGTGTTGCACATAAGGAGTTCAGCTCTTCTGTCTAATATAAAGCTCCACTTAAGTGCATGATGATATTTTTAAGATTAGATCACAAAATTAAATATGGCATAATATGCAACAATTTACTCAGTATAGCTAAATGAAAACTGATACTTGCAGTTATTTTAACTGTGGTATCTAAACAGTGGGGATCCACTAATATTGTGTACTTAAATAGTGGGGACCCACAGCCAATGGCGTGCTTTACTACAGTCATTGGATAGCTGGAAAGCTTGAGAAAGTCACAGAGGTGGAACCAAGGAGTTAAAGAGCAAACTGAATAAAAAAGGCAATGACTGTAATTGCATTGGATGCAACTGCTAGAGAAGCGAAGACTACTTAAAACAAATGTGATGGAATTCAGGCAAAAGCAAGTTATAATTTCTCTGTTGCACATGTAAGTGAAAACTATAACAAGGCTTCTTGAAGAATCTGATATATTGGTAAGTGGGAAGACACCCTTAACTTCTCTTCATCTCAAGTTAGCAAACCCAGATATATGTGAAAGGTAAGGAGTGGTATGAAGTCTCATTCCAGAAGAGCTTTTTTTGTTGCTGTTGAATGTGATGCACTGATTTTTCTGTTAAGGCATTTTAATATATTCCTTGTGAATTCTTCACTGCTTCTTTAACTATTGTTTACAGAGACTTGAAATCTGTTTAGTTCTCTTTTTAAGTGCTGTAGCAACATTGTGGTTCGAGAATCCTGTGAGGGGCATTGGGGGAGGGGAACCTTAAATACAGATGATAGAGACCAGTGTAAAGAATGTGTATCTGTATATAAATAATTTATCAAATAGTTTCTCTCTTTGTGAGTGTGTGTGTGCGCGTGCGTGTGTATTAGTATATTTAAACGCTGCTCATTTCATTTTATCCAACCAAAAATAGAAGATATATACTGGGCTTTTATTAATGGTCAATATTGCTGTTAATAGGCACTATACCCTGCAACTTCACTGCATGTTTGATGCTTGACAAAACTAGCATATCCTGTAATATGCAGATTACAGGTATTAAAGCAATCTAGTGGTATTCCCACCCCTTGCCTTAGTAAGAGGAGCAGTGAAACTGTACATAATTGGTGTTCAGTATTTGCAAGTAGACATTTTCTCTCTCTCAATGTTTCTTTGAACACCAGGTGTGCATAGTTTACAAGTACCAGATATCAAGATTTGCAGAAGTGCAACATTAGTGTATCTGAAAATTGAATACTGGAAAAACTCAACTCTATGTCTGAGAGGAAGAAAGCAAAGATAGGCACATACATGGCAAAAGGCCAATGTAGTTGTGACAAAAACAACTTAGAAATGTAAAAAAATATATTGTTAGTACACAATTACTTTTAATTTTGATTTCAAACCTGAAGATGTTTGGGCAGAGTCATCTCTTTCTTCCCTTAAACCAGTTCTAAACAGGCTGACCAAGAAATAAATGCCACTTAGACCAGACCACTTACTGTATATACTCTTGTATAAGTCAAAAAATTGACTCCTCCACAGTTCAATGTTAGTACTGTATTTTAACTCTTATTTTAAAAAAAGGAATCATACACTGGTGAAAGGCAAAGTATAATCTGTCCTGGAAGCACTGACCTTCCTCTATTCCCTCATCTATCCAGCTTTTATGATGAGTACAAACAGTTATGCCTTCTGGAATTTTGTAAGTTCTTTAGGATTGGTTTCGTTTGCTTCATCCTTTAGATCCTTTCTTGCATGGCCCTAAGTTTTACCCTCGATTTATCCACGGAGCATATCAAAATCCATAATTTTGGCTCCAAAATCTGCCCTCGTATACATGAGGTTGACTTACAGTTGAGTATATATGGTACTTCTCAGTAAGTTTTGTTTAGGAGGGCAGTACTTGTATAGATAACTCCCTATGGAAGTTCCACATAATCACATTTATGTTCAAAGTCTCTGCTGAATATATTTCTGTGCTCCAGAAAAATCTGCATATTGACAGTTCCAACTGAGTCCTGTCACAGAAATGAAATCCTGCTTCTGTTTACTCCAAAGACATGCAGTTGTTCCAGGACCTGCCCTTCGTGTAGTACCAGCATCCAACTATTATGGATCTTCCCCTGCCCAGTAGTTTCCATAAGACTTACTGTAGCATTTCCAGAATGATAGAGGCATAGGCAATTGTGTTTCTACCAGCCCAACTATGAAACCTGGATCCATTCTGTAGTGCAAACCTGGTTGGCTGCACCCTGCTAAAGTGATGAAGAGAAAATTTAATAATAACTCATAGGAGAGTTTGAGGCATCTAGAATAATAGAAATACTGAGATATATTCTGAAATCTGAATAAGAGGGAAAAACTATGCAGCTTTTTTCTGCCAAGAAATGTTAAATGTATTGCTTGTCATTCCAGCTGATGTATGAAACCAATTCAGATAGGTTAGAATTTGCACATTCATTTGATCCGATACAGAACAAGCAAACTAAAAATTTGAGTATGCTATATAAGCTATTTTTGAAGGTTTTTCAGTACATTCTCCCCCTCCCATTTTGTTTTTAACAATTAATATACATAAAAGTGCATCTGTTTAAACTTTTTTATTTACCTTATTTATATTTGTGCCAAGTATTATTTTACTACTGTCAAGATATTGATGTATTACATTGTGAACAGAATCTGTAAAATGTTTAATAAAATAGCTCTCCTTGCATAAATTAAACCTGTCAATTTTTGTAAGTTATTAATCAAATAAATACTTCGTCTCCTACATAGTAGTTATGTCTGTTGGCTTCTACAATTGTTTTGTTCATTTCTCCTACTTATCACTGTCAAGTTGGTGCAGGTGCAGAATACTGGAATGTTTTCCTTTTTGTTTGAGGGTAGGCTTCTTTTTTTAAAAAATGAGAGAACAGTGTTTCTCAAACTCTCAGATGTGGTAAACTGGCTTTCTCCCCCTTCAGCACCACAGTTATTATATTTGCATATTTTCCTGGAAGCTTCTGCAAACTATTAATTTTATTAGCTCTGATCAAGGAAACTGCTTCCACTTTCAGTATCAAGTCTTCTGTAGCTCTAGCAAAGTATGCATGTTCATCCCCACCCTCTTAAACATGATTCTGAAGAGCAGAAAATGAAGTATTTGCAGCTGGACTGGAAACCAGTCCCATCCCCATGTGATTCCAATACAAACTTGAAAGAGTCTTATGTCCATGCTTAACTCCCTGGCACTCAAAAATGCAGGAACGTATTTAAGTCTCTTACTATGAGACTCAGTATTTCAGGTTTTCTGAAAATGTGATTATAGAACTGTTTTGGTCAGCTATGCAGATGAAGAACGGGGGAAAGGCTATCTCCATGGATAATATGTCTCTGCAAGCAGATTCCAAAAGACTTCAGTCTTCATATATTTGCCAACAGAGCCACTTGCAGAGATTTTTCTACCCATGTTGGCCCAATTCCAACGAAGCTAGAATTGTGTGGGAACAAATACCCTCCCATGCGGAGGTGGAAACAGCTGCAGCAACTTGCAGTAGCACAGCTGCTGTCAAAAATGGCTGTAATAATTTTTTTAACTGAGGCACAGAGGAACTGGTTTATATAAACCTTGAACTTACATGGGACATACCCATAATATCCACATTGGCTGTGCAGCAACATACAACCTTTCAAAACTCCACTGGCTTCAGCAGATAAAAGCTGGTAAATCATACAGGAGAAGAAAAAGTGACAGTGGTAGAGAGGCCTACATTTTTGTATCAGATGTTTATTATACAGCTTGCAGTTCCAAACATGAACCTCTGACTGGCTGTCAGGACAACTGTGCATGGGCCAAAAATCATTTGTAGTAGCTTAACAGTGCAGTGCTAACGCCAAGCATTTGACATGTTTGTGACACATTTTTGTCTTGGAGGCATTTTGGAATTCATGTAGATACAGTAGTCTATTAAACAGTCCATTTGTAGGAGCAAGTGTTTCTATATTTCAAGTTAAGTATGGTAAAGAAAAATGGTAACAACCTTGATCCTATGAATCCTAATTCTTCTGTAGAACATTCTTCACCCATATCTAGAAATTATTTCAAAATATGGTTATGAAAAGGCTTAAGCATACATATAACAAGACAGTACTTTTTGTGAAATTCCAAAACTATGTTTTTAATTGAGCAAATTAAATTATACCTGACCTGCTGACTAGTGTTAGCTTTTTCTCTTCATATGTAATGCCCATTTGCAGTTTCAGTTAAATTATAAGAACAGCCAAGCACTAAAAAGCTGCTTTCGATCTATTCATATACTGTAAAAATTTATAATTAAATAGTTCTTTTTATATAATTTATCTTAAAATGGTCACCTTTGATCCTACTGGCAAAGTTGAACTTGTTCATCAATAAAGATTTTTAGATCAATGAAATTGAAGAGTAGCATTGATTTGGGAATCCTAAGAATCGTTCTGCTCACAAAACTGATTTTCAAAGGAGAGATGAACTCATTTCATTGGCAGTCAAACCATTTATTGTCAAGACATGCTTATTTCCTACATCTTTGTTTCATCTGTAATTTAATGACATCATGCTTCACGGGCTTGGAGCAAAATTCAGTTCAGTCTTAGCCACATGGTTTACATACGCATACCAGTAAAACTTCCAAATATTAACAAGAGCAAAGCAACAGCTTTCCTTGGTATATTACCTCTGATTATCCTGCAAGAGTATCAAGTCTGTATTATACACATGTAGTGATAAGCCTGAAATGAAATACCCATAAAATAACCAAGACAGGAAAGGATTAGTAAAGAAAGGTTATCACGCAAACAAAAATGAGTGAAGAGGCAGCTCAGAGCTTGAAAGTAATGCTTTACAAGTAACATTAGAAACTAGCATTACTTTCTGTGTAATTTGGGGAATAGTTTGAGTCTTCTCCCCTAAATATTAGGCTTTCTTATCTTTTCAGATTCAAAAGACATGAAGGAGTAATAGAAACCTGAGCATTCCACCCTCTGAAAATAAAAATTCTATATAGGATATGCATGTGTCTTTGCAGCTGCTCTTGTTCCTCCCCTAATTTGGAAACAGAATTGTCTATCAATGTAGCTTCAAATGATAACCTCTTTAGCATGGATGAGCAACTTGTCCTGTTGAGATGAAGAAACACCAGTGACTGCCAGTGGATTAGGGTTGATGCAAGTTGCAAAACTGCATGGAGGATAGGTTGTCTGTCCCTACTGTGTGGAGATTAGTCTGTGACGGTGGCAATATCTTGAAAGGAATGTGAAGTTTGCAATGGCAGAATAGCAAATGTTCTTTTTTTTTAATTTTTTTTTAATTCAAAATAATATGAATACACATGTCAAACTTATTTACATAAAATACATCACTGTACAAGTACTCTATAAAGGAGGGATTACAGAAATTTGAAGTTCCACATTATTAAATTCCTACCCTCTTCCCTCCCTTCCTCCCTATTAGACATATGTCTTATCCCCCCTCCCCTCCCCCATTGTATCTAAAGGAGTATTACTTAGCGTTGATTTTCATATTATTCCTCTGTCCTTCGTCTTATACAATCACCTTCATTTCACCATCCAAAGAGAAAAAAAAATATCTATCTTATATCACATCCCACGGATTGATTATTAAATGAATGCAGTAGATCAGTGATAATTAGTTTGTTCTTTTAACTAATCCGATTAAAATAGGTTAAAATAAAGCTTAACCTATTAAATCCTCTATTATTGTTCTACTACATTTTCCCGTCTCAATTTTATAGTTCCACAGAGTGAGAAGGGGATCAAGCGTTACCCTTCCAACAGAGTTATCATCTTCCCTTACATCATTACATAAATACATTCTTCAAAGTAATAAGCAATCTACTTCTTATAAAGTGGCAAACATCACATTTAGCATGTCTTATCTACAAAGCAGGCGACGACTTGTTCCATATTTTATCTACAAGTCTTACTAAAACTTTTCTGTTTTAATATTGTCTTTATCCTTATTTAACCAACGTTTTTCACAATATAGAAGTAGAGGTTTCCACATTTCTTCACTTGTCCTTTCATAGTCCTCATTGTCCCTCATTGCCAATGTTAACTTATCCATTTCAATCACATCTAGCGCCTTTACTAGCCATTCATCAACTTCAATCTCCCCAGGTCTTTTCCAGTTTTTGGCTACAATAATTCTAGCTGCTGTAATTAAATACAAAATTAATTTCTTTTCTTTCCTCAATTCTTTTTGTTCCAACATATTGAGAATAATAATCTCCGGTTCTAAAGTTACATTAATTTTATATATCTCCCTTATTATTCTGTTTACTTTTATCCAAAAAGTTTTAATAAAAGGACACGTCCACCACATATGGAAGAATGAGCCATAATGTTCCTTGCATCTCCAGCATGTTCCAGACTTATCTTTTTTCATTTTCGATAATCTTGAAGGGGGAAGGTACCATCTATGGAGCATTTTCATATAGTTTTCCTTTATATCCATACAGCATGTAAAATCTAGGTCTTTGCCCCAGGATCTTTCCCAATTCTCCAACTGAATATTTCTCCCTATATTTTTTGCCCATTCTATCATACTAGATTTAATAGTTTCCTCCTCTAACTCCATTTTTAAACAGACTTTATAGATACTCGAGACTCTGCCCTTCTTATTTCCCTCTATGATTTCATCCA
Organism: Sceloporus undulatus; assembly: GCF_019175285.1. Taxonomy (NCBI): domain Eukaryota; kingdom Metazoa; phylum Chordata; class Lepidosauria; order Squamata; family Phrynosomatidae; genus Sceloporus; species Sceloporus undulatus. Next base: position 53,411,772 of record NC_056526.1, on the reverse strand, counting down.
ATTCCGTCTTATCTAAATTTATTCCCTCTTGTTTTTGATCCTTCCTAATTCTTTCCATTAGCTGTCTATATGGAAACCATCCTAAATCAAAACCCTCCTGTTTTAATTCTTCTCTTGTTTTCATTATTAATTCTCCATTATTAACTTTTAATAGATCTCTATATCTTATCCAATCTTTCCCTTCGATTTTACTTCTTTTCATAAACGCTTCCTGGGGGGATGTCCATCCTGCTATTTTCCTATAAAATTTATCCTTATAATTTAGCCAGACTTTCAATAGTGCTTGTCGAATTATATTATCATTAAAGTTTTTATTCTGCATCAATTTACCATACCAAAGGTATGCATGCCATCCAAACCTAATACCGTAGCCTTCTACATCCAGCAGAGCCGTGTTTTCCAACAATATCCATTCTCTTATCCAGTCAAGTGCACAAGCATGGAAGTAAATTTTAAAGTCCGGTAGCGAGAAACCCCCTCTCTCTTTAGCGTCTATTAAAATCTTCCACTTAATACGTGGTTTTCTTCCTGCCCATATAAAGTTGCTTACATCCTTCCTCCATTGATTGAAAACTGAATCTTTTAAAATAATGGGTATATTTTGAAAATAATACATTAATTTTGGTAGAATATTCATTTTAATAATTGCAATCCTTCCTAACAGAGAAATTTTTAAATTGGTCCAATTAAGTAAGTTTCTTTTAATTTCTTTCCATACATGTTTATAATTGTTATCATAAAGTTCTGTGTTTTTGTTTGAAATATTTATTCCTAAGTATTTTACTTTTTTCAGAATTTGGATCTTACTCTTCTCTTGAATTAAATCCTTTTGCTTTTGTGTCATATTAAACGCCAGCATCGCTGATTTGTCCTTATTCATTTTTAAACCTGCCCACTTCCCATATTCTTCAATTATTTCCAGTACTCTATCCAAATTCTTAACCGGTTCTTCAATCACAATCATTATATCATCCACATATGCTTTGATTTTAATTTCATTACTTCTTATTGTTGCGCCTCTTATATTTTTATCTTCTCTAATTTTTCTGCACAAAATCTCCATACACATTATAAAGAGGAGTGGGGATAGGGGACAGCCTTGTCTAGTACCTTTTTCTATTTTGAAGCTTTCAGTTTTCTCCCCATTTATAATAATCCTTGCATGTTGTTCTTTGTAAATCATCCTGATCCATGTTCCAAAATGTTGACCCAAATCTAATTTTTCTATTAATTTAAACATAAAATCCCAATCCAATTTATCGAACGCTTTTTCTGCGTCAACAAAGAGAATAGCCGAATTTATACAATATCTTGAAAGGAATGTGAAGTTTGCAATGGCAGAATAGCAAATGTTCTAAACTCACAATTTACAAACCTGGATTCTTCTAGGTTCTTTGGAGATAGGCCTCTTCTTCCCTTGCCCCCATAACAATTCAAGAAGGCAGTTGAGCCACAGAAGAGGTTTCTCAAGGACAGGCTATTGAAATTAGCCGCACACTGGTACTTATGACAGGGCAGGTTCAGTTTAAACACCGTGATGTAGTGTGTGTTATTAAAACAGAATATTGATCCATTTGTGGCAATTCTTACTAATCAGAGCAGACAAGGGGACTCTCAGTTCCTCCAGATATTTTGAACTACAATTTCTCGGCTAGAAACTGGATAGTGAGGTCTAAAATATTCAGATGATCAAATCTATTGCGTTACAGAGCTATAAGCCCTCACACAATATTAGTAATGGCTGAACAGGCCTCCCAGTCTTCTAGTAACTGTCTCAGGTCCGTTACAGATGGGCCTTAAACTATGGACTCAGTCCGTACTAGGGTTAAAAAGGGGCGTCGCTTCCGGATGCCCCTAACCCTAGTATGGACTGAGTCCGTACAAAATGGTGGCTCCCCTTCCACATGGGGGCCGCCATGATGACGTCACGAATGCGCCGCCTCCAAATGGGACGCCGTGGATGTGACGTCGCGCTGTGCGAGGGCGCTTGGTGCGCCCTTTTGGCGGAGCAGGAAGGAGCTCCGAAATGGAGCTCCTTCCTGGTTTGCGTCACTGGCGCAGCCGTGTGAAGGCTGCACCAGCAACAAAAATCAGAAAGGGGCTGAGAGTCCCTGCCACTGTTGGGGTGTTCTTGGGGCTTGAAGCCCCAAGGACACCTCTTTCCAGGTCGCGGGGAAGTGGCCTTTTGCCGCTTCCCCGCGGCCTGGAAAGCGGTGGATCGGGGCCTCAGAGGCCACCCCAAACGGGCAGTCTGTAATGCGCCTCAGTTAAGGATGGACATGGTTATATTCCACATGCAAACTGGGTAAAGCACAATGGAGATAGTACAGTACTGGAAAATAGCAGGATATTTATGTCAGGATACTTGACAGGCATAGGAAAAACAGAATTAGCAGAAAAATTAACCAGAATAAACAGAAAAAATGAAACACAACCATTTAAAGACAGTGTGGCATCCATTTATTTCATATATAAACATTAATGTGCCAGGAAGTCACTTTGTACACAGTAATTGTACAATTTGTCTGATGTAAGTGTATCTTGCATCTGACAAAACTGCTTGTAAATGTGACTGGAGACCACTCATAAACAAAACATGAACAATTAAATGTTTATCTGAACATGTACTTGTGGTATGTTAGTGTTCTACTCTTAAATTTAGAGACGAGAATTATATATGAATCAATACTGGGTTTGTACTACACCTAACTGCAGTAGAGCCTTAAAAGACTCTTCTCTTTTAATGGTCCCTGGCAAAGAGAGGAAGTTAGCATTGATGTCTCTAATGTGCTCATGAATTTTTCCCACAAAGAATCATTCACCGGCCACTTGGCTGTACTACCATCCAATGAAGCTGGAGCATTATATTTCTGAACATACAGGTTGCTCTAAGACTACTTAGAGACATCTTCTCACTGGTAGAAGTCAACTAGAGTTAAATAGGATTACCATTTGCATTCTTAATCTTGTGTTAGGACCATTTCTCATAATATCCCTCAGAAGTGTGTTTAAAATTATAACTGCTTAAGGCAAAGATCTTTTACTATACACACTCATGTGAAGAAGACACCTATTCATTCCTTACAATTGTCTTTTTTCCACAACTGAAGTTACATCCCTGCAGGATACCACTGTTGAAGATGTACACTAATTGTTAGAAACATATTAAAGACACTTAGATTGTAAATCAACAATGATAATACCCAAAAATCCAATACTGGATTAACAAGCGTTTGCTCTCGACAACAAACATTCTTCACATCATACTTCAAATTCTCTGGGGTAGCAATATAGAGTTGCATTTCTGCAGGCAGTAGAAACTGAGGGAATCTCCAGAACTTTCAAAACACATTAATTTTCTAACAAGCTTCATTTAACTCAGTTAATAGTGCATGTAAAAGTGTACTGTAGGGCTTGGAAATATGCAGTATTTTAAAACAAAACAATAACATACGAAACTAGTATCAGTTTCATACTAATTAATAACTTGTATTGACTAACTATGAACCATCTTGGTGTAATGGGAATGAAGAATCATTGAGCATGAACAAGAGCACCAGCCCCTTGCCCGTAGCCAAATCCTTTGGGGCCAAAGTTCTTTGCATAACAACCTGCAAGGGTAAAGAGTTAACTATTAGTTCAATTCCACTGAGTATGTGCATATTAAAGTATAATCAGGCAGTGAAGCAAGCAGACTGCAATGGGGCAAAATATTGCTTCACACCAGAGGCGAGAACTATGGAAAACTAAAGGGCTATCTAGCCTCCCAAGAAAATTTGGAAGGCCAACCTGTTTCACCCAAAAATAAAATAAAAACCCCTCAGACAAAACAGTTTTGTGCCTTCAAACTCCCTCTAATAGGCGTAGGGGTCAATTTCGCCATATATTTAAGCACCTCTGGACCATTTAAGGCCCAAGAGAGGCCTTTTTTTAAACAGGCAGTAATGGGAAATAAAAAATCAGAGTGCTACAGTGATTTGAGTGGACTCTGACTCTGGATTCCAGGAGTTGGGTCCCAGCTCAGCTATGTAACTGCGTGACCTTGGGCAAGTCACACTCAGCCTCAGAATGGCAATGGCAAACCCTCTTTTGAAGAAACTTGCCAAAAAAACTCCATGATACCATGATAGGTTCTCCTAGGGTGGCCTCAAAATTTAGCAAAACACCCCTCATGCTCGCAGAGGGCTTTTGTGGAACATGGTGGGGTGAAGGTTTTTCCCCCCAAGAAAGATTGTTTGCTTTAACCCAGAGGGGCCCAGGAACCACTCGCTGCTTCCACTTGTCCACCTCTAGGTTACACCTATACAGCAAGTATTTTTGTAGGAGATGAACAGTCATCTACAGAGAAATCATTCTGAAGGGAGAGGGAAAAGAGAACCTTGCTATAAGTTTCCCTCAACTGATGCAACATAATTGTCTCTCATTCCACTAACTATCACTGGCATTAAATATTTTTATATATGGCAAATTAAATTAATAAATGATTGGTCTGCTTGGCACTCCTTCCCAATCAAACCCATGAGAATTGAACACATAATTCTGCATAAAATCGCTGAATGTGTCATTTGCCTTAGTCTTACCTTTGCAATAAATTTCACCTTCCTTCTCTGTCAAAGTTGTTGATTCAAGGCTTTTCCCACATTTAGCACATCGAAAACAGTTTTTGTGCCATGGCTGAAAAGAGAGCAACTGATTTCAAACTTTTGAAGTGTACAATCCGAATATAAAGCCATCATTTTCAGTATGCAGTACATAAATCACAACCCAGTATTCATAGTGCTATTTTCATATTAGACTGTTCATTAATTAAAAAAAAATCTCAAACTGGATTTAATTACTGTTTCCAGATGATATGCTAATCAAGATAGTGAACAACCTTACCCTAGCAAGATGGTAATCTTGTGAGGTCAGTATTATGTGGCAAGATAGTTGCAACAAAACAGTCCCTTACCTTTCCAGCTCCTATTACTTTCTCAGCTGCATAGACAGAATCACCACATCTGGAACACTTCTCTGCTCCACCAAATTTTTGGGCAAATTTTGAAGTATTTGGACTTGTTGTTGGCCGATGGGATGGTGTGCTAAAATAAACAGATGCCCTTATATGAATATAATTCTCTAGGCTTGCAAAACATTACCTCCAACCAGTCCAAGTAATTAGTACATGCAGAATCTAGACCTATTTGGGACTGCTTGTTAGTATTAAAATGTCACACCTGAATCCAATTGTTAGTCCCAATCTGAGTGATTTACTAACCAATGGTAACAAAGTAAGCCCAAACATCATGTTCCACTGATTTGATGGTTCTATGCTAATTAGAACTAGAAAATGGATTTAGGCTTCCATTTTGTAGTATTGGCATTCATCAGAGAGACATCAGCTCTGTAAAAGTACAACTTTGGACATGTATTTAAAGAAATCCAGGTTTCTTAGTGTGGAGGCCAACTGAGTTGAAGCAAACTCCTTCAAATTCATCTGTTCTTCTTCCTGCTTCCAACAGACCTTAGTCTTACACCCTAGTCCTATAAGCCTATTCAGCTTTGGCCAACAGCTGGCAATAAAAACAACATCCTATATGTTGCAACTGTGAGAGAGCTATGCCACTCATATGTACCTGCCTACCAAACTAAACTCAAATCATGTAATACAATGTTAAGTAACTGATGGCTGCCAATAGGCAAGAGGTGGCACAAGATCCCTAGAACCTTTATCCTCAGCCTGAACATTTTGCTTTTTTAACAGCTCTTGGCTGCGACCACTGGCTCAGGTCCATACTAGTGCACAGCCATGACTCTCTTGTTTGCTGCTCTACTGAATATACACAGTGCTGTTTATATGATTTCATATTCCATTATCTGACACTAGAGATCTCAGAGTATTTTGAAGCCGTCTTCAAATTACTCCTTAGTTTAAATAACAGCTGAAAGTACAAATATGTCCTACTAAAAATATAATCATTTAGACAACTCACTAGGAATTTACTTCAGTGAAACTTGAAGGATTAGGTGCTAAAAGTCATGAATACAACCTCATTTGTAGTTGATGTTTGTATAGTAAAGACGGATGTAACATTTTTGCTGTCTTTAAAGCTGAGCCCCTCTACCAATTCAAGGTTGTCTTGTTTGCCTACTATTCAAGGAAGGGGCCCCTTGAACTGAAGGATTCTCACGAGCTAGGATAACTTTGAATTCCCCTATGCCAAAGAGACTGGTGGGCTGCCTTAGAACCCATGTTTTGAGATAAGTATGATGCTTCAAAGTAAAATTTTGGATGGAATCATGCTGGTGCATATGAGTAGTTGCACCTTTTCCAGAACCGTGCAGTGATGCCAAGAGAAAGCACACAAAATCCATATCTGAGCAGCCTATTTTCCCAGTGCCTTCATTCCTTTACAGACACTGCTCCCACAACCTTCTTTTCCTCCTCTTGTCAGCATAGTTACACTGATGTAGTGCACCAACAGGATTCTAGCCTCACATTTCATTCTTTATAGCCCTGAGATCTAGAAACTCAGAGATGCAAGATCACAGCTTTGAAGATTATTTCAACAAAAGCATCTGGATAGCAAACACAACTTTGATCTGTTCACACAAACTGCTGAACCTTGGAATGCTTACTTCCACCTTCAATGTTCCAGGTTACTAAGCTAAAGCCATCATTGCCCTTTCATGAGCCAACATATGCTGATTTGGGTGCTCAGGCCCCTGTGCAGAAGTGCACATAAGCAACATCCAAACTGCCAAGCCATAGTTTGATTTTGCGTCTCAACTGAGCTATTATGTTGACCAATCCAACATTAAATTAGTACTTATGAGGGTCAAGTTAACATCAGCATGATTATGATGTAAGCCCCAGCTCAATTATTTTTTAAAGACTTATTTCCCAAGTCTATCAGTGCTTCTTCCAAAAGGAAACTACACAACCAGTGGCTTTGGCAGTTTTCCTGAAGCAATAATCACTACTACATGCAGAACTTGTCCTTAATAATGCTTGGTTTCTGAATATCCTTAAATCAGCTGAAGCTGTCACACAAAAACAGACTATTATTCCACTTTTCTTAGGAATGCCAAAGTGGCTTACATTCAGTACCTAAGATGGGTTCCTACATAAAAGCCAATGAAAATGGCTCTTCACAAAAGTCTATGAGATGTGCAGGAGTGTTACAGGCTGAGTTACAGCTAGCCAGAGCAAACAAATTCTGTTCTTACTTGTCATGTTTGATGCCCAGTCTTTCCCCTCTGTCCATATTGAGCGTGCCTGCTCCTTGGCCATAGCCATATCCTTTGGGACCATACTTCTTTCCATAGCATGATTTGCAGTATACTTCTTCATCATGGATGGCTACTGTTGTGCTGTCTAGGTTCTTCCGGCAGACCACTAGAGAGAGAAAGTTTGCCTTTAGAACTAACTCTGTTATAGTTTCCCATTTAGTAACAGAAAGAAATATCACATGCCAGATGTTCTCACTTTTCTTGCATTGCCTATAGCAGTTCTCAGTAAACTGTACAGAACTATTAAAAGATTAGAGGGCTTGAGTTTTGTTTTTTTGTTCCGTTGAATTATTCTGTTCTATGAAAGGACTTTTCTCTCCTTCCTCTTCATGACTGAAATTTACAGAACAGAAGCCTGATACCATTTAATGAGTGAGGCTGAAATGAATCCAAGCACTGAGGTCAGCAATTTTTCCTCCTGCTATTTAAAATCACACAGAATGACCATCTATATTAGTGCCAACATGTTTAATTATGCAACAGTTCCCAAGTCCACTTTTACTTGACAAAAGTATCCACAAACAGTGGATTAAACTGTTTGTCTCTCAAGGTAAAAACCTGGTGGTTGAACACTCTGACCGGAACATTAAGCTAATTTTAATCTACACCGTGGAATACTTTTGGCAATCTCTTGCCTTACCTATTTCTGCTTTTTTCCATTTTCAGTTGTTAGTTTTGTTGCCTGGGAAATGAGGCCAGTACCTCGCCATTAAAAAAAAAAAAGAAGGCAGTTTTCAGAAGCAGTTATCACAGCCAAATCCATGATGTTTTCTACTGTGCATGAAAATAAACAATAATGCCTTTTTCAGGAAAATATATTTAAATTTGCAATAAGGGAATATACACAGAACCAAGTGCTGTTTTTTATTATTTCATCAAGAACAGCTAATTCTTAATATACATGGTAGTGAATCATAAAACTTAAAGGTAAAGGTGAAATTATTCCCCTTTGACCAGGTTGTCAAGTTGTGTCTGACAATAGGAGGTGGTGCTCATTTCCATTACTAAATCGAAGAGCCAGTGTTGTCCAAAGACTACTCTGTGATCCTGTGGTGCATGACTGCACAGGACACTGTTTATCTTCCCATCGCAGTGGTACTTATCTTTCTACTTGCATTTGCATGATTTCGAACTGCTAGGTTGGTAGAAGCTGGGACTAATGATGAAAGCTCACCCCATCCTGTGGCACTTGGGTCTTGAACTGCCAACGTGCCAATCTTGCAATCAACAGAGCCAGCATCTTAACAGCTTGAGCCACTGCGTCCCCATCGTAAGACTTAGGCTAGAACAAATAATTATTCCTAGAGTCTCCAGAATAACATTTCCAAAGTCTACCTCAAGCATAAATCGGATTGAACATTTTAATTAAATTTTAACCGTAACCTTTTGGGGGGCTTTTTTTTTTGTTCTGAAAAAAAAATGCAACTAGCAGACCAAGCTTAAACTCTTCTTGGAATTGAGGCTGTGGACTTTGGCCACATTATGAGGAAAATGATTCATTAGAAAAGACAATGATACAGTCAGCCCTCCTTATCCATGGATTTTTTTATCCACAAATTCAAGCATCTACGGCTTGAAATTATTCCAGAAAAGTAAAGTACTAGGAAAAGCTTGGGCCTACAGGATCTGAGCAGAGCAGTTGAAGACAGGGAGTATTGGAGATGTCTCATCCACAGGAACACCATGAGTTAAAGTTGACTTGAGGAAAGTTAACAACAACAAGCACCCTTAGGTACAGCGGCAATCAAGAGTGCAATTAACACTGCTTTGCATTGAGAACCAGTGTGGGGTACCATTTTAAATACTGGATTAGTGCTCCAGGAAGGATTCAAATCTGTGCTCAGCCATGGGGACCCATTGGGTGACTTTAGGCAAGTCGCACTCTCCAAGCATT
>NC_056526.1:53332035-53402596 GCF_019175285.1 Sceloporus undulatus | reverse complement strand
GGAAGAATTCAATGACAAACTTCCTCAGAATAAATCTTACCAAGAAAGCCCTGGGACAGGGTCACGTAAGTTGGAATCAACTTCAAATCATGCAGCAGTATTAGTGAAACAAACCCTTTCCTGTTTCTGTTTGCAAAAATATGGAAGTACGGACCTATCTTTATGTCTAGTTTGGCTACCACTTTTCCTTGTCAAAAGTTAAGCTTGCATTATGGAACAATTTCTATAATATAGGAGCGGCTAGTATCACACCTCATTTTTCATTTTTTTTTGTCTCATCATATGGTTCACTAATACACTCCAGGCTTCTCTCAATACATTACACTCATCCCTCCATATTTGCAGCTTTGATATTTGCGGATATGATTATTCATGGATTTGATTAATATGTTCTCTCTAGGAATATCTAGGTCCTCCAGTGCAACTCTATGGTCAACTTTAACTAAAAGTTGCACTGAAAGACCTAGAGTTTCCTAGAATACTCCACTAGACATTTGTAGCTTCTCCAGTGCAGTTCTATGGTCAGTGTCTGTTGGATGTTGACCACAGAGTTGCACTAGAGGACCTAGAGATTCTTAGAGGGGTGTCCTCTCAGGTAAAAACATGGTGTTTTTATTATTTGCGGTTTTCCCATATTCACAGGGGTCTTGTGCCCCTAACCCTAGCAAATATGGAGGTATATTTAGAGAATATTTAGTTTCTAAAAAGAAAACTGTTAGGCCTCTGACTTACCAGAAGCCATGATATGGAGACTCTTTATCTTAATGCCACCTTTGTAGAGGCCACTTGTAATTGTGAATCCCAGTTTACCACCAAGTAGTCTATATATCTTTAGAAATCTATTCCTTCATTTCACAGAAATAAACCTATACAGGACGCAGCCATGAACAGATATTACTACAAGTTTGAGATTGTTCTTCCCAGGTTATGCTGTTTAGCTCACAGACTTCCTTCCCAGCATATTGGGCAGTTGTTAACAACTTCCTTTCTCTAACTGTCCTAATCTGCAGCTACCAGATATTTTAGTTTAATGCATTCACATCACTTCTATATCCACTTCTTTATATATGAGCTCAGATAAGCTATTGTTTGCATTTTTATGTCATGACAGTGCTGAGTTGGTTTTTTTAACAGCAGTTGCATCAACAAGCAATTACTTGATATGTTCCTTTGTTTAGCATCTTCTAATGAACAAGCTTTTTAGTACAAAAATTCAACGCTTCAATAAGCTGTTTAGGCCAAAACATAATCACATGGACTCTGCACATTTAAGACAATCCACAGCCTTCTGTGCCAAGGCCTAACAGAGTTTTGGCTCCTCTACTCTGAAACAGAAAATCAACCAGATCATTTAATTAACTTATTTGGGAAGGCATCCAACTAACGAATAATTTCTCTCTCTCACACACACACAAATTGCTAGAGCAGCTTATAGTACTGAAAACTGCCATTCTGATGAGCTGATCTTTGCATTTTGTAATGCTCAGTTTTTAAAAATAAGCTCAGATTAACATCAACTGGAATGCAGGTTTTTGATCTGAATGACCCACATGGACAAATGCTGGAAATAAAATGGGAATGGTGATAAGGCTTATTGCTGGTCCTTTAATATTTTAATTACTGTGACAAAGCTGGTTCAGACTGATGAAGAGTTCCAGATAATTTGAAAGCTTGCACAGTACTGTGGAGTTGTAGCTAAATGTAAAAATTTAGGAATTTTAACTGTTAAGAAGCTGAGGTCTGAAGTGCAATCAAGTCTAATTCTTGTTGTCAATGTCAGAAAATACCTTGCTGGTAAAGTCAAGTGTATTCCTTGATAGAATATATTATTCAGAGAGAGTGACAAAGATGTCAAGTGATGTGGAATTTATGTTTGAATAAGGTGAGGTACTACTTGGCATTCTGAACTCTGTGACCATTTAGAACTCTGGGCGTAAGATGGAACCTTGCAAGAGCTGAACCATCAAGTTATGTTCCTGCCATTTCTGAACAGCATTACTCAACCATAATCTGTTGATTGAAAAGAGCTTCAGAAGTACTTACTACAAAGAAAGCAGCATCTGTGGAAGCTTCTCCCATCACACTGAACCTCTTCTGCATGGTACACTGTTTTGCCACAGGCTCCACACTTGTTTCCACCTCCCCAATTTGGCATTGTGAGTCTGCAGAACAGAATGCTAGCAATTAGCAACAGGTAAATGAATGCTCACCTACCAGTCTCATGAAGATATGAGGTAAAAACAAATTACAGAAGCATATAGCTAGGCATTAAGCCTTATGGTGGTTCTCCTTCACATCCATCACATTTACAGCCTAGAGTACTAGCAGGCTGAGGCAAGCCTTTTTGTCAAATATTGCAGCCTGTAACTTAAGTCTGAGAGAACAACATTCACCTAAGTTTAATGGTACATCCATAGATATTTCAAGGAGAAACACAAACTAAACCCCAAAGAATGGTCATATTAATGATGTAACCATGCTTGGGAGAAGTCACAGGAATATTTGCACTAATACACTGTGATGCTTCTAGAACTCCATCAAAATTCAAGAGTAGATAACAGCTATGTTCTGATAGCTTGTACAGGTATATAGCAATAGCAATAGCAAGTACATTTCTATACTGCTTATCAATGCACTTAAGCACTCCCTAAATGGTTTACAAATTGTAAGCTAATTGCCCCCAACAATCTGGGTGCTCATTTTAGCGACCTCAGAAGGATGCAAGCCTGAATTGAGCTTGAACCCCTTCACTGGTATTGAACTCACAATCTTATGGTTTTGAATGGGGGGCAAGAAAACAGTACGTTAGGAGAGATTTTGGCTGCATCCATACGGCAGAAATACTCCAGTTTGACGCCACTTTAACTGCCATGGCTCAATACTATGGAATTCTGGGAAGTGTGGTTTTTGTGAGACATTTAGGCGGGATATAAACCGCCATTTAGTACGTATTCTATACGTACTAGGGTTAGGAAGGGGCGGTGCTTCCGCATCCCCCTAACCCTAGTACGTATAGAATACGTACAACATGGCGGCGCCCCTTCCACATGGGGGTCGCCATGTTTACGTACTGGACGCATAGCGTCCAGACGTGTTGCGGCGCCTATGATGTCGCGAATGCGCCAGCGGCGCCTCGCGATGTCATAAAGGCACCGCAAAAATAAGCTCCAAAATGGAGCTTCTTTTTTGCTCCACGCGGGAGCCGCGTGGTTTGGCTGCTGCGGCTCCCGCGTGGAGCAAATGGCGCCGGCGGGAGACCGCCTCAAAGCGGCGGTCTGTATCCCGTGTTAGTCTTCCCTTTCAGAGCACTCTGGTGGCATGACAAACTACAGTTCCCAGAATTCCATACCACTGAGCCATGGATGTTAAAGTGGTGCCAAACTGGATTATTTCTGCAGTGCAGATTCAGCCAAAATCTCCTGATTTACCATTTAGATGCAGCCTATGTCTTTCCTATGAACAAAGTTATAAAAAGCTCAGTTTCTGATTGCATTTCCTGAGAGGGGAGGAAAATGAGGGAATGAATATATTTGTTTAAAGTACATCCTTATAGTAACCAGGCCTGATCTTGCTTAGCTTCTTACATTAGAAGAGACTGGGTGTTTCCAGGGTGATATAATGGAATAAGAGTACTGTACATTGTCTTTCCACACCTCTTTTCTAAAGATTAAATGACATAGCGTTCCTCTCATTTGAATTCAGTAACGGTAATACATCTGCACACCTCTTCTGCATTATAGCTTTTCCTGCTTCTGTTTTAAAGTTATATTGGGAACCCCATCCCTTGCAGGACTAATCCAAGCAATCAAGCCAACACAAGACACAGCAGCTTAGAGATCTCATCTCAGGGGCAATGATTTGTGTGATTGTTGGCTTCAAAATCATTGAACAACAAAAATGGAGCTACTTCCCCCAGAAACAAGGCTGCTCATGCAAACATACAGATCCATGAAGGGAAGGGGGAAATGATTTAGGTTAAAATGTGAATCTGGCCCATGTCCTAATGATCTGGGATAAGCATAACTCCTTCATCCCCACAGCCAGTTCCTTTAAGGCTATGCTGAAAGAATTAAAGTACCTGCTGTTCTACTAGTTTTAAAAAGCTGGGATGTGTTGGGGGGGGGGTGTGAGAGAGAAAGAGGTTCAGTTTTAGTTGTTATGGAGAGTGGCCCCAGTGAGCATTACAAGGAAGGGTAGCTAAAGAGCAAAATGACCATGGTTCAGAGGCAGCTATTCTTGGAATGTAGGGAAATGAGATTAACAATTAATCAAAAAAAGGATATTTGTGCATTCTTTACACAGCAGTTATAAAGTCCACTGTGTGATGATGCAGGGCCTAGTATCTAAGTTTGGGGTAACAACATTAATTTTAGTTACTTAGCACATGCCTTTACAATTCTCAGGAGTTTAGTCCTGCTTTTGCATTCTTTAGCATTATCTAATGCTCAAGATGAGGCTGAAAAGGTTATTTACTATGGTATACAGACTACTTTTAATTTTATCTTTCTCAGCACCACTGGAATCTGGAAAGTTAGGATTCATTACATTTATTCAAGCATTTGGCTGAACTATTACACCACAACTGACATCACTCAGGGCAAACATAACCCAAGAGGGATATGAGCCTCATTCTGTTTCCAATCCTCTTGCATTTTAAGATTTTCTGATTCTACAATGTCTCCTAAAGAACAGGAACATTGCTTTAATTAGGGTTTTTTTGCTGTTCCTTACTTGGTCTTGACAACTTTCTAAACAATTGCTGAAGCTATGATCCCCTCTCCCCTTCAAAAAGAACAGATAGTTATTATTAAGATTAGCATACAATGTCCTGTGCAATTACTACACTTTTTAAAGCAAAATGCTTCTTTTGAGCCACCATTAAACATTACCTAACCATGAAACTAGGATGTACACTCTTTTTAATTGTGTTTCAACTTTTTTGTCATTAGGTTTTTAGCTTTATCTTATTATGGCTTTGTTACAAACTGCTTTGTGCCTCATGCTGGGAGAAAGATGGGATACAAATTACACAAATAATTGTAAACTTGTTGTAAGCATTGAGCTAGAACAAGCACATGGCAATTGCCTTGCATATCTATTTCCCCTCCCCTTGATTTAGGTAAAAGTGTGCCAGAACTGGAAGGAAGAGTAAATGGGACTATTCAGCAGTAAAGTTGCATTGCATCCCTAACAAAGCTGATTTGCTGAGCATTGGCAAGATAAAGATTTACTTACAATAAAAAACTCAATGCTTTGGGGAAAGACTGGCTTTATTTCTCTCACTTAGAGAACTCACATGTATGCATGGCACACAGATATGACCATATGCTGCAAGTGCACATCACTCAAATGGTCTGACGCAGCCCTTTAGAACTGAACAACTATTTACATACAAGCCCTCAGTTTTTACAGATTTCAGTATCATTTGTTGCTGCTGTTGTTGTTATTGTTGTGTGCCTTTAAATCATTTCCAATTTATGGCAACCCTAAGATAAACCTATTATGAGGTTTTATTGGCAAGATTTGTTCAGAGAAGGCTTACCAATGCCTTCCTTTGAGGCTGAGAGTGTGTGACTCAGCCAACATCACCCAGTAGGCTTCCATGGCCAAGTGGGGAATTGAACCCTGATCTCCAGAATCATAATCCAACACTCAAACCATTACACCATGCTGACTCTCTTCATCATAATCCATAGCCAATTTATATTACTGTAATAAAACAGAAAAGATGCCTCAACAAAACCAAAGTAAGGCAAGTCAAAATGCTTATACAATTAACAGTGTTTTTGCCTAGTGCAAAAATACTGGCGTGTAGGTGCCAAGCATGTTTTTGTAGAGGTTGCATTCTACAAATGAGGTACCTCTACTGAGAAGGCCTGAATAATATTTGACGACCAATCACAAAATAATGAGACAAGACCCAAGACACTGGATTAAACAAAGGCCACTGGGCCCATACAGACAGGCCAAAATAAAGCTGCTTCGAGTCACTTTGGAGGTATGCTGTTTAAATGATACACACATTTTAAGAGGCCAGAAGCTGCACCAAAGCTGTGCTTCAGTACTTAGGACTGGAGCATGGCTTTGGCGCGGCTTCTGGCCTCTTAGGACGCATGGATCATTTAACAGCATATCTCCAAAGTGACCTGAAGCATTATTTTGGCCTGTCTGTATGGGCTCTTAATTTAACCTAAAACCTATTTAAACTGAACCTAGAGATAAACAACAAAAGGAAGGGGCACCCCGATGCGGGTCCAGCTGAACAATCCCCTGGTGCCCTTTGTACCAAGCCAATCAAATTTGGCTTCTGATTGTGGAGGCCATCGAATTGTGCCCTTTCTGTAGTATCTTTCAGGTGCCCAGGTTCAGGAACACAACTTCTCATACAGCTCCTTGGAGAAGAACTTTAACAGAAGATCTTAAAGCACAGCCATCTGAAAGGATGCACCTTCAGATACCATAGAATCTTAGAGCTTCGAGGGGCTACCATGGCCATCAGGTACAGTTCCTTGCCATGCAGGAATACTCAACTAAAGATACCCATTTAAAGATCTCGAAACGTGAGTCCACAACTTTCTGAGGCAATTTATTCCATTAATCAATGGCTGTTACAGTAAGATATTGTTTATAATGTTTAGGTAGAATCTCTTTTCCTGTATTGGTACGGTACTTTGGTCCAGAGCCATCTAGGGTTTTTAAAGTAACACCACCTTTTTATTCCAAAGGTAAATTTTTATGGGAAGGGGGTTGCCTGTGTTGGCCTCAATGGAAATAGCTTGAAGGCGCACAACAGCAACAACAATCTCTAAGTCATTTTCTTTAGAACTGACATATTTAGTCACTTTTTAAAATTAGGTTTTTTTAGAAAGATCATTACAGATTGTTTCTTGAAATCAAGATCCTTTTTGTAAAAATAAAAAAAAAGGCCACTTTTAGTGAAGAATGAACATGAAGAAATCTGTGTCTCTATTACCACACAGTATTCTGAAGTATTTAAAGATGGGATGAAGTTTGCACACCTCTCGTGTGGCCCTTGTGATAATTATCCCAATTGGGCCTTGCACTCTCTGCCCTTCAAGTTTCCAGGAAAAACACAAAAATAAAACATTTTCAACTAAGGCAGAAAAACGCTCTTTGGATAATATCCAATTTACAAGCCTAACTACCCCAACAAATGTTGGAAGAAGATGCAGTGGCATGGCAACAGGGAGAAATGGCCTTATGAGCCTCACCAACAGCAGGGATGGCAGCAAAGTTGACACTGTCAGGTGAAGAATCTGCCCCGCTGGCGGCTCCTGACCCAGGAGGGCAGCTTTATTTCCCAGCAGGAGTGGCTTGAGACCTCTGCCAGTGGTAATCACCAACATGGGTCCAGCTCTGAGGCCAGTTTTTGATTTAAAATAGTGTTGGAAGCCCCCCAACCCAGCATGAAAGTAGGGTTGCTAGAGTGAAAACTGGAAAAGACTCCTGTATCTTTAAGACTCCTGTGTTGAAGAAGGAATTTCAGCAGGTGTTACTTGTTATCTGGTTGCACAACAACCAACACCTGCTAAAATTTCCTCTTTTACACAACTGTTAAAAGACAGGAGCCCTCTCTAATTTTCACTGTGGCAATACTACAACAAATTCCCACCACAATATGTCTCAAAGTGACTAGGAGTAAGAGAATGAAGAAGCAGAAGAGACAAGTATTGGAGGGCACCTGCTAATGGAGTGCATCTACATGAAAAAGGGGAGATATGTCTCCAAGTATTGAGTAGATGGTGGTTTTTATTTTTTATTTGTTTTATTTGGCAAAAATGCCCAACACATTTGGTCTATGTATATATGGCCATGGAAATGCTGAACTATATACAGAAACAACAGGCACTGGACTTTTCCCAAAATAAATAAATAAAAACATTCACTGAGCACCTGAAGACATATTTCCCCCTTTTCCTCTCAGGAATAACAGAATGCCATTTCTGGTCACTAAAAATGATGGCAGTACTGCAGCACATCCAGCGCCAGCAGGTGCAGGGACAGGCCTCTGAGTTTCAGCAAGGATCTGCACTCAATTTAAAGTACAATCTTGTGCACATTAACATAGGCCTGTTACAGACTGCCAAAATAAAGCTGCTTTGGGTCTCTTTGGAGGTATGCTATTTAAATGATGCATGGGTCCTAAGAGTCTGGAGGTCACGCCAAAGCCACACTCCATTCCTAAGCACTGAGTGCAGCTTTGGTGCAGCTTCCGGATTCTTAGGATGCATGCATCATTTAAACAGCATACCTCCAAAGAGACCCGAAGTAGCTTTATTTTGGCAGTCTGTAACAGGCCATAAACACTAATCTCATGCAGTGATCTGAACAAGACTTCACATCTTTCTGACTTGAAATCAAAATTTGTTTCCTGACTTGCTTGGTTATCCACAAGTATTGATCACGATACTCAGGTGGAGGCACTGCTGAACCAGGGCTTCTATGTATCACTTACTTGTTAGAATAAATGCTTCTAGCAAACAAAATTATGGTCATCATCTGGTATGCTAGATCTTTTAAAGTAACAAAAATCAATTTTAAAACCAGAGACTAAATGGGAAGAGATACTAATTTCTCTTTCTAGGGTTCTTTAACATTGGGTAGTCAAGAAACATTAACTATAACACTGATAGCTCACTGCCTGATTGTATAGATAGAGTTTCAAGCTTTTAGTTGTGTTGATTTACCACAGTAAATATTTTAACGGTTAGTTGAAGATGCAGTAAGTACTTCACTGATGACCTCTTTCCTGTATATATAACCTACATAAATATTTTAAGGGGAAGCAGTTCAGGAGGCGCTAAACCTATGTCAGATGTTCTGATCAGCTGGGTTCATTATAACTGGATATATATGTCAAATTGTAGCCAATGCATGGAGTGATCCAGATGTAGCCAGCAGGGCAAGGGCTGCATTTGCACTGTGAAATTAATGCAGTATGACACCACTTTAATTTTCATGGCTCCAGTCTATGGAATACTGGGATTTGTAGTTTACTGTGGCAGGAGAGCTCTGACAGAAGGCCAAATATCTCACAAAACTACAAATCCCAGAATTCCATAGAACCGAGCCATTTCAATTAAATGGTGTCAAACTGCATTCTTTCTGCAGTGCAGATGCAGCTAAAGTCAAGAGATCTTTCAGCGAGCCCACACTTAAAATCCAAGCAGTTCACCTACAGGTTAGAAAAACTGTTTTCCCCTAAGAAGAAAATGGTTGAGTAGAAGCTTAGTGGAAAACTTCTCTCTTATCATGCAAGATGACAGAGATAGCCTTTATCAAACAGGTAGTCTCTGAATTTCAGGAGTGGCCTTCAGCTACTCAGCCCTTTACTGCACAAAGGAATGTAAAGCAGTTAGCTGGTGAAAGCCAAGTTTCTAAGGCCAAAATCACTCACCAGTTCAGAAAGCAATAAGCAGTGAGCTGTTACTTTTTACACTGCAACTCCCAGAATATCCCAGCCACTATGACCATGCTGAAAGCTATAGTCTGAAAAAGTAACTTTTCCAAGGTCTGGCAAAGAGAAACAGTGTGATCTTGGGCTATGTTCAAAAGCTACATAGAATCATAGAATAAAAGAGTTGGAAGAGACCACAAGGGCCATCCAGTCCAACCCCTCTGCCATGCAGAAACTCACAATCAAAGCATCCCCGACAGATGGCCATCCAGCCTCTGTTTAAAGACCTCTAGGGAAGGAGACTCCACTACACTCCGAGGGAGTGTGTTCTACTGTCAGGATGTTCCTTCTAATGTTGAGGGGAATCTCTTTTCCTGTAGATTGCATCCATTGTTCCATGTCTTAGTCTCTGGAGCAGCAGAAAACAAGCTAGCTCCCTCTTCAATATGACATCCCTTCAAATATTTAAACAGGGCTATCATATCACCTCTTAACCTTCTCGTCTCCAGGCTAAACATCCCCAGCTCCCCAAGTCGTTCCTCATAGGGCATGGTTTCCAGACCCTTCACCATTTTAGTCACCCTCCTTTGGACACGGTCCACTTTCTTCACATCCTTTTTAAATTGTGGTGCCCATAACTGGACACAATATTCCAGGTGGGGGCTGACCAAAGCAAAATAGAGTGGCACTATTACTTCCCTTGATCTAGACACTATACTTTTTTTGATGAAACCTAAAATTGCATTGGCCTTGTTAGCTGCCGCATGACACTGCTGACTCATGGTCAACTTGTGGTCTACTTGGATTCCTAGATCCCTTGCACACATTGTTTCATTCAGCCAGGTGTCGCCAATCCTATATCTGTGCATTTCATTTTTCTGCCCTAAGTGCAGTATCTTACAGTTCTCTGTGTTGAAATTTATTTTGTTAGATTTGTCCCAGCTTTCTAGTCTATTCAGGTTGTTTTGAATTTTGATCCTGTCCTCTGGAGTATTAGCTATTCCTCTTAATTTGATGTCATCTGCAAATTTGATAAGTATGCCCCCAATTCTGTCATCCAAGTCATTGATAAAGATGTTGAATAGCACTGGCGCCAGGACAGAGCCCTGTGGGACCCCACTGGTCACTTCTCTCAAGGATGAAAAGGAGCTATTGTTGAGCACCCTTGGCTTTCGTCAGTCAACCAATTACAAATTCATGTAACAGTTATGTTGTCTAGTCCACATTTCACTAGCTTGTTTGCAAGAATGTCATGGGGAACCTTGTCAAAGGTCTTACTGAAATCAAGATATACTATATCCACAGCATTCCCTTCATCTACCAAGCTGGTAATTTTATCAAAAAAGAGATAAGATTTGTCTGGCATGACTTGTTTCTCTGATGCATCTATCAGAACCAGTCAAGAAACACAGCAAGACCTTAGTACCAAATGCCAAAGGATTTTATTTATTTCAAATAGTACCAGGCTTCTTCAACAAGAGAAACATTGGGATCTCTTAATGGCTTGGACTACAGTTGGTAATTACTTTTGCACCTAATTTGCCTATATATGGCAGATAGTTTTTCTCATCAGCTGAATCACAGACAGTTTTGATTACCAAGATCACTGTTACACTCAAACAGGTTGTGTTAGAATTGCGTTTCTTGACAGTCTGAACTCATTATAAGGGGGGGGGGAGATCTTACACTTTTGCAATGTGTGCTGTCCTGGGTGTGCTTGTCATTGGAAGGCAGGGTAATAACAGTATGGAAAATATGTTAGTGTACATTTAGTTCAAGTTACTCAAACATTTCAGAAGGGTAAGAAGAGTACAAACTCATCCTCTGATACAGAGAACCTCATTGAAACTAGAAAATATTTGGTAGCAACCAAGCTGTAGAACAAGTTCTATGAATCACACACAATCGTTGCACAATTATTTGGCTCTATGTTTGGGAGACAACAGCCTTCCAGTTTCCATCTTTCTTACTTTGGCAATTCTTCATGACAGAACCTGTCCTCTGCAAAGGAGAAGACTTCATTCTGAAAACAGGCGAGGGATTTTCTGTAGGAGTTAATTTTAGGAACACCTGCATTGTTTTTATCCTTGTTTGTTACAAGACACCGTACACTGTCATTTACTGCAAAGCATCCCAGAACATCTTACAAAGGTTTATTTATTTATTTCATTTATATGCCACCTATTGCCCAGAAGGGACCCAAGGTAGCTCACAGATTAATAATAATAATAATAATAATAATAATAATAATTTAAACCAGTTAAAATCATCTAAAAACAATACAAAATTACATTAAAAATATACATGGTTGAAAGGCATGACAAATACATGGTTGAAAGGCATGACAAATACACAATAAAACCCACCTAGATCCTTGAAAGGGAAAGGTGGAGTATAAATAAATATATTATTATTATTATTATTATACCACTGTGGCATGCTTATGTTTTAAATAAAAATGTCTTAGTTTAAAAAGTGAAATTCAAACAAAACTAATTTGAAAAGTTTGGAAAGAAGAAAAAACCTGCATGAGATTTACAAAGTCTTACAGAAAGGGAAAAAAAATAATCCATTTTGCTTCTCACAAAAGGACTGGCTCAAATATAGGCTTCATCTGCCAAGATTTGCTGCTATCGTGTTATATGGCCAACTCTATCTTTGACACTGGCATAAAAAGCCTCCAGGGCCACTTTCCTTCAGTTGATTTTGTAGCAATTCCATTGTATTTATTCTCTCTTTAAGTACCAGCTGCTCTTTGGGAAACTGAACCTTGTCATTATCCCATCTTAAACCTGGTAGAAACTAAAGTTTGAGCTGCAGATAGTTAAAGAGTTAACAGGCAGGCGATTGGGACTGGCTGTTAAGGCATATGACTAAGCCCCATTACCTACAGCATTTAGCTTTTCTGTTAAAGGGTTTACAGCAGGTAGATGTACTTTTCCTAATTAATCCCTGTCTATTTAAAGAGGCACTTTATGGAACAGGAAGATGCAAACTTTCCAGATAGCAGTGAACAGCTATAGAAACAAAACAAGGTTATTCATAGCACCACATGTGCACTACTGAAATAACATTTTCCATATGAATTTTCCAAGGCCCAATCAGACAAAACCCCAAATTGCTTCACACAAATGAGCCCAAAGACTCTGGAAGTCTGAGCACCAGAGCAACTACTACAGCTACCACGGGTGGCAACTCAGAACAGCTGTGACATCTCAGGAAGCCAACACCAAATGGGAGACACTGGAAAGGAAA
The DNA here is from genome assembly GCF_019175285.1 of Sceloporus undulatus. Classification (NCBI taxonomy): domain Eukaryota; kingdom Metazoa; phylum Chordata; class Lepidosauria; order Squamata; family Phrynosomatidae; genus Sceloporus; species Sceloporus undulatus. The sequence goes on along the minus strand of NC_056526.1, from coordinate 53,389,923 downwards.
AGCAAGCGGCTTGGAGAGAAGGAGGGAGTGATGAGTAGTGGTTTCAGCGTTGGACTAAGGCTCTGGAGACCAGGGTTTGAATTCCACACTTCCTCCTTATGGGACTGTGGGCAAGTCACACTCTCTCAGCCTCAGAGAATGCACCTGGGGGAAAAGACTGAAGGCTAGGAAAGCTCAGGTTGCCAGCTTCTTTCTTTCAGTGAGTCCCAAAGGTGCTACAAGATCTCTCTGTAATAATAATAACAACAACAATAACAGCAACAACAAACTACCCAAAGCATCTGAGGAAGTAGACTAAAGCCTAGGAAAGCTCAGGCTGCCAGCATGTTTTCTCTCAGTGAGTCCCAAAGGGGCCAGAGACTCTGTCTTTGAATTCAGCCTCAGAGAGAATGGCAGTGACACAACCCTCCCTCTGAAGAAACCTTGCCAAGCAAAAACCCCAGGACAGGGTCGCCTTGAAGGCACACAGCAACAAGAGCCCTAGCTGCTCTCTTTCCTTTGGCTGCTTACCTGGAGGAGGGCCAAGAGCCTCTCTGGAGGGAACCTCTCCCCAAATCAAGCAGCCTCTTCTTGTGCGCCCAGGACGCAGCAGCAGCAGCCAGCCAGGCTGGGAAGGGATTTATAGCTCTCTCCTCCAGGCGAGGGGCAGGGCTATGACACCCCACATCCCACTCAGAGCCCTCCTTTGGGTTGTCCCGCCCTTATCCCCCCCCCCCTTTACTCAGTTCCTAAAGGTCCCGCCTTTCCAGACTCAGTGAAACAGAGTCACACTTGGGCTTTTGGCGCCTGATTCCTCTTCCTCAGAAGAAAGGGATGATGCCAGAGAACCCCAAAGGGAGACCCTGAAGGAAAAGGGAGGACACCGCCAAAGGAAAGCGAAACACATTCACGCTTTTTTATTAGTGCTGCTTCAAATGGAGGACGCTTGGACAGTCCTCCTGGGCAGAAGGAGGTAGAAATGGAGGGGAAAAGGAGGAGGACCTCGGGTCACCCAGACTATGCCAATTCATTCTGCTCCAAAGGGAAGGCATTTTGGAATTCTTCCTGGGCAGAAGATTGGGAATGTAGGACAGGGCCAGAAAAAAAGGAGGGCCTCTGGTCGCCCAGCCAGAGCTAAAAGCAAGACTATTGTCAATTCATCCTTTGTAGTCCTGCTCCAAATGGAGGACGTTTTTGGCATTCCTCCTGGTTAGAAGGCTGGAAATGTAGGACAGGGGCTGGAAAAAAGGAGGACTTCTGGTCACCCTGAGCTAAAAGCAACAGTTTGTCAATTCATCCTTTTTAGTCCTGTTCCAACTGGAGGACGTTTTGGCATTCTTCCTGGGCAGAAAAAGGTCAAAATGGAGGACAGGGCCTGGGGAAAAGGAGGACCCTCTGGTCACCCTGAGCTAAAAGCAAGACCATGTCAATTCATCCTTTTTAGTCCTGCACCAAATGGAAAACATTTTGACATTCCTCCTGATTAGGAGATTGGAAATGTAGGACAGGGGCTGGAGAAAAGGAGGACCTATGGTCTTTTGACACTAGTCAATGATGAAGTTTGCTACTACAGCAAGATGCAGGTTCTCACCAGCTCAGTATGACACTGAAAGCCTGGGGAAGATGATTATTATGATTTATACGCAGACCCCCTCCCCAACCGGCTGGGAGTTGTAGTGCGTGAGGGCAATCAGATGTCCTAACTGCAAAGGAGGGAACAAGGCAAAATGTGAGACATTCAAGAAAAATGGGGGAGCTTACAAAACAACAGCTGAGAACACTCCTAGAAATGTAAATACATTCTTCTTTGTCATGCTCAAAATGGAGAACGTTTTGGAATTCCTCCTGGACAGAAGGTTGGAAACGTAAAGCATGTCCTGGAAAAGGAGGACACGTGGTCACCCGCCTCTCTAAGCCCTGCACAGCTTAGGAATAACATTGCAGAAATACTTCTCAGTGCTTCCCTCCAGCACCCTTCTCCAGCACCTCATCTCAAATGAGTTGATTTTCTTCCCATCAGCTTTTTTCACTGTCCAGCTCTCAGATCCATACATTCATCCACTGCTGAAATTAGGGGAAACACCCTTTCAACATTTGCTTTGTGTCTTCAAGCAGCCCATTGCCTGTTTGCTGTTCTTTTTCCTTCTGAGAAACAAATGCACCCTAAGCTTTGGAGGCAAGCCTTTCTGCTGGTGGTCCTAGGAAAAAACAGCTTTAGAAGTTATTTCCCTGTTTGCAGTGAGGACAGGCTGGTAGGCAGATTAATTTTTCAAAAGGGAACAATGCTTCTTAGTTATGCTCAGAGTGGAGGACATTTTGGAACTCCTCCTGGACAGAAGGTTGAAATGTAGGGCATGTGCTGAAAAAGGAGGTAGTTTGGTCACCCTGCTTGCTATGAATGGGTTTTCTCGCATGGGCATTTTCCTCTCCAGTTTGACACCACTTTAACTGCCATGGCTTCATCCTATAGAATCCAGGGATTTGTAGCTTGTTGTGGCACCAGGGCAGTTAAAGCTGTGTCCAACTGCATTAATTCTGCAGCCAATGTGGAATCAAACTGCTACAGTAGTACAGTTCTGTAGCACAAATGATATGTTACAAGGGACTGGGCAGTTGTTCCAAGTTTTAGTAGATTTTCTAACAGCTTTTAGACAGGGTTTTTACTGTGCAATCTCCCTTCCATGTTTTTTCATTGTTTCTTCTTTTTCCTGCCAGAGGAAATGGAAAGGAAAGGGGGGAAAAGGAAAAGGAAAGGAACATACTAAGGAAAAAAGACAGAATGTGATGCACGGCACCTGTTAATTATTAGAAACCCTCTGGAGATTTTCACATGGGGAAAAACAGTTGGGAATAAAAGGCATGCTCCTGGCATAATCACACAATTGTGATGAAGATTTTCAGACAATGTTGTGCTCCTCCAGGACCTATCTTGTTAAGATCTCCAGCAACAAACCATTCATGGGGAAGTCCCATGAATGGTTTGTTACTGGATCATTCCTGGATCTTCACTGGATAAGTCTTGGATGGGCACAACATTGTCTGAAAATCTTCATCACAATCGTGTGATTATGCCAGGAGTATGCCCTTTACTCCTTCCTCCCCCCCCCCCCCCCCCCTGAAGATCTCCTCTGTCTGGAACAGTGGTGGAAATTATGCAGTCCTCCAAATATTGTTCATATCTAGATCCCAATATCCTTAACGTAGCCAATGGTGAAGAACATTGGGAGCTGTAGTCCTGCAATATCTGGAACGTGGCATGACTTTTACTGCTGGAGCCCTGTCAAACAGAACAATTGCCATGCTATTATTCCATTTTAATTGCCATGGTGGTATCCTACGGGACACTGAGGTTTATAGTTTAGTATAGCTAGATCTATCTGGCTGAGAAATTTCAAAACCTCTCCCTAAACTCCAGTGTTGATACAGCTAATGCTAGGAAAAACATATGTGTCGCTCACACAATTTTAGGGGGGGGGGGTTTCAAACAATGTTATCCTCTAGCTGTAACCCTTTTCTTGTTTTTCCAGATCTTCAGGTTTTTCCCCTTACTATAGAAAATCTGTTGAAGAGAAAAAGATGGTATATCAGCACAGTACCCTCTAACTGCTAGCACAAACTTCTGCCTAGAAATACCCTTAGCTTCAAACCCTCAATTCAGCCATCCTATATAAAGGTTAAGACAAAGGATGCTGGTGCTACCCCTTTGATTGTTGCTGACCTCACATGAAAAGAGGCAAGTTTGAAGCAGAAAGCCTCTTCTATCCATAATTTGATGGGAAGATCTTCACTGGAAGATGGGGAATTCTCCATGGAAAGTTCAGACTCAGCATTATGAGTATTGCCACCTACAGGAAACTCACTTTTCCTGTGAACAAAGCAACAAGGTTAGACTAAAATGTTTACTTAATTCAAAGAGAATACTCCAATAGGACTCCAATGAAGAGCTACATGAGTTTCTGGACTGCAGCACTTACTTGGAAGCTGAAGCAAACAGGGTTGTAGGCAAAGGGAGGTATCTGCCTTAAACAGTAGGTTTGAGGAGAGCATAAAGAAGAAAGAAACTTGCTTTGCAATTGATTGCCAGAGAAGAACTTGTGTCTATTGGATTTTCTGCCTCATTTGCTGAACAACTTGTCTGGTAATGGCTACTATGTGCTTTTACCTGGGTGATGTGGTACCATCTGCTCTGCCATAGGCCACAAAATCTTTTGTCTCAGCCATGACAGAAGGAGAGAATGGTTCTCTGGTTGCAGGCTTCCTAAAGGTAGTGCATGGTTGCTTGTGGATGGTTACTTGTGATAAGGAGGATGTTAGATTAAGGTAGACTTATGCTTTGAGTCTTATGTCCCAACATTTCCAATTAAAATATCTCTCATGCAGGGTTGAGGATGTTGTCCTGCCATAGGAGTTCTGCTGCACAGATGAAATTTCCTTTATTCCCTAAATCGCTAGTATTGCAGAGTGAGACACTGAAAATGATTCTCTTACATTTGCTATGATTGCATTCCCTTGGTATCATTGCCATCCCCATTTTTTTATATCTGTGCCTCCGTACTCCCGGCCTGCCTTTGGGGCCCCGCAAAGGAGAGGAGAGAGGCAGGCTGGGAGTATGGAGGCATGCACGCATGTCCTCCATCCTCTATCCTGCATTCTCCAGGCCTGCTGCCTCTTTCCTTCTGCCTTGGCCTCCTTCTAATGTAGGCCTACCTGGGGAGCAGGGAGCAGCATGGAGATGGAGGAGGACTGGAGGACCGGAGTAGAGGGCTGCCGCTGCTGCCGCCGGGCCACAGCCACCAGCACCCAGATAAGCCGGGGCAAGAAGGGAGGGAAGGGGAAGGAAGAGGCAGTGATTCAAGGGTGGCAGTGGAGAGGGAGACCCATGGGGTCCCTCTGGGGTCTTTGCCACCCTGGATCGCTTGATCTTAAGGTAGGAATGGGAATGACAAGTGTGCCAAAATACCCCCCCAATTCCAAACAGGCCCCCTTTCCATAATGGGGATGAGGGGCCTTTTGGAATTGGGGTTGTTCCTGTAGCAGACCCTGACATGGATGTGGGTTATTCCCCCAGTCAGATGGGCCCTAAGTTGTGTTTCTAAATGCTTGATTTAAATTTTAGGTTACTGCAGTGCTAGAAATTTGGGGAGTGAAAGTAAAATTCATGGGGGAGGTAAGAGAATTCTTATTTGGAAGTGACAATGCCCTCAATTTGTCCCCTCTATACCAACACACCCGTGTAATTTTTTTTTAATAGTTTAGTGCCTGGCATTACCATCCTGCACTTTCGGTGTTATGTCCTGTAATGTTGTGGGTATTTTGCAGATTTCCTCCCCTCCTTCATTTTCAAACATTTAGGTAGTTCTATGAAAGCTGGGGCTGGGTTCTATCCAGTACTGGTGGAAAGATGAAATAAGAAGAAACGAATGGCATAAATATAGTTCATCCTTTTTTAACACAATAAGACTACCTGCATTCTGCAAGGTTATCTCCCTGATTAGACTAACAGGCCCTAATTCAGCTTGCAGGGGACTGTGCCAATAGACCCTTTGAGGATCAGTGTTTGTATCAGCTGACTGTTTCTAAACACAAAGCTTTCTTTGTATTATTTTGTCACACAAGCATAACTTCTACAAAAAACCGCAATAGAAAACTATTGTTTTCATTTTAAGATAGGCATTTTTCAAGCCATATAATTGCTCTAAACTAAGTGAACCGGTTCCCATTCCCCTGCACACACAATTTGGGGCTTGAATTGCAAAATGCCAAATAATCACATTTACAGTGATGTAGCTATATGGGTGCAAAATGAGGCCATTGCTCCCCAATAAAAATTCTAACCTCTACCTTCAGTATGACATCCCTTCAAATATTTAAACAGGACTATCATATCACCTTTTAACCTTCTCTTTTCCAGGCCAAACATACCCAGCTCCCTTAGCCATTCCTCATAGGGCATGGTTTCCAGATTTTTCACTTCTCTGGACATGCTCTAGTTTGTCAACATACTTTTTGAATTGCGGTACCCAGAACTGGACACAGTATTCCTGATAAGACCTAAACAAAGCAGAATAAAGTGGTACTCTTCCCTGATCTAGATACTATGCTTTTATTGATACCCCCTAGAATTGCATTGGCTTTTTTAGTCCACTTGTGTTCAACTTGTGATTTACCAGGACTCCTAGATCAATTTCACATGTACTGTTGTCAAGCCAGATGTCCCCCATCTTACATCTAATCTGTTAAAGATTGCCTGCATGGAAGCAGCCTTTAGGAAACCAGTGCAAATATATTAATAATGAAATAGATTATTTTTCAATCCATGCTGGATCCAGATAGCTTTTCATAATTACATATAATGCTGTTTATATATATCTAGCATCCAGTGGGCAGGCCATATAATGATGTGTGTGCTACTTTACAGTCTTAGAGGTGTATTCTAATTTACTGTTCAGTGAGCAAAACCTACAGTCTCATGAAGAATGCAGCTGTTTGCTAAATATACTGGTGCTGAGTAAAGTTATTTTAAAGCAATTACAAAGCACAGAGATATGAGATCTTACTTTTTTCTTAGTGCTTTTTGCTCTCTTTAAACACTGCTTGAGTTGTTAGTAGGTGTATCTAAAACCAGCTAAGAAGATGAAGACACCATACTATTTACATGTAATCCAAAATGTAATTAGTGAAATAATGTACAGCGCAGACCACAGGTACTGATGGCATCATGGTGGCTGCACTTGATAAGCACAGCAATATAAGAAGGTTATTAAATCCAAGTTCTGAGAGTCTTGGGCAGAGCTCTCTGAAAAGCTTGGCAAAATACAAATGCCATTGAAGGGCTGTTTTCTGTAGAATATTAATGCCTGCAATCATAATTTGTGATGAAGAATACTGTTTAAGACAAAAGCATTGCATCCCTTTAAAAAGCTGAATTTGCTTAAAAGTTATATATTTTTTTCAGTTTTGCACAGAAGAGGGGATGCTAATAAGAACTGGATGGTGGCACCATTGCAACCTGCCTCTTAGTGTCTTGGGTAAATGGCATGAGGCCTCCCATAGAGCAGTTGACTAATTTCAGACTCCAGGTTTTTAAGGTAGGAAAGCCTGTAGCGATTTATCACATGAAACTATATAAGTGGAATTTTAACAGGATAAAAGCATCTTTGGTCAGGATGTCATGTGTATCCTGCTGCTGCCTTGCATTCCATCCATTACTGTAGTGCACCTTTTCACTGATGGGCAGAAGCCATCAACAGGCCCCCAATTTCACTGCTATCTCATTACTGCCTTCATGAAATAAGTCGCTTTGCTACACTCCTGCTTCTCATGCAGTCATGTTGTATGTGTGGGCATGATTCTGCTACTCCACCTTGCAGCAATGACAGCTGCCAACACCTTCACAATCTGGCTTCTGTGCCCCAGCTTTGGGAGGCAGCTGCCGGTTACAGGTTCTCATCCATCTGCCCTCCCCATCTTCCTAGAAGGCAATGTTTGGCAGTGTGGAAAGCAGATCATGTGCCCATTTGGCAGGTGGGCCTGTCAACACCCTGGTTGATATCTGGAATGGAGAAATGACCAGGGCACTTGACACAATCATGCCTAAGTGTCCCATTTCACAGAGTGGAACTAAACCATCTCCCTGATTTTTTAAGGAGCTGGTAGCAGTGAAACAAATTATATGAAGACTAGAGTGACAGTGGCAGAAAACTCAGAGTGAATTTGACTGGAAACAGGCTAAAATCTACCAGAAGGCATATGGTATAGCAATAAAGCCCCCCCTCCCCCCCCCCGAGGCTTTTTTGGCAAAAACTATTGTAGCTGCATGGAACTGTTCAACTGAGCTGTTTCAAGTGGTCAAGGATCTGTTACAATCTGGTCTTAAGTAGAATGTAAGCCACTCAGAAGTTCTCTGTAAAGAATTTGCCCAGCATTTTGCTGATAAAATAGCAAAAGCAGCTTCATTTATATTCCACTTCATACTGCACTTAGCAGTCTGTAAGTGGTTTACAACTGTAAGCTAATGGCTCTCAACAAGCTGGGTACACATTTTAGTGACCTTAGAAGGATGCAAGGCTGAGTTCAACCCTGGCTGGGATTGAACTCACAACCTTGTGGTTTGTGAGTGAGTGGCTGCAGTATAGGCATTTAACCACTGCACCACTGGGGCTCCTAAAATCACTCAGATTTTCTTTGACTTAGGCCCGGAACGGATGATTCAAATGTGCTGTGCTGGCGCTGATTTTAGGGTTAGGGACCATGCACCAACCACATGGTCCCTAACCCTAGTATGTGATGGTGGCGCAATAATGGCAGCATCCCATCTACATGGGTGCCACCATTTTGACGTAATAGCGTCCGCACGTCATGTCACGTCCATTACATCACGAGTGAGCCATTGGCACTCGTTGCAATGTAACAATGGTGGTGCAAAACAGAAACCATTTTTTCTGGGTTCTTTTTACTCCAGAGTGACAGTGTGTGGTTTGTGGTCTGCACCCATCCCTCCAGAGTAAAAAGAGGTGCCTGCAGACTGCCGTTTCTCAGCGGTCTGTACTTCCCCTTAGACACTAGAATACAGTTTCAGTGGATGTAACCTTGGCTCCTGCTTATCCCATACTGATGGATACTTTTTAATTTGTGCAGCCTGAAGATGTGGACAGGATCCTTGGAGAGGTGAGAGCCACCACATGTACACTAGACCCTTGCTCTTCCTGGATAATTAAACAGGCCAGAGAAGGATTGGCCGAGTGGATAAAGGAAGTGATTAATGCCTCTTTACAACAAGGCGAGGTCCCATGATGCCTAAAGGAGGCTGTGGTAAGACCTCTTTTGAAAAAAAACCTTCCCTGGGTCCTACTGTCTCCAATCTTCCATTTTTGGGCATGCTGGAGTGTATGGTGGCTTTTCAACTCCAGGGGTTCCAGGATGAGATGGATTATCTAGACCCATGTTAGTCTGGTTTCAGGCCTTGTTATGGAGCAGATACGACTGTGGTCGCCTTGGTGGATGACCTACACAGGGAACTGGACAAGAGGAATGTGTCCCTGTTGTTTCTACTGGACCTCTCAGCAACTTTTGATACCATTGACCATTGTATCCGTCTGAGTCGCCTCTCTGGGATCGGGCTTGGAAATACTGTTTTTAGTGGCTCTGTTCTTTCTTGGAGAGGCATTCTCAGAAGGTGGTGTTGGGGATTCCTGTTCAACTCATTGGCCATTAGCTTGTGGGGTCCCTCAGGATTCAGTCCTGTCCCCTATGCTTTTTAACATCTACATTAAAACGTTAGGTGTGGTTGTCTGTCGTTTTGGAGTAAAGTGTCACCTGTATGCTGATGACACCCAGCTCCAGCTCTGTCACTCCTTTCCACCCAATTCCAAGGAATCTGTTCCTTTCCTAAACTGGGTGTAATGAACTGGATGAGAGCAAACAAAATGAAACTTAATCCAGACATGGCAGAGGTGCTCCAGGTCAGCCAAAAGACAGATCCGGAAATAGGGATTCAGCCTTTGTTAGATGGGGTTACACTTCCTCTGACAACTCAGATTCATAGTTTGGAGGTACTTCTGGATTCAGCACTGAGCCTGGAAGCCCAGGTTTTGGCAGTGACCAGGAGTGTGTTTGCACGGTTAAAGCTAGTGCACCAACTGCACCCATTCCTGGAGAAGTCAGATCTGGGTACAGTGATACATGCCTTAGTTAGATCCCATTTGCATTACTGTAATGTGCTTTACATCAGGTTGCCTTTGAAAAGTGCTCAGAAACTTCAGTTGGCCCAAGAAGCTGCAGCCAAGTTGTTAACTGGAGCTGGCTACAGGGAGCATACAACTCCCTTGTTGCAACAGCTCCATTGGTTGCCAGTCTGTATGTGGGCACAATTCAAAATGCTGGTTTTGATCTATAAAACCCAATATGGCTTGGGTCCAGGTTATTTGAAAAACCGTATCACTCTTTATGAACCCACTACTGAGATCATCAAGAGCAGCCTTTATCTCTTTTTCACCACCCTCTCAGGCTCTCAGGGAACAAGAGAGAGGGTCTTCTCAATGGCTGCTCCCAATCTTCGGAACTTTCTCCCTAGAGAGGGCAGGATGGCTTCATCCCTGCTATCCTTTTGGTGGCAGGTAAAGACATTCTTGTGTTGTCAAGCCTTTTCAAGCTGCTAAGGACTGGGATTTAAATGTTGTGTGTTTTAAATTTTAAGGTTTGTATTTTTAATAAGTTATATTTTAATTCTTAACTGTTTTTAATTGGTTTTTAAATTTATACTTTTAAATTTTGTATTGTTTTTAAATTGTATTGTTTTTTAAATTTTCTGTTAGCTGCTTTGAATCCCTATGCTGGGATAAAGGCAGGGTCTAATAAAATAATAGTAAGAGTAACATTAGAGTGAGGAAAAGTGTGATAAGAAATGATGCCAAAGCAGTATGCTACCATTCTGAAACTAGCACAAATATGGTGGGACAGCAGGCTGGTACGATAAAGTCCTGAGTTAATTGAGTGCAAACTACATTTGTACTTTGTATTGGGTTTGTAGAGAGCCAGTGTGGTGCAGTGGTTTGAACATGGGACTCTGGAGATCTGAGTTCGATTCCTTCCTTGGCCATGGAAACCCACTGAGCAAGTCACACACTATCAGCTCAAGAAATTGCCATGATAGGGTCACCCTAAGTCAGAAATGACTTGAATGCACACAACAACAACATACAGTTGTCCCTTCCCTTACGCGGGGGATCCGTTCAGGACCCCCCTGTGTAAGGGAAAAAATATGGATGTTCAAGTTCCATTCAAGTGAATGGGGCTTGTGCCTGCGGTGGCATGTGGTGCACGCACCATTGCTTTTTCTGGTGTGCGGTGCTGCAACTTTTGGCGCACCTTCCAGTGTATGATGCAGGCGCACTGTACTCAATTTGTAGCAATTGAAGTAAGCTGAAGTAGGAGAAAGGGAGATAAACTAGAAACATTTCAAAAGCCACTGAAAAAGAAGATTTAATCAGAACTGTCACTGTCAAATCTGGACAGTTGGAGGATATGGAACTGTGTTCCTATGACCTAAGACTACCACAACAAAGAAGTACAGTATATTTACTTTTCTACAGTATATCTGCTGCTTGAGCTTGCAATGTGAAAGTGTTCATCCTCCCCCCACCCCCCCACCCCCAGTAAATCTATTCACAGGTCTGTGAGCTTGATGATAGTATCTTCCTTGCCAGCAGATCTGTTTCTGATCTATTTAATTTCACTTCAAAGAGGTAAGAACAGTCTCCTCATTTCCTCCCTTTCACCCTTAAGATGAAAGAATTGCCACCTGGAAATTCTCTGGGAAGAGGTTTTCCAGCCTCTTCTGCTCTGAGCCTCTTGGCTCTTCCTACTCAAAGACAGTGCAACTTGCCTCCAGCTCATTAGTTACGTTTTTTCTTCCTTATGTTTTCAGATTTTGGAGTCACTTAACACTTCCAGGGAAGTTCTAACACCATAAAATCATGACATGTAAAAGCAGTCTTCAGACAGGATTAGGCTTGTGCATAAAATTTAATTTAAGGTCAGGGATTACATGATAGGTGAAACACTTCATGTAAATATATGGCACTGTTCTTTCCCTGTTTCAGAATAAGTGCATGATCCCCCAGTCCAGATCAGGGCTGTCCACATATATTCTCAAGAAGATGTGTGATAGGTGTTTTCTGTATCGTGCAGTTTGAATATTAGGTTCTGCTAGTCTAGTACCTTTCCCTACTGTGCAAAAGCTAACATGCAGGTACTTAATGCTCTGGCATTGTCTGATACAAGACAGCTGTATTTCTAATTTGTTTGTGGCATAATTTAAAACTTGCTAATTTCACTATTGCTTTGAAGTGGAAGGTACCATGGTGCCATTGACTCTCATAATAAACACATTTGAAGTGCTTATACTTGTTTAAGAAGGGAAATGGTAGATGGTCTCTTTTTACTGTCTCACATACTTTAAATACATCCTGTATGCCTGTGCAAGGAAATACATTGGGAGCAAAACCCAATGTGCTGTTGCACTAACATGTTGTTAGCCATTGTGTGTGTGTGTGTGTGTGTGTGTGTGTCCTTCAACATGACCCCAGATGGACCCTGCCAGACTGTCCGCCATTATCCCCAAAGCGGCAGGACATGTATGCACTGAGGTCAGCCTCATGATACCTCTTGAAAACAATACATTCGGACTTGCCCAACAAGTAGTTTGGCTGTCGCTAATGGGACTATCTTCACTTCCAGTAATCAGAAGAAAGTGCGATGATTGTCCAAGATCCTTCACTTGAGCTGGCTATCAACTTAACCCCTTCCCCATTTCCCTTGATTATTGACAGACCAGATACCTCACCCAAACAATCAAACGCCTTTGTCCAGACAATCAGATATCTTTGCTAGAGGCTAGTTTTAGCCCTTAAAAACCCCTGGAAAACTCCCCTCAAGGTGCTACTTTAGATTTCAAGAGGACATCACGCCACTTTGGACTCTGATCTAGCTCCGGCACGTCTGTTCAAACAACGTGGTCCGAACGGCTGTGTCTCACCCCCATCTCAACTAATTGTACTCCAGAAGCAATCCTCATCTATCATAAGTATCTCCATTAGTGGTGCCTCAACCTATCCCACGCTAACTCCTGATTTCCTGAGCCTTGGATGAATGAGTATGTGCTAGTGCATTGTGTGTGATTTTTCCTTTTTAATAAAAATAAGACATTAATTGGAGAAACTTGTCTCTTCTTTCTTTCTTAATTCCCCAGTCCCTTGGTATACAAAACAGGAAACGATTTTGCTGGGTCCTTATAGCTGGCCCCTCTCAATTTTAAGCTAATTAAAAATTCCCCTATCTAGTTTTGGCTACAATGTGGTTAGTGGTCAACATTCCCTAAACCCAGAATCCTGGCTCTCTGTCTTTACATTTAGCCAAATAATGGCTAATTCCTTTAGCCTTCTACAAATTAGGATTTGAATACAGATAGTTGTAAGTCACACACACCTACTAAATGGATTTAAACCAGTCAAGATTTCTGGTTGTGTAACAAAGTGGAACATGTCTGTGACTCTACTCATGTGTTTCCAAAACTGAATGTGTACTTCAGACAGTTTTTTGTCTGAAACTTTTTGACTTTCGCTGTAACTGCAGGGCATTCCCAGATTGCCTTGTACCTCCCACTTCCCAGAAGGTGACACAAAGAGAAGGACATTCTATGCCAATTGTCAGAGAGCTAATAGAGAAAAGTGCTGCACCTGATTCGAAGATGTATTAAAATTGTCACACAGGATGGTATCCATCTGTCTTTGACTAAAAATGCACAGAGCTGAAGAGATCCTTTACCTTCAGTTTTGTATTCGTTTAAAGCAGGGATGAGCAAATTGTTTGTCATTGTGTGTCTTCACTTTTGACCTATGGCAACCCTATCATAGGATTCTCTTGTCAAGATTTGTTCAGAGCGATTTTGGCTTTGCCTTCCTCTGAGGCCTAGAATGTTTGATTTGCTCAGATCACCCAGTGGGCTTCTGTGCCTGAATGAAGATTTGAACTCTGTTCTCAAGAGTCTTAGTCCAACACTCACTTACCATGAAGTCTTTCTGAGCAAACTGAAGTTCTCCTGAAATTGTTGGGATTGCAACTCCCACCAGGCCTACCCAGTATAACTAGTAAGGATTAATGCCTAAAGGCAGCCCCGTGACATATTGAAACTAATACAACCTAGTCATATTGACTACTTTCTTGTTTCATTTCCTGGTGGTGGTAGTGGTGGGACCTTGAAGTTCATTTTCTGAGGAATCAGATGACTTTCTTTTAAAGGTGTTCAGAGTTGATTATTCCTTTGTTTTCTGTCAAAACAGAAGGCTGTTTACCTGATCGTATAGCGTGTTATATGGTATTGCCCTGTCTTTGTTTGCTTATATGTCTTTGTATATAACATCTTGATTCCTACATTAATTATCTTAATAGTTTGCTTATAAATGATTTGTTTCTAATTGTTATTTTTATTGTTATGTGCCTTCAAGTCAACTTCAACTTATGGTGAACCTATCCTGGGGTTTTCTTGGCAAGATTTATTCAGAGGACATTTGGCTTGTGGTCTCTTGGGCTGAGAGAGTGTGACTTGCCCAAGGTCACTCAGCAGGTGTCCATGGCTAATTGAAGATTCAAACTCTGCTCTCCTGGAGTCTTAGTCCACTTTCAAACCACTTTACCATAGTGGCCTCCAAAATTGTGATGCTGGACAAGTTACTATTTGTTTGGTGTATCATTTTCAATATGATTCCACATCCTCATTTTATCCTGAGAAAAAATCATGAGTGATCAGTTAGGCTGAGAGAGGTTGATTGGCACAAGGTCACCCAGTCAGCTTCATGGCAGACTGTGGATTTTAGGAAACTGAGTATATTCTAGATCAGCCTACAACCATATTGCCCTAAAGACACCCAGTTTTATCTGATCTTGGAAATTATATAGGGCTGGGTCTGGTTTGTACTTGGAGACCACTTGGGGGGTGGGGTGGGGTGGGGTGCAGTGCTTAACCCTGGGCCCTACAGCCCTGAACACATTGAGATTAGTCTAGTCTAGTCTGACATCAGAAACAAAGCAGAATCAATCTTGATTGATACATGAAGGAAGTTCTGAACCTAGGTTTTGCAGGTCCTGGCCCAACATTGTAATCACAACACTATACTGGCACTTCTTTTCTCTCTTGTTTATTTGAATTATATCATGCTCTACTTCTTGTTTCAGATATTGAGGGAAAACAGTTTTATACAAAGAAGACTACTTGTTGAAGCACAACCTTGGCAACTATTCCCTCTTTCTGTGAAGAGAGCTGAAGTAATGGAAGAATGACAAGGACACTGAGAGCTTCTTTTGTATACCGATGACAATCTGCTTTCAACCCTTTGCTCAGTAATTGTCCCCGGCACTGTTGACCACTTTCAAAAGGGACGTAGTTATGTAACACTTACTCCTATAACACTGTACAAAGGCAGCTCTCTGAGGCCACTCAGAGTGTGCATACAGTATGTGTCTCTTCAGCAGCAGAAGCCTCTCTATAGAGAATTCACAAAAGATGAGAATGTACATATCATTTGAAAATGAATACATGTTCAGTTGGTTAATGTTCAGGACAGAACAGGCCCTATCATTAAGCAGAGTGAGGCAGCTGCTTCAGAAATAGGATGCTGTAGGCAGCCGTGGTAGTTCCTTGGAGGACGGTTTTATGTTGGCTCCATGTCTGGTACCCCAAACTGGCCTGCTGCCCTCAGGTGTAGTGGAAGATGCTGTTCCATTGCTAGTATTAAACTGGCAGTCTAGTCAGCTTCAGTAGATGGAGCAGGCAGAAGACATCTTGTCCTTTACTTCAGGCATGTGTCTTGGGGTTCAAGGTCAGAGAAAATCCAATGGTTTGTTACCCACATCATCAGATCACTTTCATTTGTTAAAAAAAAAATTAGTATACAGTACTTTTAATTTCTTTATTTAGTTCTCTGTTTATACAATTTTGTAGAAAGCCAAAGAGGATAAAGTCTAAGAAGTAATAAGAATATATGAAAGTTCAACCTCTCACAGAGAGGAGGGATGAGGTTAAAGTGTGAGGACAAATACATATAGTCTGATGAAGCCCACAGAGGCTTATACCACAATAACTCTGTTGGCCTTTATGGCATAAGACTCTGTTGTCCTTGTTGCAACAGATTACAATGGCTGCTCCTCTAGAGATTGCATATATTCTGAATCTAATCTTTGTTTCATTCAACCTGCTTTCCTTCCTTGGGGGCAAAATGCACATCGCTCTGATTGGTTGGCCATTCCTTTGCTCTCTCAAAGTAGCTCAAGGCATCATATCACTATCTCAGGGACAGTTGCCTGAAATGTGCATCCAGGTCTTGGGTTAAGTGCCTTCAGATGGATTTAGCCAGAAGCCATGCTCCCTAAATTCCATGCTACATTTTGTGCCAAGAGGGCAAGAGACAAACTATTTGAATCTCTTGCTTTCTAACCCTTATCTGCTTTTGCTACTATGGATCTTTTGCTGTCATGTACCTATTTTGACAGAGTAAGTGTTAGAAGTTATAGCCAGCATTTTTCCTGTTTATTTTTTCAGAATGTTTTGGTCTGGGTAAATTTAATGTTCTCTGAGCTGACATTGATGCTTTGACTATCTGAGCCAAGCAACAACAGAGCTGTGTTCCAGTAATTTAGGGCAGGGCCAGAAACATTTGGCAGCTCTCCATCCTCCAGTTCCTAAGCCTTGTCCCCACACAATCCTGCCTCTAACTCTGTGTTTGAAAAGAAATAAAATAAAATGCAGTTTACAACAACAACAACAACAACAACAAAATAGGGGCTGTCATTTAAAGCTTAATTGGTTTCTTAGGTGCTCCAAGAACTTCGGAACTGCAAAAATAATGACTGGAAGTGACTGCAAGATCAAAAACGTTTTTTGCAAAATGGTAGGTGAAGTCCATTTGGGGTCAGGAGGACCAAAATGGCTTTCTGCACTTGTCCACCCCAGCTCTAGGAGAATTGGCTGACAGAGATTAGAAGCTGGCAAAAGTGTAATGTGGTGATATAATTGCTCCATAAGAGTCTGTTTTTGTTGTTGTCATGTGCCTTCAAAGGGACTCCAACTTTTCATAACCTTATCATTGTTTGTTATCGAATTCACAAAAATGAGGAGTCACTCCAAATTGACTGTGGATCTGCCTCGGAACAACCCCTCATAGAAAGCACTTGTTTGATAATACATCACGCTATAATGTGAATACGCATGGCTGGACCTGCAGTGACTCCAGATCTGAGCTGCAAAACCCCTTGTGTGATAAGGCCCTGTGTCTGGAAAGGGATTTGAACTCTAGTCTCCGAAAGTCCTAGTACAACCATTCAACCACTACATTACATTAGAGCCCTGTTCTTCTTTTATTTGCTACAGTGTGACATTCATTCTCTGGATATTTTAGGATGAATTTAGTCCTTGTGGTAAAGCTGCAGCTACTAAACTCCCCTCCAGCTTGGTGTGCCTACTCAAATCTGGTTCAGGAGGCTGGAAAAGATTATCTAAAGGGCCCCAGGGATATCAGGCAATACTAATGCCTAGAACGTTATGGATAGTGCAGAGTAATATTTGAAGACTCACTTACAATATTAGTTGTTTCAATCCTGCTGTTATTTGCCTGTTGAAAAGAAAGAAAATGCTTCCAATATTACATAACAAATTGTGTGACAGGTCAATTTTTGTACCTCCTCAGGGGTCAGGATGTTGAGTACTCAAATAACTAAATGTTTTCTCTAACTACCCTGGGCAGCTACTGATTTACTATGTGAATATCTGCCAGTTGTATGCAGTCTGAATGTCACTGCTAACTCAAGAATGTAGGGTTGTTGTGTTCCCTTCCATTCTGGAATTCCTTAATCCGCTTAAAATCTGGCCTGCTCTACCAGATGCATTGTTGTTGAGTTAGATAAGTGGACACATAGTGTCAAGTTAGCATTCTGGTGCCTATGTTTAATGTTTAAATGATGAACGGGGAGCCTTGGGTCTTCAGACATTTGGTTTATAGTTCTCCAAAACCCATCCAGCAGTGATAAGGGACTGGGAGAGGTATAGTTCAAATCATCTGAAGGGTCAGTTGTTCTCCACCCAAATTAAATCCTTCCACAGTCTAAAATCTACATTTCTTAGAAAACACCTGTTCATAGGTGCTGGTGCCTTTGTTGTGTAAAAATTAAGACATAATCAAGAGCAGTGGCTTTGTTTTCACAGCCCCAAATCTAAGGTATGATTTCTTTTCTCATGGCTATGCAAACATATTTATTGTGGCCGGGGAATAATAATTGTATACTGTTTTTAATGTGATGATTATAATTGTTTTAAAAATGGTATTAGGTATATAAATAAATTATAATAAAAATATCAGATTGACATTTCTGCTCCCAAGGTCTGGACTGTATCTGCAGACACTGGATCTGGGACAGAGGGAGAAATAATCCATAGGAGGCATGGCAGCAACCAGTAGAGAAGCCCTCCCCCCCCCCCATAATACAGCAATGGTGGAGAACAGCAACTTTGCAAGGAAAGCAGCATCCACCCAACTCAGGAGAAGAAAAGAAGGTGGTGTGGCTCATAGGTTAGCCTTCTGAGGATTAGGGAAGGGAACATAGCAGCATCAGTACTGAGTGCAAAAAATCCAAATGCCTCTCCCCTATTCCCCTTTTCAAGAATCCACCCTGGACATGAACAGCATATAGACCAAGGGTGGTCAACTGTGGAAGGCTAGGTGGCCGCATTGGCCCTCTTGGATAACCTGGAGAAGCTGCCCCTGTTCCTACAAAATAAATAAATAAATAAATAAATAAAATAGCCCCCAAACATCTCTATGAGGCATGGGGGCATTTTCACTATGTTTGAGGTGAGCCTGCACAATGTAGTGGAAATATACCCCTCTTTAGTGGATGTTTTGGAGAATTTCAGGGATATATATATGCATGCAAAAATTGTTTTTTAACCCAGACATGGTCCAGCGGCCTCCTAATGCGGTGGAAATGACCTGCATTTTGGGGCATACTGGAGGCCCCAACAATCACAAAAATAGCCTGTGCCTTCAGGATGAAATTTTTCTACCCTCACACACACACACACACACACACACACACACACTGACATACATTGGGAGATCAGGTCCAGCAGACCATTCACATTGCAGAATTATAGTACTATTATTCCACTTTAACTGTCATAGTTCTGTGCTATGGAATCCTGGGGTTTGCAATTTTGGGAGGGGTTTTAAAATACTCAGCCAGAGAGGTCTGTTGTATAAACAAACTACAAAACCCAGGATCCCATAGCCATGGCTGCTATAGTGGAATAATAATGCTATAATTGGGATTGTGAACTGAGATATTAACATCTCCATGCTGATTCAGAACTGATTCAGAATTAGTTCAGAGTTCCCACTACATTTACCGCAATCAAATCTCTCCATGCCATTTTAACCCTGTTGCTGTTCACATTTGCCACTGTATCGATTTAAAATGGAGGTGCCTCCATTTCTGGGAATAATGCAGTGCAATCCGAACTGATTTGGTAGCATGGTCATACTACCGAAGATGCGGATAGTTGCGGCTCTTAAAAAAATGCTAAGAGTTATGGTGCCAAAAGCACCAGTTTAAGTGGGCTTTTCGGTCACCCTCCACCCCGCAAACTGCCCCGAGTGCAGTTGGAGTGAGTGTGAACTTCACGGAAATAAACCTGTTCCTTACTGGTTTATTTCTGTAGTGTGAATAGGGACTAAATGTAGTATCTGACCCTTATCTAATGCTATCTTCTTCCACTGCTCAAATATGCTTTACCTTCATTGCTACCTTAAAAGGTTTAACCTACTGATCTATAGAAGTTTTATTACCTTCAACTGTAAGAAATAGTAGTCTCTGAAAGCATAAAGAAATTTGTGCAAATGTAAAGTTTATACAAGCTGATGTTGCAGGAAGAACATTGAATAGCCTTTGATACATGCATAATAAAGTCTCATTCCCTCAAAATCCCTGGGCGCGCTTAGTATTGCAGGGCTTTGGGCTGAAGTTCTCAGTTGAAATAAATGCTGACAGTTCAAATAAGAGCTCTTTTTCTCACCAACTCTTTGGTAATATGGCTTTCACTCCTGGAAATATTGTTAGCTATTGTTCGCCTGTTCTGCATTTTTTCCCCTTTAAGCAAAAATTCAGAACAATTATCTCCAGCATTTCTTCAGCTGTTTTTCATGCTATTTTCAGGCTGTAATCTTATTCACTCTTATTTTGGAGTAACCCCTTTCAACAAGGTGAGGTATATTTCTGGGTAAATGTACATAAGATTACACTGCAAGCTATTCTACAAATCCCTCTAGATTTGTCTAACTACTTCCTTTCTATAATTTCTTTCCCTTTCTGCTTTTTTCTCCTTGAAGCTATCTTTTGCAACCTTTGATGTTAACAGACGAAACCAGATGTGTTAAATAGTTCACTTGTAAACATTCTACTGGACTCATAAAACAGAAACAGTTATGGTGTCATGGACTTTTCTGTTGCAACTCTATTTTACAAGAGCATTTTGGATAAGGAAAAGAGATTTTAGTGGCTTCTAAACCCAATGCTATTTGACTGTGGTTGAGCCCTATGGTGAACAAGCTAACTATTAATTTTAAGAACTGAAAACATGAACTGTACTAGCGCTCTGCTAGTAGAGCCAAAGACATCCTTGGTCTTCTATCCTGTTTCTCCAGTGGATAGCCACATGCCTCTGAAAAAAACAAAACACAAGGACACAAGAGCAGTAGCAATCCCTCTCCATTTTCCCAGCAACTGGAATTCCGAGATATACTGACTTTGCTTGGTTGCATCCGTACTTCAGAAGTAATCTAGTTTGACACCATTTTAACTGCCATGGCTGAGAGCTATGGAATTCTGGGAATTGTAGTTTTGTGAGACATTTAGCTCTCACTGTCAGGGAGCTCTAGTTCCCTGACAGTGGGATGCAGCCCTTCTAAAGGTGGGATAACACCATATGACTAGAAGTCAGTGATTGCCTTATTTGTCATTAATTAATGCATATTTCATGTTCTAGCCCCTAGCCCCTGGGCTATATAATCTAAATGATTTATATTTTACTAGGAGAAATTATGTATTTTTCACTCTTTTGATGATTATATGTTCTGAACAAGTTTCTTATTTAAAGCTTATTGCCATCAGTATATAGAAGAGATAGTTACTTCACGATGACGTCTGCATGTAAATTAGCTCACACACTATGGTTGGTGGCCACTTCAGATGATGACAAGCTATGCTTGCAGTCTCAAAAAGTGCAGACTTGGTTATCCTGACATCTGCATTCTACATGTGATTATCTTGGAATGGGAGAACTATTATTGCTCACTATCTCTTGCCTCCTAAGCTCACCCAGCATCTTCTGCATAGCCTGAACTACTCAGAAATGTTAAACTATCCAGGTTTTGCAGACTTAGGACCATGACTTTCTTGACTTGGTGGTGGTGGGGGGGATAAATGGCCCTTTCAAATTTGAACTGGGTCCATGAAAAACACGTGTTGCAGCTGCAATCCTCCTTGAAGCCGGCCCAAAAAGGCACGGCAAAGATACGTGCCTTTTTCGGCTGGCAAAAAGCTGGTTTTTCCCGCCCTGTCATGATTTGAAGCCAGCTGCAAGCTGCTCCGGCAGCGTGCAACATAGCTTCTTGAAGCCACCCACACCTGGGCTGCTGGGCGGTTTCTGCATGGCTTCAGGCCATCATCAGTGTATGTGGCAAGTAAATACTGCACTGTGATGATGCCCTGAAGGTATCTTTTATGGGCTGTCTGTTTCGGCCCTGAGTCTATTCATCTATAATGTGGCCTTCCTCTGTTCCTACTGCCTTCCAGCATGCCAAGCATTATCATCTTTTCTCTTGAGTGATGTCTTTTCATTATATGTCCAATGTTCAACATCTTAGTTTAGTTTAATGATTTTGGCTTCTAGGGAGAGTTCAGGCTTTATTTTCTCTTTGTTGTGGTTAGCTGCCCTCGAGGTGGCCTCGACTCATGGCTACCTGGTGGATGAGACATCTCCAAGACTCCTGGTTCTCCACTGCTCTGCTCAAGGCCTGCAGACTTCTTAATTGACTCCAACCATCTGGTGTACGGTCTTCCTCTCTTTCTTCTACCCTCAACCTTTCCCATCATTATTGTATTTTCACATGATGTGGGCAAAGTATGGCAACCTTAATTTAGTAATCTTGGCTTCAAGGAGTATTTCTGGCTTGATCTGTTCAAGGACCCATTTGTTTGTCTTTTTGGCTGTTCATGGTATCCTCAGCACTCTTCTCCTGAGTGAGTTGATTTTCATTTAATTCACCTTTTTCACTGTCCATCTCTCACATTCATACATAGTGATGGGGAATACAGTAGAGTCTTGATTATCTGTCCTTTGGTCATCTGACATTCTGGGTTATCCGATGTCCCATGCTTCTTCATGAGTGTGTATGTGGCATGCTCACGAAGAAGCATGAGATGTCGGATAATGGCAAGGTGGATTGGTTTTCCTCAGCCTGAAGGAAATGTTTATGTTACTGGACAACTGCAGCCATTCAAGAAACCATCTTAATTCTTCTATTAGTTCACTGACTGTCAGTGGGAGGTAAAGGCCATAACCTTCAACATTTCCCAAATGAAAACTGGGACACATGTGGTCAAGATGGCACATGTTATTAACAAGGAAGAATTCAAAGACATAGCCATGTTAGTCTGGAAAATCAATAAACAAAGGGATCCTGTATCACCTTTGAGATGAACTGAAAGAAAGAAGCTGGTCACATGAGTTTTCATAGACTTGAGCCTACTCCCTCAGATGCAAAAGCCAGTTTTGTGTGAAAATGTCAATTGAAATTCAAAATTTTATGGGTATGGAGATGAAGTGACAAGTTCAGTTTTAGTCAGGGTCATTGGCAGGAGGAAGCATGTCGCCTAAAGTAGATAACCATAAGTATTAGAATATAGTGTAGAAACCTGAGAGAAAACCTGAAAGGAACCCTACTGAGGATTGGGGGGTTTAGATAATGTTGAAATGTGTGTAGTGTGTCAGGAACTGCTGATGGACTATAGTCTGTGGAGTTACATTCCACTTCTTCTATTTCTCGTTCGAATTTTCTCTTCCAAGAGAAGAGAAATAGCAGAATAATAATAAATAATAAATAAAATTTTTATTTGTACCCCGCCCTTCCAAACGATCAGGGCGGCTAACAAAATGCACCGAGGTGCAAACAACATACAGGTTAAAAACACATATAACATAAACAACATATAACAGAATCCACTGCTGATGGGCTGTATTCTGTGGATACATTCTGGTTCTGCTATTTCTCTTTTCAATCTTCTCTTCCAAGAGAAGAGAAATGGCAGAATTGGAGTGTATCCACAGACTACAGTTCAGCAGTGGGTTGAGCAGAGACAATGGTTTCCTGGCACCAATTGAAGTAAATGAGAGGAGGAGAGAAAAACCTGGACATTTTAAAAGCAGCAAAAAGAGCAGGACAACAGAGGATCAATTGGGGTTGTTTCTCCCAAACTGGGCCACCTAGAGAGTATGAGAGGCTAGGAGACAGGGGATAAAGTGTTGCAAAGTAGAAGAGATTGTAGTTTTAAGTGAAGCTGTCAGGTTTCATTGGCCACCTGGTCCTGCACCAATGCAGAAAGAATCAAATATAAAACAAGAGGAAGGTGTAACAGTGTTTGGAAAAGAGTGTGGCAATTGTTATTCTTAATTTTATTAACTTTATAATCTGTTTCCCCAAAAAACTAGAACTAAAGGTGAGAAGAAATGACATTAAATGGCAGAAAAAGATACTAGTTCAAATAATTTAAAAATCCTCTTCTGTTAGAGCTCTGAGGTATGGAGTAAATCACTTTGAACTTTGTGAGATTGTCTTTGGAGGAAACATACATCAATTGACTTCAATAGAATTTATTACCAAGAAAATCCACATAAGACTGTAGCGAAAACATATGGATGATAATGTGAGGAAAGTGGCATCAATGCCAACTGTTAAAAGTAGCAGATGTGCATTTGCAAATAGATGGTTCATAAACAGAACCCAATTCTGATTCCTTTGGTGTTAGCTGTCTTCATCTTCATGGATTATAGCATTCTTCCTTCCTCTGTTTTCTTATGTATCCCAAACACACTTTATTTTAGTTTGTAAAGGGCATTACTTAATTGTATTTCATGTGGGAGTCCATCTTTCCTGCTGTGCTTTTTATGTTCTCTGTTAAACTATGTATCTTAGCCAGATTTTTCCCCAAGTATATAGTAAAAATGTTCACATAGATACTTATTGCTAGGTTCATTTGGAGGTTATGCTTAAAGAACGTGTTTGGTCTTTTCTTTTCTTTCTTTCTTTTTGATTGCATGAGGAATTTTCCTCTAAAGAAACATTATCCACAAGATACTGAGGTAGCCCCTCCATTAATAACTACAAAGGGACTGGGGAATGTAAATGAAAAATTGTTTAGGTGGGGCAGTTTTAAACCTCCCTTTCCTGTGCACAGTTCTTCTAATCTGAATTGGACCTGCAGAAAATTATTGTGAGATTGGAGGAAAGAATGAAGCCCAGCTACACTACACACACACTTGATCTTAGCCAAAAGGCCGAGAAGCTACATGCTGTATATTTAACACAGAGTGTAGCTTAGCCTTCTGTAAGTTTACTATACCCTTTCACTGCCTAAAACATGCTATGCTAACCTGCTCACAGCAAGATGTGGAGTAAAGCTAATCATTTGGAAATGGTCTTCCATAAAGTAAAACATGTCAGCAGCTGAGGTGTATCTGCACAACACAGTGATATTAGTTTCATATCACTTCAGTTCTCATGGTTTCATCCTAAGGAATCCTGGAATTTGTAGAATCATCTGTTAGTAGGGTTGCCATAATTCTCTGTTATAAACCAAGACAAAATTTAGACCAAAATATAGGACAATTGTAGGATAAAATTTAGTCTAAAATGTAGGACATTTAACATCCTCCATTTTTCTTAAATGTCCTACATTTTGGGCTAAATTTTATCCTACAGTTGTCTTATATTTTGGTCTAAATTTTGTCCTACATTTTGTCCCGGTTTATAGTAGAGAATTATGGCAACCCTATCTGTTAGAGACATAAAAACTCTCTAGGTGACAAAAAATGTACAACAGTAAAGACAGACTCCTACATAAAATACAATTAAGCAATGCCATTTACAAGCTAAAATAAAGTTTGTTTGGGATATATAAGGAAATAGTGAAAGGAAGACTACTGTAGTCCATGGTGATGAAAACAGCTAACACCAAAGGAATCAGAACTGGACTCTATTTATGATGACCTACTTTCCTGAGTTTTTGTCTGTGCAACAAAATAGATTAGTTTAATCCACATTCCATCTCTTTTCAGGGTCCTTTACTATTTACTATTCAAACTGCACATCTTAGAATTTCTTAAAACAGAGCAACAGGGCCTTGTATTTGAAACTATGTAGTGAAGTTATACTACTAGGAGACACAAGCGAACCTTAATTTAGAACAAGGTTGTAACTAATGGCCAGAATCCTGTTTGCAACTCAATTTATGATTGCAGGGATTAGAATTGGACAGTTTTGTAATGTCTATATCTAGTAAAGGGCTGCTGTTTCATTATTAGACTGTAGAGCTTGGAAAGTACCCAATGCTAATCATGCCAATGCACATCAGTGATTGGTGCACATTGGTAAAATGTATAACATGCACCAATGTGCATCATGAGCTGATGTGTATTGCATACTGGAGTGCATCACAGTTCAATGTGCATTCCACATTGATGCACATTGATTCCAGTGTACACTGGGCACTCTTGCCAGTGTCTTAATATAATCTTTGCAATAAATAAACAAATAAATAAAATCTACTAATTTCTTCATGCCTCTGCTACTTGTTGTTGTTGTTGTGTGCTTCCCCTGAGCCAAGGTCACCCAATGGGTTTCATGACTGAGCTGGTAATTGAACACTCATATCCAGAGTCATAGTCCAACAGTCAAACCACTATGCCATGCTGGCGCTCTAAAATTAGATGTGTCAGAAGTGTAATTTGAACCCACGCCTCCATTAGGAGACCAGAACACCCAGCAGTGGGAAGGGAGAAGCCTTGAATTTGGTGTATACATAAAGTTATGCTAAGTCTGAAGTGATAGAGGATTCCAGTGAACACATCTAGTAGTAATAATCAAAAGCCTCATGATCACCACCCTGGTAACCTGTGAGAACCTGTGACAGCTTTTTACCTGAACACAATTCATTCTTTCCCCAAATGTTTTCTCTCAGAGCTTGACTTAATCTTAACTTAGGTTCATGCCACTGCACTCTTGTCCTGAATGCCAATTCAGTTCGCTGTGTAACACATATCTGTTTCTTCTATTTGAAAGAGTCTCTTTTTCTATTGACCTAAAAAAGAGATTAGCTTACCATTTCAAATACTACAGATCAAGTCTCAGCATTGCTCACATCTGCTGTAACACTTAATTTTTTCTCTTTCTTTAATATATAACTTATTGATAGACTGGAATTCCCTCTTTCCATTTTAGATAAAAAGATTTAAGAATATCTGGACAAATAAATATATAATGGAAAACACAGATGAAGCCCAACAGTGACTTATTGTATTTAAATATGACTATATAGGTAATTAAGGTTATAGAACAGAAATAGATGTGCTTTCTGTATTTTGTCTTAAATAGTGGTATAATAAGTCACTGTGAAGAGATTACATTTGATTAGAGGTGTCTATTATTGTTGGCAAAAATGAGACATTTTCCAAGGCTGTTCGAAATATAGAACAGTGTCCTTTTGGGAAAGAGATAAAGTCTTCCATTTAATTGTTTTGGCAGTAGTCACAGTTATTTAACAGTTTCCTTTATTCTGTTTCTGACTTTCTGTTGATGTTAGATTTGCTCTGATAGGTTACAGTTTTTACTGTTGTGAATATAGCCCCTTGTACAGTATTAGGGGTGCTTTTATTAGCTGTCTTCTCAGGGGGTTTATATACATAGTATATTCAGATCATATGTAATAATGCACCACCTTCATTGCAATGCCAGTATTCATTATTTCAGAAGTAGCAACTGTCAGTCTTGCTACTGCTTGTCAGTATCAGATATTAATTCAAGGTATTTCCTGACATCTCAAGCTGCTGTTGCTCTAGGCCAGTGTGAAACTTGCTAGGTTCTGTTTCCCATTTATAGGACTAGTACCAATATCATTCCCCCAAGGAGCAGCCAAAGCAAATCATCTGGCTGAATTGTGAAGATACTTCTTAGAAAGCTTAAATTAAACTTACACCAATAAGACTATGTGAAGAATTGTCTGCAAATTCAACAAACACTTATGTGATCCTTTGCATTTTTTCATGCCAATCCACAGAGAAGGACACCTATTGTTGTTGTTGATGCTGACATCTGTAGATTGATTTTAATCAATATATACATAGAAAAATACAGTAAATATTAAAAATGCCCAAAATTTATTTTAAAACGTAAACTGTTCACCTCTCAACAAAAGCTACATCCCATGATGATCATATTCATTTTAGCTGCCAAATACAATGAAAGAGATTAGTGTTTGCAATGCGATTAGAAACACACCACAGTTTCATGTGGAAGGTTAGTATGATTCTGGTGGTGACACCTTGCTGCAGATTTCCCTTATTGTAACGGGATGTCTTATAATGACAGTCATTGTGCTATCTATAATGGCTTGAGTGTTGGATTAGGACTTCTGGAGATTCGAGTTTGAATCTCTATTCAGCCATGGAAATCCACCAGTTGACCTTGGGCAAGTCACATTGGAGGAAGATAAAGGCAAATCCTATCTGAACAAATTTGGGAAGAAACCCACATGATATGTTTACCTTAGGTTGCCAAAAATCAGAAACAGATTGAAGGAACACAACAATAACAAATGCCATTTTTAGCAGGGCTGGCCTCTGCCATGAGGCAGAGTGAGGTGAATGCTTCAGATGGCAGACACTGGGCCCTTTCTAGCTGGGAATGCTTGCAACTCTCAGTGGCATCGGCTCAGCTGTATCTCTTGTATCTCCTGGTCACTCTCCTCTTCTCAAAGATGAATTTGTGTGCACCACATGGCTATTAAACTATCTCACTGCCTTCAGGAGCAGCCAGTGCAGTACGTTGTTTTGCCACCAACTGCTAGTTTATGGGGAATGTGGTGTAGCCAATTGTCACCTTTGATTTAGGCAGTAAAATGTCAAGTTCTGGCCCTAATTTGTAGTGTAACAGAAATTTCAGGAAACTTAGATTTCTAGGATTAGCAGAGCAAAAGGATTAGCAAGAGGACCTAATAATTGAAAATCCATAAGTTTATTTCCAATTGTCGACAACGGAAAACAATGAACTCAGTGGAATTCAAGTTCCAAAAGCTGAGGCCCCGAACAAGACAAAATGGCTCTTTTTATATTATTCAAGACAAAGAAGCTTCTTCAATACACCTGATTGGCTAATTACAATTTAAACATATAGAATTCTTACAATCAGAACAGAAATACATGCATACATTAAAACTGCATCATCACGCCTTACCCCCTCCTGTAGGAATTCAGTGGCTTTCCCTCCTAACCTTGCTTCTGAATGTCTACTATGTATCCTTATCTCAGTAGTTTATGTTATGTCTTTCTTACTGGTGCCAGCTTCCATCTAGGTCAAGATGCACTAGTTATTCCTTTCCTCTAGTAACTCCAAGCCTTTATTTAAAAACTATCTCTCTGGCTGACAAAGGTGACTCCATCTTTCTATAGTTTTTATATTTCAAAAAGGAATTTCCACCACAGTAGGACTTAAGATTCAGGCAAAATTATACCAGCCAAAATTTCACACATGTGGCTAAACAACATCAGAGCATGGTCAAGATGACAAATGTTAGGAGATGCTGCAGAAGGTTACTTTTGCTTGAGCCTACAAGGAAGAGCAAAATTCTGCTGGCTCCTCTCCTCTTCTCTCCCACATCTTGCTAGTTAATTGAATCCAAACTATTTTTCTCACTTTGAAGTAGGTGTGCAGCAGTTGATATAAGCTGGGAACAAAGTGAAAGAGAAACTGGGACAATTTAGTAGCTGGAAAAGTGGGACAACAGAGGATGAATAGGACTGTCCCTGTCAAATAGGGGCAACTGGAGGGTATGTAAAATCATGCCAGAATGCTACAGATGCTTAATCCTGATATGGTTTATCTTTAAAACAGAGTAGAACTTTAAACTAGTGTTATAGTCCATGGGCTAGTACTGGTCTCTGGTTAGTTTTCAGGAAAGAAAGTTGTAGACAGTGAGTTACAGGCTCAGGCATATGGGAAGTGGAGGGGGGACCCTTTTGGCAATCCACATCAGACAGTTTAAGAATCATTGCTTTAAATAATCTGGAACCAGATCAGCAAAAAGTAATTGTTCTGATGCCCTGATATGGGAGAAAAAAGTGATATTTTACTACAAGCTCTGCCTTTAAAATGTGCTACAATGTGCTAGATCAGATCTGGCTTGAGGGTTTTTGTTTTGTTTTGTTTTTTGCTGCTTTTACTCAAACCCTAAACTCTTCAGTAAATCCTTAGCAAGATCCAAGAAGAGTGTGGGAAGCAACTTCTTGGTCAACAGACCCAAAGTGGGCTATATAATTTACCAGGGACCAAAGGAGAAAAAATTACCAGGGCCTGAGAGGTGAGGAGGAATAGGCAGAACACTTCTGAATTGGTCAAAGTCTTTCCATTTACTGTTAGCAGAATATTCTAGAGAAAATATTCTAGAAAAAACAACAACAATTGACTAAGATCAGACGTCATTTATCTACATCTCAGTTCTTTGGCCAAATTATCCCATTCTACTGTTCACTCACTCAGTAGGTGTTGCTATTTATGTTACTTGCCGTTGCAGGTCTATCGGTTTTACTTAATTTCCAAAAGCAGATGCCAATTAAGCCCATTGCCTTGAACTTTCTCCCAGTGATCAATGTGGATGTCACTCATTTTATGTTCTTTGATTCTGTGCCAGGTGTGGAGTGCCTTCCTACTATTGAGGGAATTGTGTGTCACTTCCACTTGGATGCTGTCACTGTTTTCCTGTCAGGCTTAAGATCGGTTAGGGTTTTTTAGTGTTTTATTTTCTTTTAGCTGATTATTTTGTTTCTTTAGTAGACCGAGTCAAAACAGAAGTGCAACTGGGATTTGTTCATCCTTTTACTTTTCTAAATATTTGTTTTTGGACATGAACCGCATTCAAGTTTTCTTTTGAAAATTTATAATGGAAATTAAGGCAGACAAGAGTTTAAAAAAGTAAATATAATTAACATAGTAACATTATCCAGCATAATAAAACTACCAAATACAGGAAATGTTCAAAAAATATATGCTGTAGCTAGGGATAAGTACTAAACTCACAGAGCCAAAGAGAATGACAAGGCTAAAACAATAAAATCAGTTTCAAAATAAAAAAAGAGGGAGAGGGAGTGAGCTAGATAAAAGAACAGAGGAAATGGAACCACAGCATTGTAGACACACCTCATATACTTGGACAGAATGTGGTAAAACAAGGGAGCCAAGCCCTTATTTGTTTTGCTTTATTTTCAGCAACTTTTTATTTTACTGATTCAGCAAAATTTTATGGAGGAAGTGAGGATCCTCTTGTTCCAAACAGCCAAGGAGCACAGGTTTACGATTAGCACAACATATGTGTTCCTGGGAGAAGTCAGCTGCTTCCAGCCCAGAACTGTTGAACAATCCTACCACAGAGTTGAGCCTACTTCATCAGATGCACTTTTCACCTCATCTCCACACCAACAAAGTTTTGCATTCCTATGGACATTCCCACACTCAGGCCGCTGTATTGGTCTGTCCTTGGACTTTCCACTCCATCCAACATTGAGAAAGTAGGCTCGAGTCTGTGAAACCTCACGTTACCAACATCTCTCTTTCAGTTAGGGGCCATTCAGACTTCCTTTTGTACCAAATTGTAACCCGGATTAAAAGTCGGAAGTTCCCATTGGCACCGGTTTAAACACATCAGAATTAAGGTCTTGCACACCCGATCCAGGGCAAATCCCCCTTAGAGTGGTTTTTCTGAAAGTGGATTATTTCCACTATCTTTTAGGAAAACCCAAATTTGCTGCTGACAAATGTGAACTTGGCCCCGATCATGGTTGGATCAAGTTCAGGGGAGGGATTTAGGTCAGAGGGAGGGCAAAGGGCAGAACATGCCTCCCCTCTCACACCGGTCGCTTTGCAAGCAACATTTTTTAAAATTATTTTTTTTGTGTGTGTGACAGAATATGTGAATGCTTTTGCTACATATGTTTTCCTTTTAAATTTGGCAAATTGATACAATGTGTGGATGCTTTTGCTACATATGTGTATGTAAGGAGAGATGGCATTCTGAGGTGAGGTATTATTATTATTATTATTATTATTATTATTATTGTGACACATTATGTGCATGCTCTGGGATGGAAGGGAAGGGAAGAGGATGGCATGGGGGGGAGACAAAGGCTTTGGAGGTTGCATTTGGCTGGAAGCGAAGGGAAGGGAAGAGGTTCCAAAGAGGGGGAAATGATGGGCTGGAAGCAAAGGGGAAGCTAGAGGCTGGCATTCAGAGGGAAGGCTGTGAAAACCCATGACTTTGGGGGAGTCACACTCTCTCAGCCTCAGGGGAAAGGCGATGGCAAATCTCCTCGGAACCAATCTTGCCAAGAAAACCCCAGAATGGTGTCGTTTTAGGGTTGCCATAATCTGTAATGACCCAAATACACACAACACACACATCTGGAGGTTTTTAAATTGGACAAGTTGACAGAATATGCGAACACTGCCACCAGTTTTTTTTAAAAAAGGAGGGGGGAAAGCACCCATTTGGTTGGCCAGTGGTTGTAGGAAATGTCACCTTTGATGAAAGTGGAAGTGAATTTGGCTCCATTTTAAAGCAGTACTGCAAATGTGAACTTCAGAGGGGCAAACTGCATCGATCAAGGTAATGGGTAGTCAGAACTTCTACGCAGGGAGATTCGGTATGGGGGCAACCGAATCTGCACACCAGTTCTATCCAGTGCAAATGGGCTAGTGAGAATGGGGCCTTAGTCTCAAAAGTGCTACAATTTACATACAGACTGGCTATGTCTTTGGATCTTACTAACAGGGTTGAGGCTGTCCATCTTAAAAACAGTTCCAGGGTCCATGCTGCAGTTAAAATTGCAAATAATAATAATAATAATAATAATAATAATAGGCTGGCACCCTGTATTATAGGTATAGTGTGTTGTGTGCCTTCAAGTTATTTCTGACTTATGACAACGCTAAGGTGTCCCTATTGTGGGGTCTTCTTGGCGAGATTTGTTCAGAGGAGGATTGTCATTGCCTTCCCCTGAGGCTGAGGCTGAGAGCATGTGACTTGCTCAAAGTCACCCAATGGGTTTCATGGCTGAGCTGGGAATCGAACCCCAGAGTCATAGTCCAGTGCTCAAACCACTAAAACACACTGGTTCTCTAAAGTTTTAAAAGTTTTTTTTAAAAAGTAATTCAATTCAAAATTATTATTTGATTCAAAATTATTTGAATTATTCAAAAATAATTATGGTGTGATTTGGCAAGAAATAAAACTGTTTTTAAAAGGTGGGATAAACTAGGATCATCATGGATGGGAAGGATCTCAACAATTAAAATGAATTTTCTACCGAAAATGATGTTTTTGTTAAAAACGTACAAATCATCACAAATGACATCCCATTTATTAATTGGCATAACAAAGACATCTCAAATTTCATTTGGAATGGCAAAAAATGAAAGTGATGCAAGATACAGTATCCAGAGGTGGATCCTCCCAAATTTGAAATTATATTATTATGCCTGTGTTTTAAATTGGGTTACGGGTTGGAAAAGATTGGAGAAAAGAAGAATATTAAATCTGGAAAATGTAGGATTAAGATATAGGTTGCACAGGTATATGTTATATGATACACTGAAAGTAAATAAAGATTTTACCAATCATTTCATCATGATTGTCTACTTAGAGTATGGCTGAAGATAAAAGCAAAATAGTGTATTAATATTCCAACTTGGGTGTCTATAAATGAGGCATTATTCCAAAGATATGGTCAACATATGCAGAATTAACAAAAGTAGAACAAAATCAGTGGAAATTGAAGATAGAGGAGAAATTGTTAGTCAAAGGTTATAAATGGAATGTAATACAAAATTAATACACAATATAATTCAACAAAAATATACAGTGGTACCCCGGGATACGAATTACCCAGCTTACGAATTTTTCGGGATACGAAAAAATCCCATAGGGATTTATTGTTTCGGCTTACGAAGGTTTTTTCGGGTTACGAAAAAACCCCGGCGCTGTTTTAAATGGAAAGGCCGCCACCGGAGGGCAGCAGAGAGCTATTTTTTCCATTAGCGCCTATGGCAATTCGGCTTACGAAGGTTTTTCGGGTTACGAAATTAGCCGCGGAACGAATTAATTTCGTAACCCGAGGTACCACTGTACAAACAACAGATTAAAATAAACATCAAATAACAAGCAAGTTGTTGATGCTGCTGCTGCTATATTTATATTTATATCCAACCTCTTCTTCAAAATAGTGATCCGGAGATGTAAGGAAGCTTGCTGAGTGGTTTACAGTTGCTCTGATTCATCATGAAGTCCCCATTTGTTCCATTCTCAATTGACCAGTGTTTCTTTTTTATTTTAATGCCATTTGTGTGGGTTTTTAAAAAAAGAAAAACCTCTGGGTTTTTTTGTATATGGTTTTTGTATATGTCAGGCAAATTTTCTTTGAATTCCTCATAAATTCTACATCCAAAGAGTGCTCACTAACATGACAGCTGGCATATTGTAACAATGCTTGCTTGTAGTGGTTAAATAATTAGAACATTTTTTCCTGTGTGACTCACCTTTAAAACTGGGAACAAACTTTGTCATTCAGGACCCAACTGCTTAGCATAAAACTTTATTATAAAGTCTTATTTAGGACTGGCATTTTAATGTTTTTCATATTAATTCATTTTTTTCTCCCACTTCAGTATTAAAAATAATAATAATCTGTATTCATTTACTGACATATTCCTATCCTGTTTTTCAGATCCAGAATGGGATTACTAAAGCTGCTAATAACACTGTTGAAGTATAAGACAACTAATTAATAAAAAATAGTTTTTTATTAATTACAAAATAATCTGGGAAGTATAAAACAGCAAATGTAACAGTGCAGTTAGAAGTAAATCTTACTTTGTTCAAAGGGAGCTTACTCTCCGGTAAATGTATGATTGATTGCATTACAATATATAACAGCAGTGTGTGTTGCAATTTGTTTGCTGTCAAATAAACTTTGATTTTGGGCAACACTCTGAATGAGGGGTGTCTATGAGCCCAAGTCATCAATAGTCCTGCTCACGTCAGATCCATAGCTTCCTTTATTGAGGCAATCCATCTATAATGTGATCTTCCTCTTTTCTTACTGTCTTCTGCTTTATTGAGAATTATAACCTTTTCACCTTCTGCTAGATTACATTGTTTTACCAATGGAGGTCCACCACTGGATCCTGCCCACTGTACGCAAATGAACTGACAATCTATCTCATTCCATAGCTGTTATCAGAACAGCAATATTATTTTTAAAGTGTTCCTGCAATGATATATCTTGTCCTGAAATCAGACAACAGCCAGGTAGTGTGCAAAGACTTTTTTGTTAGTCATGAGACAGGCTCATGATGAGCTGAACTGATGGTCATCATCAGACTTTGCACGACAGAATGCTGCTGTTTCTGTGGCTGTTAAGGTGGTCTGCTGCAGAAGTACAAAATGAAAGGTAAACAAGATCACAAGTTCCAGGAGTCATTAGTTCTGATAACTGCTATGCTTTTTTAAAAAAGTATGGTGCAATTTTCATCTACTGAATAAATGTACACTTGGGGAATCAATTATCTAACATGCCACAGCACAGTAATTTCCTATATAATTTCATCCAATTGCTAAAGGAACTCATTTAGGGTTAGCCACAATTGTTAATAAATCATTATCAGTCATTAACTTTGAGGTGCCAGTGACAGCTAATCAAGATTTCTGGAAAACATTGTTGCCTTTGTAGGTTTCGCATTAATCAAATTACTGACAGAAACAGTATACATCAGAAGAATCCCCCCTCCCTCTTTATTCAGAATTGCTAAAATTACTTTTCTGTTGCACTGATAAACCCAATATAATTATCTCTGTCTATGCAATGATGAATTATATTGCTTTGGTTTTGAATAGAGTGAAACTTAATTCAAAATAAAAGTACTTATCAGATCATGTGACGCCTTCTGAGAGTACATATCAATTGTATTTGGTGAGAACTATGGGATGGCAGAACTCATACATATATTTGGGCTAGAATCCTGTTGATGACCTCCCTGTTCAACTGACTTGTTGCCTTACAGATCATACCTCCATGGCAATTTAGTGGCCAAGGAAAGATGGTGTGTATAGCAGTGTCTGACTCCATTTCTGGCATAGAAGCAAAAAGAAGGTGTCCCAGACTTCTGGACCTTATAGATTTGAACAGCGGGGTGTGGAGATACCCATGCAGAGGGCAGAGCTTTATGGTTTGAGCTGATGTAGGATACTAGTCATAATATTTGGTCATAATCTAGAGATATTCCACCCCATGTCTTTAGTGGACCCATACTTCTCAGCCAATGAGTGAAGTGTGGCTTTCCAGGTTCAGAACGGTGTCAGGTATTACACAAAAATGGGAACGTGCAGATCAAAATGACTTCTGCAAGTGGTTCCCTTCTTTTCAGTACATCTTAAGCAAGGGGGGAGGAAAGCATGTGGCCTCTTGTGGTGAGCTGGAGGGCCTGCATGGATCAGGCCTACATGACACCCCCCCTCCCCAGCTTAAAACATACTGAAAAGCAGAGGAATATTCAGAGAGAGACCTTCTTATCAGTTTCATACACAAGGTGCATATTTATTTACAATTGTATTTAAAGCCTATTGCAGAGTACATGCAATTCCCAAAGAACAATGAAGTTATGAAGCAATTAAATGTAGTCTTTAAAGCAAGCTGTCACATAAAATGTGGTTATATTATTACAAATGTATATGGGCGAATAAGAACTCAAAAAACTCCTCTCCAATCTTCTTCAAAAACAACTAAGTGCATCCTTCCAGTCTTATTGAACTATAATCCCCACAAGTTGTAGCCAGCATAGCCAATAGTGAGCATTGTTAAGAATCCTAAATTGGGAAAACAGTATGATTCCCATCCTTGCTCTAATAAGCCTTTACTGCAAGTATGCTAACTATGAGTATCAATAAGAGGTTCAAGGACATGCACAAACAACAGTGTTGTGATAAGTTTCAAAGTGCAGTTGTTCAGCATGACAGTCCGCACAACTGTCTGTATCTCTGTGTATTGTTGCTAGGACAATTCCACTCACACCTACCATCTGCTATGAGGACTTGGAGTTAAATTCAGAGGGAACAGAGAAACTTGAGGGAGCTGGGAGATGGACACCTTCAAAATGCCAAAGTGCTCCAAACTTGAATGCCCTCACTTCAGTCTACACTGCTTAAAACTGTTGTTGTAAAATTAGTATGCATAGAAGTACTGTATTCGTGTTTTGCCTGGTTTGTGCTGCTAAAACCTTTTTGCCTTAAACCTCTCTCAGGTTTATATAGGATGTTGCTGCATATCAAATCAGACATTGCCATCTAGAAATATTCATGGCTGTCACATCCAGAGGGCATATTTCTGGCAGCAACTCTCCAGGGCCTTAGGCTTTGTCTGCTCCTACTAGGTTATCTGAACTCCCCCCGCCCCACAAAAAGAAAGAATGGAAAGTTCCAGGAACTGAATTGAGATATTCTGCATGCATATTGTGTACTCTGCCACTGAGCTATAGTCATCTCCTTCTCAAACATTTGGCTTTAAGTAGCTAAGTAAAATGGCTTTATATTTTTTAAGTATTTCTCATTGCCTTGTCTATTTTTTGACTTAATGCTGGTCGTTTGTAGTGAGCTTCTATCTACTTCTGGCACACAACACATCTTCTGTATCAGTCCTGCCACAAATAGTTCCCGGAAACAATTTGGAAACATACTATGACCCAAGGGCACAGAATAGGGCATTGCTCCTGAAATGAGAATTCTGTCCCCCCAAATGAAATTATCCCTCAAATTTCTACCACTACACACACACACACACACACACACACAGAGAGAGAGAGAGAGAGAGAGAGAGTTATAGCATAGTGGCAAAATGCTTTAGCAGTGTTACATAGGGATCACTGTTGAGTCTGATGTCCTGGGAACAATTACCATGTTTCTTAGTGGCAGCCATCATAGCTAGTTTCAGGACAACCATGGTTGTACTCCAGGAGCAGCACAGAATATTCTGGCCCCCAAGCTGCCCTGAATTTGTCCTGTTACTTGGGCACTCTGGAGCAATGCTAGGCAGCTGTTCAACCATATGTTCCTCTGTGCCACCTATCACCACGTTTATGAGTATCCCCCTCTGAAGCTGAAAACAAGGCAACCAGCATCAGTCCCATGACTGGGTGCCTCATTCTGACCTGAGAGGGAGCTACTTGCAGCAACAGGTGGCACACCAGGATGCACATGTGAACAACTGCCTGACATTGTTCCAGAGGGCTCCAGATTTTCTGGGAAGATCCTGAGCAAATTATGAGGTTTTAACCTGTTTTAATGGTGGTATGGTGCAACCTCTGTGCTGAACTGGCTATACATTGTCAGGACATTTTGCACATAATCAGAGAGTTTGCCCTGCATCATCTTGGACTGATAATCATGAAGATGGGGACAACGGGAAAGAATTTGTTGGAATTACACACAACCAGACTAACTTCCACTTCCCAGAAAGCCTTTACTGCAGCTGCTCCAAAACTCTGGAACAGTCTCCCAGAAGAGATCCATCTCACTACCTCCTTCGAGGCCTTTAAGAGACAGTTAAGACGGATCTCTTCCGGCAAGCTTACCCACCTGATCTCTTATAAGGCATATTCTTCTACCTCTTTGACCTAGATTGAAACATCTCTCTCCTCTTTCGCTTTGATAGTATCATTTTAATCATTATCTATTTTTATATTCTATTGTATTCTACTGCTGTTTTTATTGTTGTGATTTGTATTTGTATATTGTATATTGTATTGGGTTGTAATCCCGCCTCGATCCACCTGGGAGAAGCGGGAAAATACAAATAAAACTGTACTTTTCATTTTGGAAAATGCTGGTTTAATTTATAGTGACCTGGAGAGCAGGAATAAAAAGTCTATGTAAGCGCTGGAAGTTTCCTGGGAACACTTCAGAATGAGTAAAACATCATGTTGGCTTCAAATAAATAACTAAAGAAGGAAGGAAGGAAGGAAAGAAAGAAAGAAATCAGTGACTATCTCTTTTTTCAATTCCATTCCATTTGGATGGTCCCTTACAGGGTTTTAATAAGGATTGGGGTGGGATCTGAAAAGATGTAGATTACCATAAACACCCTTGAGAAGTTGTGGAACACACATATAATAGGAAAGTGCTGTCCCCAATGGGAAAGGGACCTACTGTATGTGACCCGTACTGTGAACAAGTTGAAAAACCCAGGTTTAATACCTACTATATTATTTGCATAGGCAACATATAGATCATGTGGCCCATTATCTAAGCTGGTTAGGGCTGATGGATATTGCAATCACAGAAGGCCCACACAGTTCCCAGCTGTCATGTCGATGATGCAAAATGACAATTAAAAATGGCCAATTCAGCAATCTAGAGATTTACTTAATTAGGATAATTTATTCTTCCATCACAGTTCCAAAATGCTGTC
This sequence comes from Sceloporus undulatus, assembly GCF_019175285.1. Taxonomy (NCBI): domain Eukaryota; kingdom Metazoa; phylum Chordata; class Lepidosauria; order Squamata; family Phrynosomatidae; genus Sceloporus; species Sceloporus undulatus. Next base: position 53,351,564 of record NC_056526.1, on the reverse strand, counting down.
TTCCCACTGGTTCACACCAGGAAGGAATCTCTGCGTATGTACTTCCTGCCCATTTGGAAGGACAGTCCCTAACTGCAAATATATTTTGTCTTGGAACTCTGCCTCCATTCTTCTCATCCATAATATTCCCTGTTTGTAGCTGTTGCGGGATCTTTTCCAAACCCCTGCAGCCCACTTTGGTGTGCCAGTAATACTGGTATTGGATGGAAGTGCAATGTGCTTAGCACAGAATGACTGGAGAGCATCAGGATTAACAGATTAACCACTGGGATTAATTTACTTAGAGAGATAAACTGCTTATAGATGTACCTCGCAGGGTAAAGGGATGTTTAATTGGTTCACATTTGCCAAGTTCTTAGCTGACAGCCCTATCACAGCACAGGACTGCCTTTTTTGAGCACCAGTTGCTTGTTATGTAAATGCTTGTCTTTCATATTCATTGTCAGAACAGATTTCTCATTCGTGGCATCATTCCCCAACGTCATAGACCCATGCAAAACATCAGACTTTATTAATAATAGTCTTCTTTTAAAAAAAACCCAACAAATTCCAAATGCGTGCCACTAATTGTGAAGTGGCCTTGATAATGGTTTGGAATAAATGGATTCCCAACGGCACATGTTTTCCAGAGCCTAAGTGGTAATTTTTAGTCAACAGAAAACAATATGACTATTAACAGTAATGTCAAATGCCATCTACAGTTACTTGCATCATTCATCACATCAATGCCTTGTTTGTATTCCAATTTTTCATAAGTCTCTGAGTTCACTCAGTGGCATTTTTTGTGTGTGGAAACCTCTCATGTAAACTCCTTCCACAGGTGTGATTAGCTTTTGGAACTACGAGTGTTTCATATTAGACTTTCTTGGAGAAAATACAAAGTCACCTTGGCGCCTGGGGCTTGTGTTTTCAATTACAAATCTGATTGTAGCTAGTCAAACAATCAGATCCATAAAGACATCAATAAATGAAAAAAACAACAACAACATTTGTTAAAATGTTCATGATCATTAAAGTTTGGCATGTTTTAAGGGATATTGATATTAGTATAAAACTGTTAGATATGCATTGACTTTTACAACTATACAGATACTTAAATAATTTAAAAAGGAGGAAGGAGGAGGGGGGAAGGAAAAAGGAACGTGGCAGCATGTGGAAGCTAACTGGTTTTTATTTTCATGTAAGCTTGATTCTTGATTTGTCTGGACTCCCCTAACAGATACAAATGTTTCTGCAAGGAGAAAAGGTAATATGACTAATACAAGGAACATAAATGGTTGACTTTCAAGAGAGGCTTTGAGTTTGGCAGTCAGCCATTCCTTCTTGCCTTTGGCCTTTCCTGACCTGCACTGGAGACTGTGCTAAACTGAGATAATAGAGAAATCAATAGGGCAGAGATGGATATGAAATACAGGCAACAGAGGGGAAAAGCCCTCTGTCTGAACCACACATCACATGCCAACATGAGACAAGAGCCAACAATCAATGCAGTCTTATGAGAGCTAGGAGAGACTATACCCTGGTTCCCCACTTGTCTGAAGGATTTTTTTTACATGTTGTGATGGTGAGACTCTTGCTGTTGTCTCTAATCTATTGCTGGGTGTATTCAATTGTACAGTTATGTACACTCAGAAAAAGAGGCACATACTGACTACAAGATGGCCTTACAAGTTTCTTTTTCTTCTTATACTTGGTAAGTCCTTTGTGCCTTTAGCAGCTTTGTGACTATATTCATATAGCAGATGGAGGATTCCCTGGCACACAGACAGAACAAAAGGGAATTCTTCCTTTGCTGATTTTGTACTGTAATACACACAGCAACCTTGCCACAAAAATGTGTCTATCACCTGCCCTGGTTTCATTTCCCCTCTGATCTCATTCCTTTAAGCTGCTGTCCCATGTTTGCTATTATTCTTTCTGAAGGAAATCATTTGACCCTTGTCTGCTTGTAGCACAGCTAACTTTTGAGGAAATGTCCCCTGCAGAGTTTTGAACATAACTTTTAATGCCCTAGTTAATTGTATTTTTAAAACACAAATGGGGGGGAAAGCCTCCAGGGACCATGTGAAAGTGGTCTGCTCATAAAATGTAGTTAATATAGCTTATGGTATTGTAATTATTTACTTGAAAAATGGTGTTAAAGTCCAGAAAATGGTACACAGATGTTAAAAGGGAATGTTAATTATACACTTGGGCTGGACTGAGATACTCAGTAAAGCTAGAATTTATATCCCATTATAAGAAGATTACAAGATAATGTACATAAAATGATTCAGATCCTCATCTTATATAAATGACAAGTATTAAATATGATTATGAGTTTAGGAACGCACAACAAAGTTCTTGAGACACTTATTTTGCCTCTCTGCAACTGAACTGTTGTTCTTTCATTTGCAGACACTTAAATTCATACTCTTATACTTTTTTAATGGGAAGAAAACATACTACTCCTTTATGTAAGTTCTGGATCTTTCCAGAATACCCTTCATTTTTTAATTAGATTCCCCCACTGCATGTATAATTAAAGACAAATCAGATTAAGGTGATTAACATAAATTATAAGCTATTTTACTAATTTCTGAGGGCATCTTCCTGCAAGGGATAACAGATACATTAGAAGGCTAATTAGGCTTTGCTAATGAATCTTAGCAGTCATTAAATTCTCTCATGAAGGGACCTTTTTTGTGTAATAGAGGTTGAAGGTGTAATTCGTCAGCTAGCCGTGCTAGCTGTAAATCCTCTGAATGTAAAGAAGATTATATAAAAAGTTCCACTGAAATGATTCTACTATCATTTGTTCTGTTTGCAGTATCGTTGTGCTATCAAAGGCATGCAGGTTATTCCTCTGCTGCTAGAGTACAAAATTAGAATCATGTAAATATTGGGGATGACAGCAAATGCCTGAGTCCAAACATTATAGGAATGATAATTATAGATTATAGTGGCTTAGATCCAAAGGACTGTGAGCAAAAGTATAAAATGTTTTCGCACTCTTCCATGAAGTCTTCTGCAAGACATTAAGCTGAAGGAAGATTTCCTGCTGTGCTGTTCCACAGAGTATCAGGGGTTTGTGTGTGTTACCGTGTGAGAAACAAGCATTGAAGAATATGCAGGCTACAGATTATGTGTTCTGGTGGATGCTAAAATGGCCTTGAGAATGAGCTTGTGTTTATTCAGTCTGACATAACATCTTGCATAAAGGGGCTGAGCAGATGGAGGGGAAAATCCAAGCTGCCTCTGGAGTTTCCTAAATTGTGGGGGGCCATGTACTGTTTGCACAACCCACTCCCATAATGGGCCAAACACCTACAGGCAGTCCAAACCACACATCAAGCTCCCCCACGGTGCATACACATCATCACATGAACACAGAGCCTCTGACTGCCAGTTACCTCCCTTGTCGTATCCAGCTGCCATCCTATTGGATGCCCCATGTAACTGGCCACATACAGTAGGTGATTATCCCACAAAAGCTTACAATCTTTAAAATATGGCTAGATCATCCCTAAAGCGCAAGGGTGTGATCGCTGGTTGTGCTTGTTTTCCATAATGAAATTGTCATGGAGGCGTCCCATCATTAAAGTGTGTGCAGAGCCACCATTTCTTTGCATAATGGAAGTTCTCATTATACAGAGAAATGGCAGCTCCGCACATGCTTTAATGACAGGACGCCTCCATGATGATTTCATCATGGGAGACAAGCGCAACCAACAATCACACCCTCACACTTTAGGGATGATCTAGCCACATTTTAAGGATGGTAAGCCTCCATGTAATAATCTCCTATATAGTCACATGAATGATACACTGTCTGTAAAGTGTATCTGTGTGCCCGGTGGCTCCTCCCATATATGTCTCCCTTCCCCTGCTTCACCCCATGGCCCCATGTTGGACTGGCCACTTTGTGTATGTTTTTATTACACCCATTGCATTATTGGTGATCTGCCATGTTTGTTGTAATTTCACTTCATTGGGTGTGCCATGGCTCACTGGTGTGATAGGTTGATGGTACAGCTGGCCAGCTGTGTGCCTGTATTCTCGACAAAAGGAAAAAACTGTCTGGTGAGCAATGGTGCCAGCAGCTGTACCCAGCACTTATGTCATGCTGTTTATATGACAGTGTAATAATGTGCACTTTCAGCATTAAGGAGGTACAAATGGACATTATTTTTCTCCATTTTTTCACCCAGACCACAGTTTTGTCCTGGTTTCCTTCCAGTTTGGCCTCATGCATTATATAAACAGGTAGGCCTCAAGTCAGGTTGAAGCTGCTTCTTTTTGCCAATGCACACAACCCCAATGCATCCACTGAAAACTCATTGCCATTCTGCAGTTGTCCCTCCTCAGGAATGGTCTTCAGCATGTTTCTGTTTCACACTTTGAGGGCTTTGAGGAAGGCAGCAGTAAAGGAAGTTAACCCTTATAATACTACCCACCTCACATCATGTTTCTTGCAAAAGCATAATCTGGTAATGTTGAATGAAGAGATACCAAGAAAGAAACAGCAGCACCTCCTTCCTTCCTTCCTTGTCATGATTCATTTTAAAGCACTTCCCAAGAAATAATCTTTATTTCCTTCACTTTAAAACTTCTGGTTCCAGGTTAAAATAAAGTTATTTTTGTCGGGTCTTTGGTTTTCAAAACTGATCATGAAAATGTCTTTTAAATTTGTTTTTATTCTGCTCTCAAACAGGTTAAAATAATTTTAAATCTGTTTTTATCTCTCCTTTTGTACATCAGTTCAGGAGCCCTGGTGGACAGAGAACTGATTAACAAATTGCTGTTGTTGCTGTGCGTTTTCAAGTCCTTTCTGACTTATGGCAATCCTATGGTGAACCTATCACAGGTTTTTTCTGAGGACCAATTTGAACCCATGGGAATTTGAACCCTGGTCTCAGAGTCCAATGGTCAAACCATTACACCACACCATCTCCTTGATTAACAAATACTTTAAATAAACTCATTGGTCAGTCTAAAGACTTCAACTGAACCTATCAGTCAACAGCAGATCCATAGTCCAACAAATACCCCATTAATTTCAGCACAGAACTGCATGAACAAGCCATATCTATCAAACACAGAAAGACAGCTAGCTAGCTAGCTAGCAGTGTAAGTGGAATGTGCAGACCTTTATGGAAGATAGGAAGGTTTGTAGGGTGCTCCCATACATCTAGCTGAACATGCTGAACATTTATCAGCACACAAATTGTGAGTGCAGGCTTTTTTCATGTACTTGTAAACTTGCATAAGGTTCTGAAGCATTTGTATATAAATAGACTCTTCAAATTTTCATCCACATACATGAAGACTGGAAACACATGTGATACCAATTTCTCTCCCCCTCCCTCACTATATTCAATGGGTATCAGGAATGGCACAGTATTTCATAATTCACATTAATTCTAAATTGATTCAACGAGTGGCAGCAATTCCAAATTGTGCCACGGTAAAATGAGAAGTTACAAATGTGCTCTTTAGTATTTCTAAAGATATGTGGCTGCCCTAGCATCATGTTTTGCTACAGCTGAGGTAGCTCAGCCTTTTGTGTATAATATTTGATGTACATGCTAGTTAGTACACAACTTCTCATAGTGTGCATCTATGAAAGAGCCTGTCACATGAACTGTTTGCATTTAGAATAAGGAATCACCAGAGATGCCAAAAAGTTTATGATAGGTGTTCCCTACATCCTTCTGAAAACCTTCCAAATTTGTCATGATTCATTTTAAAGTTCATATGATGCCCTTGATACTATAAGTCTCTGTTGTAAATGAAATATGGCAATTTTTCTTCTTTACGACTTTGGTTTAATTTGTCCATAATCTATTGAAATGAACCACCTTCCAAGCTGAAATTTTCCAGATCCCTTTTGTGGCTGACAGCCTAAACAAATATAATTGGAAAGATTATAGAATTTACAATTGGAATTGATGGTGGTGCAGGAGAAATTAATCAACTTTCACAACTCAGACAACCACACGTACACATGCCATATACATGCATAAAGATATGCCGTTTCTGATAGTTTTAAAGCAGTTTTATTACTGAAGAGTGGGAGATATAAAGTTGAAACCTGACAGGGAAAATGGGAAAAGAAGTACCATTCAGTATTCTAGTAAAGGTAGCCAAGTTACGGGAAGTTTTACGATGATGATTTCCACATGTATGGTTCGTTTCAAAATGCATCATTCTCTTTCAATCGCATCCTAGACAATGTCTGGCTATGCTATACATGACATTAGGTTGAATAACAAACATAACAGAAGAAGTTTCATAAAGGTTCTAGAGAGGTTAGGAAAGTTTAGCTAGAAAAATGGGTTTGTCAATGTCTTGCACTAAAAAGAAAGTTGAGGTGTGAGAAAACCTGTAGAAAATGGTCCCTGAAAGTCTTCCCTGATAGTGAGTGTATCTGGCAGTGGTGGGAAGTGGTAGGAGCAGTGTTCTAAGTTCTGGACAAAGGAGACTAGCTAACATTTAATTTTCCCAGAATGCTATGCTGTGATGCTCTATCAGATGCATTGCTGGAAAATAAAATGAAAGCTAGCTAGCCCATGCTCCAGGGGTCAAGTATGGTGTGTGTGTGTGTGTGGGGGGGGAATTCAAGGCGAGATCTGTGGCAGGCATTAGTGCTGTAGCTCTGTCAAGATGCTGGTGCATTGGCAGTTGCCCAATAGGGGGGGGGGGGATGCCAGCCTTGACTTAAAACATAGGCGAGTGGTCCATAGATCACTTAGCGCGTAGCCAAGCAATGATATCTGAGTCGTACAGGTAACAAAGGAGCTCTGTTGAACATTGCATACTGTTTGAAAGCTGACAGGAGGAGAATAAACCACGGGAGAATACTCATTTAAAATATGGTCCTGGAAGAAAGTTCAACAGATAGCACAGACTGCCAAAATGACCAATAAATGGGTTCTCCATCTGGAGATGGAAATGCACTTGCAAGAAAACCCTTTCATGGCAAGCAGAGTGACCAGACAGTCCTCCTTTTCCAGGACATGTCCTACATCTCAACATTCTGCCCAGCAGGAATTCCAAAATGTCCTCCATTCTGAGCAAGATTAGGAAGCCCATTGAGTAATACTATGTTTGCTGTTCACCTTTGAGAAACTCATCTACTTAGCAGCCTGTCCTTGCTGCAAATAGGGAGATAGGATGGATCATTCTAAAGTTCTTTTTTTCCTAGCAGCAGCAGCTGACAAGACTTGACCCCAGAGCATAGGGTATGTTTGTTTCTTGGAGAGGAAAAGAACAGCAAATATTTTAAGCAATGGGCTGCTTGAGGACACAATGCAAACATAAAATATATTTTCCTTAATTTCAGCAATGAACAAATGAAAGAACTAATTTAAATGTGGAGTTAGTAAAGGGTTCATTCATTGAATTAATTTATGTTTTGTATACACCTTATATATAAATAGCCTGAAGGTAATTTTATACAGAATAGTTTTGGTGCATGGTACACTGAACTTTCAGAAAGGAAAGATGCCATCCATGTGGACAATTTTGGATTTCAGAAGATTTCGGATTTTGAAATTCTGGATAAAGGATACTCAACCTACAAAACTTGTTCTCTTGATGTTTTACTTATTTTAGGACTGAAGTTGTGGCTGTGTTTACAGTATTCTATTATAGTAGTCCCCATAGAACCCAGAGAGGTACATATAGGTTACCCAGTTTATAAGGGCTGAATAGACCTTTTATTATTACTAGTCAATTCTCATATTAGGACTTTCTTTGTTTCTTTTTCTCTTTCTTTTTGCCTGACACAAAAATCAACATTTGTTTCAGAGAAGAAGTTTTAAATGCAATGTGAACTGGTTGTTTGAATGACTGTTTTATTCCAGGTGCATACATTGATAAAGCAGAATGTGTATCATTTTTTGGAGCATCAAGGGAGTAAAAAAGATGTTTATGCAGCTATTTCCAAGTCACATTTTAATTTCAATGATATTAAAGTAAATCTTAGAATCAGAAGAATGGACCTATGAACTGGATCTAAGTGAACTATCTCTGAGCATGTAACTATGTAATACCTCTTTGTGAACTTTTCTTTAAGTGGAAATTGTACTTGGTGTGAAATGGATTCATGGAATGATTTGAGTTAGTAGATTACATGATGTGGTCTAGGGCTAACTGATCAGTATACACTGGGTGCAAATATCTTTATAGATGAGTAATTAATCCTACATAATTACTCACTGACACAAACCCGGGAAGAAAATTGTGCAATCTGACATGATAATTTTCTTTTAACCTGTCTATCAGATGTTGGGCTGCAGCTCTGATCAGCCTTAGCCAGATTAGCTAATGGGAAGGTATGCTGGGAGTTGCAGTCCAACAACATCCAGAACATGACATGGTGTCCACTTCTGCTCCATATTGACTGTTTGTGTGCATGAAATAGCTTTGATTTGGCTTCAAGGACATACTGTAGCTACCATTGGATGGAGAGGGGCATAGCTTCTGGGGGTCCAGCAAATGAGGGCCTCTTGTTGCCACATATCTCACCCCCAGTCCTTGCACCCAGCAGGGGTACAGTATTCCAAGCGAGAGCTGACCAAAACAGAATAGATTGGTAATATTACTTCCCTTAATCTAAACACTATACTGCTGTTGATGCAGCATTAGCTTTTTTAGCTGCCACAGCATACTGCTGATACATGTTCGGTTTGTACAAAAACTCCCAGATTATTTTCACATGTTGTCAGAATGCAAGTGTGGTTCTGTCATGTTGGTTCTGTTCTTGGGGAATATTTATTGGGTAATGTGCCTGGGGAGATTGGGCTAGGCAATGCTATGTACCACCAGGGGTTAAGTTGCTTGGTAATGGCGCCTGCCTCTGCAAACGGGCTAGGAATGTGGGGGAGGAAATTTGCTTTCTGTAGAACTGTAAAACTGTAGCACATAGGAATGGCATTTAGGGGGGCAGGTGGATGCTAAGAGGCTTGGACCTTGGGATTATAGTTTGCCTGCCAATTAGCTGGGAGTGGAATTATAATAGTTTGTATTTTAATATGACTGTGGCTGGAACTGTTTAGATCTGACCTAAATGCTTTGCTGGTACAATGTGCCCACATTTTACGCAGCTGCGGCATATGCGGCTTTCAGCATATGCTGAAAGCCGCATCAGAAAAGCCTTGTGTGCACCCTGGAAGAAGTAATGGGGCATATGCCATTGTGTGCAGTGGGTGCAAGCCCCATTACTTCTAATGGGGCTACAGCACACATGGATTTCCCCTTACACGGAGGGATCCAGAACAGATCCCCACGTAAGGGGAGGGCCCACTGTAGTTTCTGTTCTGATGTCTGCAATAAAAGCCTTTTGTTTTCATCACAACTGGATTAATTGACTGTACATTGGAATTTGAGTTTACTGGTTTTGACACATGTACTGTTGTCAAGCCAAGTGCATCCACCCTATGTCTGTACATTTTACTTTTTCTGCCTAAGTGTAGTATCTCCCTGTTGAAATTCATTTTGTTGGTTTTGGCCCAGCTCCATAATCTGTTAAGGTTATTTTGTACAGTATTCTGACCCTACCCTCTAGGATTTTAGCTACCCCCCCCCCATTTGTTGCCAATCTGCAAAGTTGATAAGATGCCCTCTATTCCATCATCCAAGTCATTGATGAAGATGTTGAATAGCACTGGACCTAGAACAGAACCCTGTGGGCACCTCACTAGTTACTTCTCTACAGGATGAAGAGCAGCCATTTGCCTCAGATGCTGCTGCCAAATAACCACAGAAGACCAAGCTGGAGGAAAGGCCACAACTTTATTAATTAGCAAACAATTGGTAGGGTTGGCACAAAGCATGAGGTCAGGATCTGTGAAATCAAACAACCCCATGTTTGTCTGATTAGCAAAAGCTAGTCCCCACCAGGCATTGGGATGACCTAGGGGCTAAGGAACACCACTTGACCGCAACTCTGCCATGCATTCACATATTTGCTAAGCCCCTAGTCACCGGGAGCCGCTCTCGCATTATGGCCCCCGCAATGGCCATACGCCTGCCCTATTCGCCCCCGGGTCCCGACTGACTCCCAAACCAGAGCTCCGTAGCCCTGGTACCACACCATGCAGATCCTGGCCTATGCTGCCGCCCACAAGTTGTGACAAAAAGTCCAGAACCAAGCGGTGGGTGGGTGGGAGAAGCACTCCAGCACCTCCCCCCTTCCAGCTTGGCTCCGTCCTCAACCGGAGCCAAGCGCCGACTGAGGGCCGGAGCCGGCAGCGCGGCCTTAAATAGGCCCCGGCTCCGCCCCCAGATCACATGGTCAGGGAGACTCCTCCTCCAAGGCAACTGTCTAATGAGCTGCCCTGGAGGACTGGATCTCCTGGACCATAGAGCCCGGCTCCTAGAGCATCGCAGAGCGGAAGAGGCACCCCCTCCGCCCCGCGCACCAATAAGGAGCCGGGGCAAGCCCCAGATGACTCTGGGGCTTGTAGTTTCGCCGCCGCTTCTAGCGGCAAAGCGGCCTGCCCGTCCAGCTGGGCGGCCACTTTTAGTGAGCACTATTTGAGTTTGGTTGATCAACCAGTTACAAATCCCGCTGACAGTAGCATTGTCTGCTTTTATTATCTGTGTTTTATTAGCTTGCTTGCAAGAATATCATGAACTTACTGAAATCAAGATATGCTACATTCACAGCATTTCCTTCATCTGCTGTGCTTGTAATTCTATTTTTTTTAATGGACATAAGATTAGTCTGGCCTGATTTGTTTGTTTGTTTGTTTGTTTTGAAAAGCCCATGTTGATTTTTAGTCACTATGGCATTCCTTTCTAAGTCCTTACAGACTGTCTGTTTCATGATCTGCTCTAGAATCCTTTTTGGTATTGATGTCAGGCTGACTGGGCAGTAATTATTTGCATCCACTTATTTCCCCTTTTTGAAGATGGGGACAACTTTTGCCCTCTTCCAGTCTGCTGGGACTTCTTTGTTCTCTAGGAATTCTCTCTGTTCTCTAGGAAGTATTATTGCCAGTGGTTCTGAGATTACGTCTGCCAGTTCTTTTAATACCCATGGATGTCATTCATCTGGCCCTGGAGACTTGAATTCATTTAGAGTTGCCAGGTATTCTTGCTCTACCTCTTTCCCTGTTCTGTGCTGCATTCCCCATACTGTATCACCTGCTCCATTTTCCCCAGGCTGTTTTCCTTAGTGGCGATGGGAAGGCATTGCAAATAATCCCTAGGTGCTTTCTTCTTTATCATGATTTCGTGTACTCCTGGGCTAAGCCCAGCAATTGAAAACAAGTTATGAACATAAGCAGATCTAAATGGAACACCAGAATTCTTCTAGGAAAAGGAACAGCCTGGTTTTGTTGATGGAGCTACAGAATACCTGTGTGTGAATAAGATAAGGAAAGAAGCCAACAAAGGCAGCTTTGTGAAAATGCTGCTGCCCAGATATAAAAGGCAGGAAGAAGGCTATAAAACCTTTTCAAGCCACAGGAAGTATTACATAGGATGGTAACAGGTTTCTGACTTCCTGAGCAGAGTTCTGTGAGACGGACAAGACAAAAAAGGGTTTGTCATTTCTTGAAGAAGAGGAAAAATTGGAACAAGTGAAGGAAAAATACCCAAAGCAGAATTGTAGTCTTTTAAAACTCTGTGGCTGCAATCCAGAAAGCTGCTTTACTAGAGCACAAGGGTAAGTATGCACTCTCAGGGCTTTTTTTAAAATTTGATTTCTTGAACAGCATCCCATAAATCAGGTTACTAAGAGGATTTAAGTTTCTCTAGAGTGTTAAAAGTGTTTTTTCCTATTTGATGGGTAAGTATATGTATGTGTCAAACAGACACACCATTGAGTTTATTGAAATAATGATATGGAAATTGGATAGCGGAGGCTTAAGAATGTAGTGGGGGATAATATTTACCTGTCCTGAAGAGGATACCAAGGAAAGTGGAATGTGGCTCAAATCTGAGGCCGAGTGAGGCACAGTCAGTGGAAGAAGCTCTCTGTGCACATTGTATGTAATTGTGTGCACAGACTCAGGGCCAACTGTGTGTAAGGAGGTTAGGTCTGGGACTGATATTTATACCTGAGATCCTACTCTTGAGGGGTGTTAGGTGCTATCCTGCAATATAAGAAAGACCTGATGGTCTTCCTAGGAAATGACAGTGGAATTCTGGAATGTTTTCCAGCAATATCTCTTGTATCTATTTTGGACTGTCTCATCATAGTGTTTTCAAGGCAGAAGGCTTCAGGAGTGGTTTACCATTGCTTTCTGTCCAGTTCTAGCAAGCTAACTATGGCCCAGTACAGACAGCACGAAAGCACTGTGCTGGGGCCAAAACTAGGGTTGGGGAACACGCAGCAACCGCACATTCCCCAGCCCTAGTACGTATGGACGGCGCCATCTTGGTATGGCGCCGTCCATACAAAACATGTGACGATGGTGTCACGTACATGCCGCGTCCAAATGGACTGGCGCACGCATGACGCCGTCACACCGCTACAGGGCCTTAGGGCACCCTATTTGTGGTGCTGGAAGGAGCTCCGAAATGGAGCTCCTTCCTGGGGAGCGCCTCGTTCCCGCAGCCACAAAACGGCTGTGGGAACAAAGCCAGGGGAAATGGGCTGAGCAGTCCCTTTCCCTCCTTGCTGTGGCTCCCGGGCAGCTCCTGGGGTGTCCTGGGGCATGAAGCCCCAAGGATACCCGTTTTCAGGACCAGGGAGGAGCGGCATTTTGCCGCTCCTCCCTGGTCCCAAAAAACACTGGATTGGAGCCTTTGGGCTGCCGCTGTGGCTGCCCTGGCGCCAATATGTGCTTCAGTGGAGCAGCTGGAGGCCACTCCAAAGGGGAGGTCTGTATCCCGCCTATGGTTCCCTGATGGCGCAGTGGTTAAATGCCTGTACTGCAGCTACTCACTCAAAACCATAAGGTTGCAAGTTCAAGACCAGGTAAAAGGTCTCAAGCTCAACTCAGGCTAGCATCCTTCCGAGGTCACTAAAATTAGTACCCTGATTGTTGGAGGCAAATTAGCTTACAGTTGTAAACTGCTTAGACACTGCTTAGGCGATATGAAGCAGTATATAAATGAAGCTTGTTTGTTTTTGTTTGTTTGGTGCCACTCTGAGAGATCTTCTGCCAGTGTCACCTCCCACTACTGCTGCTGCCCAGTATCTGTTTGGTTCCTCAACAAAAGCCTGTCTGGCATGGGAGAATAGCAGCACTACTACTTTCAGCATAGCCTCTTGCTTCAAGGGAGCATCAGTCCCACCACAACATTAGAAAGGTCCCTAGTGGGACTTGGATTATAACTCCTGAATAATAATTAAAAGGGCTCAGTGGAAATTGGTGAAAGTCAGTTTCTGAAATGTTGCCTGGATCTATATATGACATATGATCAGGAAGAGGACGGAAAAAAATCAAGGGATTGGGAGTGGGGAAAACATGGGATATTTCAAGAATGCGTTTTGGTATAATATAAAAACTGGGAATATCTGGTTTGTTGGTAATATCAAAACGAAAAGAACTGGAAAATTGTGATTCCGCCAACGATTTTTCCCCCTTTCTGGATAGATTTTTGCTAATGTAAATGATAACACTTGCTAGATTCCTTTTAAAGTTACTTTTTTAAAGGTCATTTTGAGACACTTGTAGAGGTATAGAACAAATGTTTTAGGTTTTATTCTACTCTGATATCAATCCTAAGGTCAATGCATCTTTATTTAAAAGGAAAAGTTACTAGTGATATAACAAGCAATGCAGCACATGCCTTTTAAACACGGTAATGACTAAAAACAATGATCGACTGCACTATTTATAGTGAAAAATGGGAAGGAATTACTTTTAAAAAAGTAACTTTCCAACTTTACTGAAAAAAATTAATCATGCTGTGGTATTGCTACATGGGGATGTCCAAAAAGTACATTTTCCAAGCTGTGGTAAGAAGTTCCTGAAGAGCAAGGAGCTTCTATGTCTGTCTTGCTGCAGCAGAGGGAAGGATGAGATGGCTATATCATCCTCATAGGTTACTAAATGGCTTTGTAGTAACTAAAGCTTGCAATGCTGAGCTAGCCAGAATAATTCAGAGAGTGAAAGAGAGATTGAAGCAAAAACTGGAAATGTGGGCTAATGTTGTTGGAGACCAGGGTTTAATACTGTACCTGCTTTACCATGGAAACTCACTGGTGACCTTGGGCAAGGCATGCTTTTCAGCATCAGAGGAGGACAAAGGAAACCCCCTTTGAATGAATCTTGCATCTTTCTGGATCTTATTACATCTCACTCCCACAAAAATGTAAATGTGCTTTATATCCTGAGGTCTGGCTATCACTCTGTACTACATCTGAAGAAGTGGGTTTATATCCATGTATCCATGAAACTGTATCCATGAAAGCTCATGCTAAAAATAAAAAATGAGTTGGTCCTAAATGTGTTTCTACATTTCTCTCCCTGACAATGCCTCCTTTTTCCCCACAACTGTGGTCAGACTCTGAGAACTGTATACATTAATAGGGTACTATTTCCCAAGTGCCTGTTATTATGGGGTCTAAATGACATCATCCACTGTGATCACCGGATTACACAGGATTCTTCTCTTGTCTTATGATAAATAGGTTGAGGCTTTTCCTCCCTCAGAACTAGTTTTCTAACTCTTAGGTCCCCCCACTTCCTTCACCTTCTTTATTATTAAGTGTTTTTAATATTCTTGGTAGCGTGTTTCTGATGTTGTTACTTATAAATCACTTCAAGCCCCTCCTTTGTGGACAAGAAGAAAACAACATTTATTTACAGAATGAACTTAGGGTGGTATCTCTTTTGGTAGTTGGTTCTCAAAGCTTGTGGTTACAAGATTTACTTCACATCACTTGTTACAAATTGACTTTGTTCCAGTTCCCTCAATGACTTCAGTTACACTTCAACTGTATTTAAGTTCTTCACACAAACCTCCCACTAAAGTTCATTCATTAGGAATATAAAGCCTATGAAACTGTAGCTTTATTCCTGAATTGCAGCTCCACAGAATAACGTGGATATGAGCCTTCCCTTTACTGGCTCTCCGCTGCTCAAAGAACATAACACTTCACACTGATTTCATAGGACTTCTTTTGTCCTTTTAACATCTTTCCTCCCATTAATTACTTTAATTAATTTATTAATTCACATAACTGGTATAAACAGTTTGGGGCTTAATTTTTTCTGCAATATGGATCTAAGATCTATATTGGTTAGAATGGTGACAATCCATTCTCTTGTTTCCTCCCAGAAACAAATTCACTCTTGTAAGCAAGGTTCACTCAGCCCATCCAAGATTAATGAGGAAGGACAGATAAACTGGGAAATGCTGCATGTTGCAGAAAGTTATTAATTTTGCCATCTCGGCCACACTCTGATATTGCTTGGCTATACATATACTAGTTTTCATCTGTGAAATGTTGGGAGGAATGCAAACCCTACTTCAGTTGGCTGCTCTCACTCTTTTAAAGAAGATGCCTGCCATGCAATTTCCATAAGTTTTTATACTCAAATTATTGATTTTAAAATCTGCTTTCCAGTTAATTAGGGCACTTTTCCAGTGAATGCACAATTCAAACTTTTTTATCTTGGTCTACACAGTTTTATGGTTGTGTAGGAAAATGATCTCATTGCCTGTCAAACCATGAAAAATGATGTGGCATGGTTTGGGAGGCAAT
The DNA here is from genome assembly GCF_019175285.1 of Sceloporus undulatus. NCBI lineage: Eukaryota > Metazoa > Chordata > Lepidosauria > Squamata > Phrynosomatidae > Sceloporus > Sceloporus undulatus. The sequence continues at coordinate 53,335,912 of NC_056526.1, read as the reverse complement.
ACATTGGCCAATTAAAAAAGTTTTAATTGGTTAATGTATCCAATCAGTTGACTAAATGTTACTTTTCAGTATCTTGCATGAAAATGATCTACAGTTTCATCATCATCTTAGAGCTTGTAAAGTTCGTTCCATGTGTGAGAAGAGGGAGAATTTATGTAAGATTCAAGGCAACTTCATCTCAAAAGCCTCCAGCAAGTAACAATATATCTATAAATAATCAAAATCAGGCTGCAGAAGCCCAAACATAACAGATGCAATGCAACCTCTCCTTCTCTGTTTGGTTAACTCTGACAAGCAACAATCATACAAATATAAAGGCCCTAAAATAGATCTACCAATTTAGAGCTGGGTATTCCCAATGTTTTTTCTGCTTTCCTTCCATTTCACAACAGGGTTGTCAGATTTCAGGGTCTGCACCTTCTTGTCTAGACATCAAGGGGAGGGAGGGGATTTCTACTTTGAAAGGTGTGAATATATATATATATATATATATATATATATTCATTTCTTACACTTATTTTTTTTAATTATTTGAATGGCATACTATGTACTGCTATGGTTGATGCTTAATGACATTACTGGGGGATACAAAGTATACCATTCAAATAAAAATCACTCTGATCCTTCCTCAGAAGCAATGATGCTTAACTTTATCATACCGTAGCTATATTGTTGACACAATGTGCAAACATGCTAGTGAATTATGACAATCCACAATAGGGCACCACACAAGATGTTCTGTCATGCAATGAGAGCTTTTGTTGCACAAGACATAATGACCATATCGATGGCTCCACATGCGCAGTGGTCCCTGATGGTGTAGCTATGGACAATATCACACTACATTGTTATAGTGCTATTATACCACAACTTCTATGACTGCGTCTTGTGGAATCCTGGGATTTGCAGTATAGGGAAGAAGATTTAGAATTCTTAGCCAGATGGTTCTTAGGGCTCATTAAACTATAAACCCCAGAATTTCACAGGAGACAGCCATAGCAGTTAAAGTGGAATGATAAAGTGTAGTGTGTTATTGGCCTATGTCTCTGTTCCTCTCCTGAGACTATTGACATTGCACAATGGCACAATTCAATTTTACTTGATTGTAAGTCAATTTACAATGATGTAACTTCTGAACAGGCCAGGTCTGTCAAATGGGAATTCCTACTGAAACATTTGGATGAGATACGTGCATTGAACCAGGCTGGTTTTGTTACAATGTCCTGACCAGGTATAGATAGTCCATCCCAGGTTTTTTTCTCTGTGTTTGGGAAGGCTAGAACCGTTGGCCTTGGACAATGAAGGAAATGCAGAATAATAATGGCACTACCTTTTAAATATCTGAAAAGACAAAAGTCTTACTTTGGAGAACTTGGGCATACACAGACATTTCAAGACCGTGCTCTTGCCCTGAGATTCTTCCCCCTTACTCCAAGGTCTGGATAAAAGGAGCCAGGACCCAAACAAGAGAGGATGAGCTTGTTTTTAGAAACACCAACTCACTTTTTAAATAGGTTGTACAGTGAGCCCTCGGTATCCTCTGGGCTTTGGTTCCAGGAACACCTGTGGATACCAAAATATGTGGATGCTCAAATCCTATTAAATACAATGGCATGGTAAAACAGCATCCCATATATTAAATGGCAAAATCAAGGTTTACTTTTTGGAATTCATATATATGTTTGGAATATTTTCAAGCTGTGGATGGTTGAATCTGTGGATAAAGAATCCATGAATACAGAAGGTCCACTGTAGCTCCTCTCCAGTCCATATGGCCTCTGTAGGGGTCCCCAAAGCAGAAAACTGACCCCCAGACTTGTTATGCTTGGCCACTGCAGCTTTGTATCAATGTCATATTCTTAACATCAGCATTCAGAGGTATTAGAAACATTTCCCCTATATTATGTTTCCCGTTCCCAACCATATGCAGATATATCTTCCTATATAGTTTGCACTGTTATGAAATGAAATGTCTGGAGTGCATTCAGAGATGTTTGAAACAGTATTGGATATCAATGTTAACAGGACTAAGGAAGAGGACAGGGTGTTTTCCAGACTGTTTGTTTGATCTGTTACCATTTGGAGGATATACAAGTTTTCTCTGCCCCAGTATCAAAAGACTCATTACCCCTGAAGTTTACAGAATGTACAAAATGCATACTTCCTTCTTTTCTCTGCTTACCAAATGTATATTTTTATTTACTCTTTAAAAAAAGTCTGCTTTGGTGATTGTGTGTGCTTCCTTTCCAAACCTCTTTTATCTGCTTGTTTATCTAGGATGTGAAGTCTTGAAAAAATATAAACAACTGGTTATCTTTCATTTAACCCTGTCTTTTGCTTTATGCCGGTTGTGTTCAGAATTTTTCTTATGCCAAGCTTGTGTGATTGGTTGTTATGAGAAGTCTAAATACAATGTAGTAAATCTCAAATACTTAAACTCTTTGCACTTAATATTTTTTTCTGACTTAGGATTTATCCACCAAGCAGCTTTCGGCCAATGTTAAAAATGATTGTAGCTGATTGTGTGTTTGTGTGTCAGGATTAGATCATTTCTTTGTTACATATAGTTCCTTCTTAACCACTTCCTCCTCATCTCTTATAAAAACCTCTACTAAAATGCATGGTGTGTTTCTCTTCCGAGAAGATATTTTCTGTAGTGGAATGCTATTAACTGTAATTAAATATTCTTTGGAGATGGAAGTTGCAACTGTACTGATTTCTCATGTAATTGAGATGTTTTAGATTACATTTCAAAATTAAATTGCATTTCAGTGAAGTGTGATGTATTTAAAATTCAATAACATTTCTGTCAAATAGAAACTCAATGCCATGCTCAAAATCAGATACCCAGTATGCTAGATGTACAAATAATTTTCTATGATATTTATAAACCATTTTAAAAGGAATAATCAATAATACTTGCATCAATAATACTTGATGTATGTTTACATTGCAATATCTCATTATCACAATATGCTTTTTGGACAACGTGTTACCTCCCAAACCATGTTAGATAATTGTTCATGGTTTGACAGGCAAAGATTTCACCATGTAAACCGAGGGAAAAGAGGTTAAATTGTAGTTTATGTTTGGGATAGCCAATTTTTTAAAATTTACATTCAAAAAGATTCTGAGTTATATACAATAATGTTCCAGTATAATAAAAGCAGGAAAATAAAAACACAAAAGGAGGAAAAATAACCACATTAGTTGTAAGTTTCTACCAAAGTTGACTAAATGTCCATTTGTAAATTCCATCTATATATCATTCTTTCAAATGTTGCAAGCATTGTTACATCTTCTATCCACTGGATTACAGGTGGAGGAAAATTATCTTTCCAGTAATGAAGTATCAATCTTTTAGCAATCAAAAGAGCACAAAAAATACACTTCCATTGCCTTTTTGTTAATTTCCAAGAAACAGGTAAATAATTCAAAAAGGACATACACACACACACCCCTGAATATCAACAAACTTTCCAATATCAAATGTATCAGAGGGCCTTCTCCATCTCGGCCCCTAGGCTCTGGAACTCGCTTCCCAGCAAGCTTCGTTCGGCCACCTCACTGGACCAATTTAAAAAGGGGTTAAAAACACACCTGTTCCAGCAGGCATACCCTTAATGCCCCCGAAGTACTCCCCTCTCCCCTCTCAGCAGCACTGTAATGCTAGCTGGTGTTATTTGTATTGGATTGTGTATTTGTGATTTTATTTTGAGGTTTTACTGTGTATAATGTTGTGATGTATTTTAACATGTTGTTACCCGCCTTGATCACTGGAAAGGCGGGCTACAAATAAAATTTTATTATTATTATTATTATTATTATTATTATTATTATTATTATTATTATTATTATTATTATTATTATTATTATT
>NC_056526.1:53287748-53332025 GCF_019175285.1 Sceloporus undulatus | reverse complement strand
GTGATTACTTCCTTTCCAAATATAGTTACTGTGGGATAATGCCAAAATATATTCATTAAGGAAGCATTAGCAGTATTACATATCCAACAATTTGCTGTTTTAGAAAGCTCTTTCTCGAATAGACATTGTGACTATCTATATACCCGAAAGAGGCATTTTTGCTGTATAAGATCTTGTCAAGAGCTGTAGCCATACTAGTTACAGATGGTCATTAATTAGTCAGAATTTGGTATTCCAATTCCATTCTTGCTGTGATTTCTTGCATCCATATTTGTTTATGGATAACACACACACACACACACACACACACACACACACTGATTGGCCTAAGTACTTGATTGGCCTTAATTAATATTCCTAATAGTAAGGGAACCTCACAATCAAAATCTGGACTGATTGCATCTCCTAGTTGCACTTGTCCTCTCCTTATTTCCCTATGCTACCACTCTTAGTTCCATTCACTTTTGTCCTGGCTACATTCTCCCCCTCAGTGTAAAACTCTATTAATAAGTGGCACCTATTTTCCCCCCTTAAGGCATCTACCTATGTCAATGTATCTGCTGAATTTCAGGAACCATTCATTAATTAAATTCTCAAGTGTGTGCTTCATATATAGTTTGAGGATCGCTGAGATACTCCATGAATGGATGGCTGTCACAAACAGGACTCTGTACCTCTAAACCTGTGAGTAGGACAGGTTGGAAGACATCTGTGGTGCATCTCTCAGAGACTGATTGCTACCACTCATTGCTTAACACTTCTCTCATACTAGATATGCAAACATCCAGAGCCAATTTCCAATGGTTAGTCTCAACTAGAACAGCACCATTGAATTAATTTCTGCCTCATATGGAAAAACATAGGAGGGCCAGTGTTGTATAATAGTTTGAGTGTTTGACTAGGACTCTGGGGAACCATGGTTTGAATTTTTGCACAACCATGGAAACCTACTGAGTGATCTTGGGCAAGTCACACCCTCTCATCCTTAGAGGAAGGCAATGGCAAACCTCCTGTGAATAAATCTTGCCAAGAAATCGCTATGACAGGGTTGCAATAAGTTGGAGTTGACATGAAGGAATGTCACAATAAAGTAGACATTTATGTATAACCTTTTGACTTGGGTCTAACCCAGCTAGGACTAGCAATTTGATTGAGCTTATGTTTTATTTCTTATATTAAAGGATGGACCTCTTTTTGAAAATGCCCTTTAAAATTCCTTTTAAAACATGTCAAGACATGTTGTCTATGTGTAAAGCCAGCCTTTAGGCTAAATGACAAAACCTGGAATCTACTTCTGTATCCAGAAATTTATATTTATTCAAGAGCCAAGTAGAGGAAAGTTCAGAACTGGTCAGTTGCTTTTAAAATAAATGAAACATGGAATTAACAAAGTGAGACTTCACTATCGAGAAAACACTAAGATTAATTTACTGACATGTCTAACAGGAGCGGGAGATACCTTGGGCACTTTGGGAGTACTGTATATTATTCTCTTTGCTAGTCATTCAGAGACAAAGGAACATTGAACAGCTTCCAGATGCTTGGAATGACCTGCTCTCCAGATGATTCCTTCATATACCTATTTTTTCCAGGCAGAGAAATGGGTGAAGTCAAACTAAGATATGTAGTAATAAGGATTTTTTATCCTAGGATGTGTAGTAATAAGGATTTTTGTCTTGGTCCTGTATGGGCATGTCCTTAATTCAGACACAGATATAAGCTTTTTGGGCAGAGGGAAAATTGGGTTTACAGTGCCTGAGGAGGATGTTGAAACCGGGTTTTCAAATTCAAATTCCTATGTTTCCATCTTCTAGCTGACCTGGACCAAAGTTCCTAGGACTTTCCATTTGATATTTTGTGATATGGAGGTGGAATCAATACTTAGCCAGATGAAAATGTCTTACTTTTTAATTGTTGCAAAATATGTTAAGAGTATAATGCTTACCCCCACAGTCAAGTCACAACACTTTTTCCCATGTTCTCTATTCCCTTATCATCACATGGTTCCATGTAGAAGGATTATGCAGAGGTTCCCGGTTAAATCAGATATTCCCAAACTGGTGCTGTCTAAGTGTTTGGATTATAGCACCCATTCATTCCACCTATACCAAGTAGGCAGATGGGAACTGTAGTCCATAATATCTGGAGGACATCAGGTTGGAGAAGGGTGAACAAACTGAGTCTTCCATATCCAAAAATCCAAAATTCAGAATTTCAATGTACTTTGTTTCGTGCACAAAATTATTAAAAATATTGTACTGTATAGATTTACTTTCAGGCCATGTGTATAAGGTGTATATGCAACATAAGTGAACATTGTATTTAGATTTGGGTCCCATCTCCAAGATATCTCATTATGTATGTATATGTAAATGCAGACATTCCAAAATCCAGAATCCAAAACACTTCTGGTGCCAAACATTTTAGATAAAGGAGACTCAACCTGTATTAGATAAAGCTGTGGCACCATTAATATAGTGGTTGGAGAGTCAAACAAGGACCTGGCAAGCTTCCACTCACTGATAGAGTTCATTGGGTAACCTTGCCTAAATAAATAAATAAAATTTACAGCCCAAGGTTGTTGTGAAGATAAATATATATATATAGGGCTAGTGAACTGTATACTTTGTATAGTACCTTGAGCTTCTTGAACAGGCTGGTTCATGTACTAAAGTAACTCCTTCCCATCACACAGTCATTGAAAAGGTTAATTCTGCAACAGTCTGCTTCCGGCTGGAGGATTTGTGGAACAGTATTTTTAAAAGCTTAAGTTTTTCAAGCTTGGTTCTTCTGCACATAATATGCATTTCCTCTAAATATTACCAGAAGAAATGTCAATTTCTCCTAGTGAAAAACAAAAACAAAGAAGATCCAAGCATGATAGCATGTTCTGTTCCCTCATGAGGCAGGGAACACACCAAGAGGAAACAACAGTATTGAGAACCCTGTGGTTGGAATGTACTTTGTTCACATTGACAATGATTTGTTTCTTGCTGTAACAGTGGAAAGGTGGTTATGCTTGATGCTTGTGTTTATTATGCTTGACATCCATGACTTATGAATGGATTAGAATGAAAAAAGCCTGTTAGGAAAACCCACCTACCAAGGGAGAAGTATCTAAGCATAGCAACTCTTGTGTAGCTCTGTATGCCAGTGGCCTAATCACTGTGCCACCAAAGGCTTACTTGCTGCACTGTTTGTTTTGCCTGACAGCAGTGGGAATGATACCACAGTTAACAATGGCATCAAGACAGCAAAATCAGTCTTCACCACTGACCAAAATAGTTCACTCTACAAAGAAATTATGATGAATATCCCGCCTGTGACAAATGGCTTGTTCTGATTTTAAACACTTTGTGATGAAATGTTCTGGAGCAGTTGTGTTTAGAGGGCTGTGAATTTAGAACTTTATAAAGTGTGTCTTCTTACATAAAATAAATAAATCTGATTGCTTTTCTATCATTCTGCCTCCAAGGAGGCATCTAATTAACATGCTGAGGGCCAGGCTGTTTCAGGCTAGTCCAGTAGCTACAACCGACATCAGCTTTGAGTTGGAAAAACTGTTACCCTAAATGTGTGGAGCTAGTAGAAACTCCACTGACAGCAGCAATCTATCTTTAATCAGCTTGGGAGACACTCGATTTGACTATGTGAGAGGGGCTAGTATGCAGGATGGAGCACCATCTATATTGGTAATAACTGATAGAGACCCCAGGCATGTGAAACTATGAACACTTTTGTGAAAGAAATATAAAGAGCACATACACGCAGGTAACTCATCCAAACAAGCAACACAGTGAATTAACCAGACAGGGAAGTGAAATGTGGAGCTGTGGTAAAAGGGGAGAACTTCTTGAGTTGGGGGTATTGGGTATTTCCTTATGCAAATATCTAAACATTGCAACCACTGGCACATCAATGAGTTATCCCAATGTAATGCCCCAAATGGATTGCAGCCAGTGTGTTCAGTGAAGTCATGTGTGTGAATGTGGGTATGTGAGAGATTTTTTGAACACAAGCCTTATTATAGCTGATTCTTCTACTATCTTGATCAAGTGGTTGCAGTGTATAATATGATGATAATAATGCCTGCCTTGTCAGTAAATTGGCACAGCTGATGAATGTCTGTATAATGCTTGGAAGAGGTGAATTAATTTACTGACATTTTATTTTATGGTGGTGAAGAGGACAGTCTATAAAACTGTGATAAAATGGAGATGGGGGTGTCTGATATTAATACTTGACAGAACAGAGACTCTGACCTTTTCATCCCCTTGCTATTTGTTCAATCAGTCTGTAGCATGACCAGATTTTTATCCTAATTTACCTGGTAATTGCAGCAATTAATTAAAGCAATAAATTACTGGGATCTTTAAAGGGGGGGGGAGGATTTTTTTTTACATGCTCAGCATGATTCAGTAAATATTGCTTTTATACAGAATAATTCATTCATCCTGCAGCATTTATTTTTTCTGGCTAACAGCAAAATCCCATTTAGAACTGGGCAGAACTGTAAGAACAGAATAGGTTTTAAATATGTGCACTTACTTAGCGCTGAACCTGAGACAAGAATGGTTAGCACTGCAGTGAAAGTCAGCTGTGCTGCTTTAGTTTTAACATTGCCACATGGTTTAGTCTTTGGCGTAATATACTGCTAGTAGATTCTTCTAGCACAAGCAAACAATGACATATCTTGCTGAGAGCTAATGAACAGAGTAGAGTATCATCCTCGCTATTCTGAATGAGTAACACTTTAATTGCTGTGACTCCAAATTTGTAATAAAGAAAGTGAGAGGAAAACATTCACATGTTAGTGAGGTTCAAAGCCAGCCTGGTGCATAGTTACCCTAACTGAAGGTCCTTGAGAACCCAGGGGTGGTTGTTGGGTGGCTTCAATTAATTTCAGGTTTCTGGCCTCCCTACGGTAAACCTATCATGGGCTTTCTTGGCAAGATTTATTCAGAGGGTGTTTGCCCAAGATCACACAGTGGGTTTCTATGGCCCAGTGGAGACTCAAACCCTTGTTTCCCAGTGTCTTAGTCCAATATTCAAACCACTACACCACACTGAGTGGTTTATTAGGGGTATCAAAATTATTTGTGTGTGTGTAGAGACAGGAGATGAGTAGCACCTTGGGGTTCTTTTGTAGGGCGATCTTAAGGAAACCACTTTCTCTCACTCTGACTTTATGGACTTGTAAAGATAATGTGTGTGTGTGTGTGTGAGAGAGAGAGAGAGAGAGAGAGAGATTCCACTTTATACAATAAAGCTGGAATACAGATTAAGAAAAAAATTAAGAGCTGGACAGTGTTTGAGAAGACACACAGAAGCTGGTACATATGTTTAAAATGTGAAGCACCTAATTCTTCCTTTAGTGATTCTCTGAAGAAAGCAAAATGAAACAATATGCTTCCCAGTAAGTATGTTACCACATAAAAATACTCTATGGATTAAAGTAACTTTAAGCAATGTATTAAACAGAGTTCTAAAATGTTTTCAGTGCCTTACTTAAAGGGCTCTGTGAAAATAAGTTGGGCTTATGATTTACTTTCTTGTTGGCACATGAACAACTCAGCTATTCTTCTTTAATGTTCTCTTTCTCTCTCTCTCTCCTTTAAATCAGTGATGCAACAGAGCCAGGACTTACAGGGTCAAGGCACCTGGACTCTTCGATTAGTAGGGATTATTAGCAGGGTCATCTGTTATCCCAGACAGCCTTCTGTTTACTCTGTACATTGCTGCAGTCCTCACAGTAGCTGATGGGATGGATTTTCCATGCAGCAATATATTATTTTGTGTTCATTTTCTGGTAGCGGAAAGTATTTTGGGTTGGCTTATTCTTGGATGGGTAATTACAAACCAGTAGCTTTACAAAAGACTTGCTACTGATTGAGATGAAAACTGCTAAAACAGGATACATGGGCACCAAAAATATGTTAGAAAGCAACACAGTTGTCCTACTGTTTGTTATATAAACAGTTCAGAATGAGTCTTTCCAGGGGCAGAAATGGCAGGGCTATGCACAATATTGTATTTTTATGCTTTTTGTTGCTGTTATGTGCTGTCAAACTGACTGGCGGTTACTTTATCCAAAGTTTTTTTAAAAATTTTATTCAGAGGAATTTGCCACTGCTCCCATCCAAGGATGGAAGAGTGTGACTTGCCTAAGCTTATCAAGTGGTTTTACGTGTCTGAGTGGGGATTTGAACTCTGGCCTCCCAGAATCCTAGTCCAACATTCAAACCATGCCACCAATTCTTTAAATTTTTATATCCCATTGTTCTACATGTTCTATAAGAACAAAAGTCTTCACTTGCTGATGGAAGAATAGCAAGGACATCCCAGAGCCTAGGGGCAGCCCCCGAGAAGACCCTATCTTGTAACTGAAAACTATGCCTTTGTTGGTTTTTTGAGGGTTTTTCTGGAAGAATTTATTCCTGATGTTTCACCAGCATCTGCAGCTGGCATCTTCAGAGAATGGTGGCATGGAGGTGTGTGAGGTATATATACTGTGTGACCCTTGGTTGAGAGGAAGTGATTTACATTTTAATCTGTGTGTTGTACTGTTGGTAAATGTCAAGGTGTTCCTTACTCACATTCTAGCACCTGGTCCTTACTCACATTGGCACCAAGTCACCCCTCACAGCCATTTAGGAGGACAGTGCTTCCTGTGTTCTTGCAGCTGAATGGACAAAGAAGTAAATATCTTTCTGTACTTTCCAAGAGCCTGCAAATAGCACCTGGATGCCAGCTTTGCCATCTTCCTATCCATGACCATGGAGTAGGGACAGACAACTGTAGAATGGTAAGGATGGAGAGTGGAAAGGAGGGAGGGCACAGAGTTCTCTCTGGCAGAGCTTTGCCATCTGCCAGCTCCCCATAGGATCTTGGCCTTGCAGTTTATTTTTTACATCTACACCACTGTTAATTTTCCCTCTTGCTCTGAAGTACTGATTTTGGCAATCAGCTAGGACCAGATAAATGCTAACTGTATATAAGCCAGCTCTTTCTCTAGTTCTTTCCCACCTCAACTATGTACAGGGGGCTCACTGCCAACTGAAAATTGCTGGATCCAACTGACAGTCTCAGAGGGCAAGTGAGATAATGAGAAAGGTGGGTTAGAGCAGACTGCCAACTTTATATCCTTGATGGAATTTCTGGGTGTTTGTTTAAGAAATTGCACAGTATGCCATTGCAGCTGCATTGAACTCCAGTTTTCAATTAATCACAGTCTTCGTTTTCAGAACTATTATGGGTGGGCTATAATCCATACAATATGTAGACTTGCTGGCAAGCATTTTTTTTTAAAGGAACTCCAGTTTTGTGGGGTTTTTTTTTTGAGGTTATCTTTTTTTAAAAAAATCATATATACAATTCAAACATGTCTAAAAAAATCAACTTTCATTTCTTTACCATTTGAAGAACCTGCCCAACTTAAGATACTATATAATGAACAGGGCTTTGAATGTTATTTTAAACTGCTGGAGTGCTAACATTACAACTTTTAACAGTTTGTGTTATTCATCATATTTTACATTAAGAGAAACATGCTTGCAGCCCATTACTAATACATTATTTGTGTGTGTGTGTGTGTGTGTGTGTGTGTATGTGCCTTGAAGTCTTCTGTGAATTATGAAAGCTCCATACATTTCATATGGTTGTCTTAGCTAAGGAATAGTCAGAAGTCCAAAACAGACTGCAGAAATAATTGGGTTTGACACCCTGGCTCAATGCTAGGGAATTGTAGTTTTGTGATATATTTCATCTTCTCTGTCAGAGAGCTTTGGTGACACAATAAACTACAATTCCCAACTTTCCCTAGCACTGGACAGTTAAAGTGGTCTCAAACTGGATTATTTCTGCAGTGTGTTTTGGACTAGAGATGGTTTGTCATTGCCTTCCTCTGAAATATGACCTACAGCACTTGCTACACCCACCTAAGCACTATTAACCAAGCCTAACCCTGCTTAGCTTCCAAGTTCAGAGAAGATCTGGTGACTTCTGGGTATTTAGGCTATTTTTAATTAGTTTTCAAATTATTGTTTTCAGAAAACTTTAAAATGGCTCAAAATGACAAATGGATATGGGGCTTGCACCCAAGTATATCCCAGATCCTCTTGAACATCCAGCAAAGAAGGAGAAGCTGTAGCTACATCTGCAGTGCAGAATGAATGCACTAAACACCGGTTTAACTGTCATGATTCAATCCTATGGAATTCTGGGATATGTAGTCTTGTGAGATATTTAGCCTCTGCCAGAAACCTTTGGTGCCACAACAGGCTGCAGTGTGGCAGAGTTGGAGGCTGCTTCTTATCTACTAGCTATGAAGGAGCAGCTGGAAAATGCCTGGGTATAGAAGCACCCCCAATAAAAGGCTGAGAGACATGAGCTTCACTCACAAGGCATCTGCACTCTTTCCAGTGATGGCATAAGTACACTGCCAGCAGGCTTGCTGGATCTGGGCCAGTGAAGAACAAAAGGAGCATCTCTGTACCCTCAATAGCACCAGAAAGTAATGTATTGCAGGCAACTTGTGTTGTTTTGAAGCTCTGCTAATGAAAACCTTGCTTGTGAAAGAGCCACTGAAATGAATGTGTTAGAGCCAGTTATTTAGCTCTGTAGATCCCATTCACTTCAATCTAGCTTTGAGAGAAGCTGTTGATGGACTACATATGTGGGCTGGAATTCTGCATGGGATGTACATCTTTGTAAATGGACTTAGCAGAAAATAGAAATGAGTTGTTTCACAATGTCACCTAGGGACTGTTGTGATGTTACAACATATGGGCATCCATTGGACAGTGGTAGCTAATGGAGTACTGACACACCATGGCCATAAAGTGCATTGGGCAGTGATGCACATTGGGCATTCATATTCATAAATTACAAAACGTAGACTGTGATGTAGAATCGCAGGTGTGATCATTATATATGTTTCACCTATCGAGCTTTGCTTTCCCTGTTTCTTCAGAGGTGACTCTCCCATTTGGCTGAGTAAGATAACTGTCTCAGGAAGTATATGTTGAGGACTGCTGAGAGCTGCTCAGTCCTGTTGTACTCCATGCCTTGTATTCCCTAGCTGCAATGATGTTATAATGCTGTGCTGAAGGAAAACACAGCTGTTTTAATTCTGAATATGGCAAGGGAAGAGGTGCCACCCTTTCCTTCATCTCAGGCTGCAGACTATCTTGACCAGCCTTCTTGGGCATTATATTCCATCTTGTTGTTCATTTCTGATTCCAGATAATTTATGAATTCAAAATAATTAGTTCTTATTCTCATAGAAATTTTTGAGGGACTCCATTGCTTATGTTCTTTCTGATGTATGAACTGTCCATTTCCCCTCTTCTTGTTCTTTAGTAATGGATCCATTAAAAATTCCTCCTCTTATTTTATTACTCTTTAAGTTTATTTAAGACCTTTGGTGAGGGATATTTTTACATTATTTGGAAGCCAAAGAATATGTGATGTCTATAATGTGTTTGATGACCATCTTAATTAATTTCAAGAGGTCTATAAAGTAAATCTTTTCAGAAACGATTACATATGAGTCCTAGAGATAAGAATGAATAAATAAGCAGCATAACACTCAGGTTCAAGTATCTTGAGTTCCCTTTGGCCAGGCTTGTAAGGGAGACAGGGGATGAATACGGTAGCTATGCTGAAAAATCAGGTTCTAAATTGTAGGGTGATGCTGTGTATATCAGTTCAAGACAGATATTTGTTCTCCAGCCTGTGGAAGACAATGGTCAGGACCAGTCTTATCATTAAGCAGAGTGAGATGGCTGCCTTGGGCAGCTGATTTTGATTATCATAGAAGGACAGCACCATATTGGTCATTTTCTTTGTTGTTATTATATTTTGGGCACCGTGTGGTATAGTGGTTTGAGTACTAGACTGGGAGTCTGAAATTAGGTTTTGAATCTCCTGTTCACCCATTGAGTGACTTTGGACAAATCACATCCTCAGCCTCCTCCAAATAAATCCTGCCAAGGGAATCCTGTGATAGGGTCACCATAAGGCACATTACAACAACATTACAAGAGGTCCTTGTGGGATTTTTTCATCTCATTACCCAACTAACATGGGTGGTTTTGGGTACTATGTTCCTTCACTTGCGTGAGTACCAATTTGTTGCTTTTCCTCAGGGCCTAAGCAGACTGCGACGGAGGGTGCAAAACTAGTATGCTGATCCCTGTTCTCCCTCACACAATTCCAGTTACTTTGAGGACTAGAACTCACAACTACAGCTTTCATTTTTGCATTCCTAATTGGCATTCCCAAATTTTGCAGGTTTGGATTGGTTCATACAATTATGAGGTGTGAGTAATTTTAAAGGAAAGGCTTTGAGATGTATCAACTTGATTATGGCGCATTCGGTTGTTAAACAACTAAAATTACATCAGTGGAGCTGATAAATAATTGCAGCTTTAAGCAGAGAAGACAGAAAGTTGGACCAACTTCTAGCATGCATACATTCCAAGCCTTCTCTATATTCCTCTTGTAACTCAAACCCAAAGTGCTCTGGGGAAAATAAGATAAATTTGTATGCATTTGGAAGCCTGAATGCATTATCTTAGGGTTGCTCCAGATTCTAAACACAATGGGCTGCTCCATGCTGAGCCTATTTATTTCACTGTCTTTGGAGACAGATAGTCTCATAGAATATATGTCAGGAGAAACAGCAGAAGAAAACCTTTTTTAGGTTTTTTTTTAAAAAAGGTATATTGAATTTTCAATTCTACACAAAACATGAAAAATGGCATGTTTCTTGGGGAATGGAATGAAGAGAAGTAATCATTTGTGGCTTGTTCTTGCTGCTGGTACGCTCACAATCAGAGACGCTGGAACTTCTTGGAATATTTTACCATGGCAGAGATAGCATTTATGCTACAAGGAGTTGGAAGTATGGCAAGGCTGTGACATTCACATTAGTTCACCACTGTTCATGATATAGCAAAATGCCAGAATGGAATCCTCCCCTTCCCCAAATAAAAAGCCTTTTTTAGTGTATGTACAGCAGACACGAAAAATGGCTTCTTATTTGGGGAAGGGAGCTTGAGCTAGAGTATTCAACCCCCACCAATTCCTGAACTAAGATGCCTGCCCATGGACCATAAATTGCAACTCTAATTAATTAAAATATTTATGACAGCTAGTGGCTTCATTTCAAATTCTTCTACAAATTTACAAATCCCTCCTTGCTGCAGCTCCATCTTTAGATTTATTGTGCATAGGGACAAGATGTTGGTAAAGAGGTGATCCTAAAAATCAAGCATATTTATGGTTTGATCTTTCTGCAAAATCAAGAATTAAGAAGTTACACTTCCTATTGTTTGGTGTATTTTAGACAAAAGTGGATAGCTGATTCAACAGTTACCTAATAGCATCCGTTATTGTTTTGCACACATATATTTTATGACCTTGTGATGTGTGGAACATTAGAAACCAAGACATTTGTGATGTTTTCATCAGTTTGCAAATTGATTTATAGATTATTGCTGACACAGTTCATGGCTTCAGCTGTACTACCACAGCATGTTATTAAATGGAATCAATGGGCCAATAAAAGGGTGAATTAAAAAAAGAGAGAAAGAAAGAGATGAGAAGCATACTCCTACCTTCAGCTTGGTTCACTGAAATTAACACAAATGTTTCCAAGCATGAATATGCTTTGTTCTGTACTGATTGCATAAAGGTTTCCCTAGAAAAGGCATTAGGAAAAGTAATTTGGTGCTGCTGAAGGACCAGAGCGTAATACTAAGTAGGCATCCCTTCAAAAAGACATGCCACTATTTCTGATAAAGCTCAACAGTACATTCTAGAGTATCTGGCAAGTTAATATCATGCTAGAATACATGAATATATTTATCTCACCTTTTAACTGCCTAACTTATATCAAAATGGGCTGTTTTTGTTTTTTATGCATGTTTGGGTTTATTGTGAGGATGGGTCCAGACCCTAGGTCTGGTTTGCACTTTAGACCATTAATATCAGAAATGGAGCGATTGCTATTACTGGACAACAAAGATACCATCTTTTATAGTGTTTAGATTTGCATAAATGTAAGTTTAATGACAGGATGCCAGTGTGACATAGTGGTCTGAGTGCTAGACTAGGACTCTGGAAGACTGGGTGTGAATTTCGCCATGGGAACCCACAGACATTCCTCTCAGCCTTAGAGGAAGGCCATGGCAAGCCTCTTCTGAATAAATCTTGCCAAGGAGAATCCTATTCCATAGGTTGTAGATTATCTGAAGTCACAGGACAACAAAAGCTTGTTCACTCTTTGCTGGTTATCCTAATATCTAAATGGAGGACAAGATGTTGCCTGTAAGGCCACCCACACTGCATATGCCTTGGACCACAGGATTCTCTAGAACACAATATACAACTTGGCAAGTTATATATGATTACAATGAGCCTGCTGTATTAGCACGCTAGCCATCTGCACACTGGAGCGTCTGTGGATTGGCTCACTCTATATTAGACCATGGTAGCTCCTGCCTGTTGACTAATATGGACTTGAGCTCTTACGTTTTTCCACATCTGTGGTGGGCCTCCTTGTAACCAAACTCCTACAAATGGGAAGTTTCTACACATGCAGAATGAATTTTATGAACAATGTGCAGTGGTCAAATCCAGCTGAAGGCAATGTAAGCAGAATCGCACATACAGAGCCATTATGATTGTGGCAGCACAGTAAAGTGCACAAAACAGTATGCAAATACTCATTGCCTCTGCACATTGCAGTTGTGCAATGGGATGTCAACCATACACATGGACCATTTATTCATATACATTGCATTGAATTGATAATCAATATAGGGGTCGTGTAATGCAACCATAACTGCTAATGCATATTTATGTTATGCGGCAGCCAACAAAAACAAAAGTGTAGTGTTTCAGCTTCTCTGTGTGTGTTGCCTACCCTTGTTTTCTTTCTACCTATCCTGATAAACAGCTTTTTAACACAGTGGTCCCTTGGTATCTGCTGGGGTTTGGTTCCAGGACCCCAAGTGGATATCAAAACCTGTGGATGTTCAAGTCCCATTAAATACAATGGTATAATAAAAATGTGCTCTTTATATAAAATGGTAAAATCAAGGTTTGATTTTTGGATTTTATATATTTTAAAAATATTTTCAAGCCGTGGATAGTGGAATCCGTGGATACAGAGGGCTGATTGTAGTTGGACATTTGGTTGTATTCTTTAGAAAGGGAACTTATAGTTAAAATTCAACCACTTCCACTTGCGTTATGATTTTCAGAACATTTTGTTAAGTTCTGATTGTGAGCTTTGGGGCCATAGTATATATAAAGTGCTTTCCCCACTTTAGAGATGGGCTGAAGGGAAGAATATTGGGCAGGTGGGCTTAGCACTTCCTGGTATCCATCATTTTCAGGAACACCTTTGTAATGAAGAAGGTTTAAGTAGGGAATGTCACTTCTGCCAGAGCTGTAACATTCAATTACAAGGACATAGTTTTTCTTTGTGCAAAATCTCTTCTACCAATTGAGCTTTGTTTTGGTGGATTAAAAGAACAACAATCTACTATTGAAGAAGGCTACATCTGGCTCCCATTTTGCAAGAGCTGGCTCAAATAAAGGAAGCTCTGCTTTCATGATGGCTAATCCCAAACCATTGCGAGCAGGCTGCTGTTATCAATGACTCATGCTGTGCAACACTAGAAGGGATGTTTTCCCAGAAACATATGAATGCAAAAAACATGCTATAATTGTAATAAAGCCTCAATAAGTAAACCAGGCAGAATCTTGTATTATTAGAGATGTAAAAGAAATCAAAATGTGAGAATGATCTGCAAGAAAGGTGGAGGAACTTTGGCCTATCGAAGATTTTGATTACAACCCTCCAGCCTTTGCCATTGGCCATGCTGGCTGGCACAATTGGGAGCTGGAAGTCCACATCATCTGGTTGAAAGGTTTCCCCTTTCTTGAATTATGTGGTATTGTCAATCACCTCTATGTTGCTTGGAATAATCTATAAATACCAGTCTGTCCTGATTTTAACCTGCAGCTCTGCCATAGCTCTTTTGCAGTTGTGTGCCTTCAAGTCTTTTCTGCCTTGTTGACCCAATCATAGGGCTTTTCTTGGCAAGATTTGCTCAGAGGAGTTTGCTGTTGCCTTCCTTACAAGCTTAGAGTGACTTGTCCAGGGTTACCCAGTCCTGATTTCCATAGCTGAACAGGTACAGTATTCACACCCTTATCTCCAGAGCCATAGTCCAACACTCAAACCACTACACCACACTGGCTCTCTACAGCTGTTTTACCAACTTAGAAGTGTGTTACCATCCCACTAGAGTCTGTGCATGAAAATGACTGAAGATAGTCTGAGGCTTGGAACTGCACGACAATCAAGATATGTTAAACAATCAAGGGGGAAAAAACCCCAAACATTGCAGGAATAGTTGTCCTGGCACTTTTTGAGCACGTTTTCCTAGTTTGTCACACAAGCACTACTGCCACCTTGTGGTGAGTGATAGCAAATCCTTTGAAAAGGGAGTGGCACAACCCTGAGGGAACTGGTTTGGAGAAGACTACCCTCTTATCGTTTGATGAAGTGCCAAAATACTATTTTTGCCTCTATGTTCAGTCTTCTCTTTAGCATAAAAACATTCACCTACTTTCAAAATGTTGTGATGTTAACATTTTCACACCACAGGGGTTGCCTCATCAGGTGCTAAATCTGCCTACAGTACCAAATGTAAACTGTTGAAGGCTAAATGAGGAACGGCTCAGAATACGATATACTTCTTCCACAACCCATGTGTCCTTCGCTTATGTTTTTCTTAGTATTATTAAAAGTCTTGTTAAATCTTACTTTTATTATTAAGTTGGGGTAGTCAAGTGTTTCTTTCAAAAACAAACAAATCAAACGACAAAAAGAAATAACTCCTTTCGCTTTTTGGCATTTCTTTTTATTTGTTTACAAAGATTAGTCATCTAATAGAAAGTATAAAAATATCCACACTCCCTCCCCAACAATGGTGTGTGCTCATAATAGTTTTATATGCAGAATATAGCAAAGAACTTAGGACAGAAGGAAAGCCATTTCTAATCAGTAAGAAGAGCCACAAGCAGTTGTAAAGTTAATATCAAAGTAATTTAACAGTGCAATGTTACAAACATGAAGCAGCTTTACATTACAAAAAAAAAAATTAAATATAGAAATAGCACCTTTTATAAAAGGAATGGAGAAATGTAAACGTTGTAGGTAGATTCAAGTATATTAAATTATGCGCACACACTTTTCCCCTGCAAACATTTTAGTACCAGAATATGAAGATTTAGAAGTCCTGAAATCCTGCACAAATTAGTGCATGCACACTTACATCAGTGCAAACTATTTTCCTGCTTCTCACACAATTTTCTCATGCAGAGATTTTACAAAATGGAGGGTTATAAACTTTAGACCACCACTATATCTTGGGTCACCAGCACTGAAGGCACAGAGCCTCGTTGAATTTCTGCAGCTTCACTCATTGCTTCTACTTACATCATTCCGAGGATTATTGATAGATGGATTAGATGTGTTGGCTATTGGCCAAGCTGGAAATTCAAAACCAAAAATATCTGGAGGGCCATAGGTCCTGCCTCCCTTGATCTAACCCCAGATCTGATTTCCATGTTCATGAAAACCTAAAAGCCTTTTAGGTTCATGAGTGACAACTACCAGATCCATACAGGCTATACTGTCTTGCTCACTCAGCTAGGCAGTATTATCATGTCCACTTTAAACCTTTAAGGATGCTTTTCCTAACCTTTTAACCTAGAGACAAAATGCCCAATTATAATTAAAATAAACCTCCACTCTCTGCCAAGTAAATGGTGCCTACCACAGATGCAATTTTACATTGGTAACACTTCATAGAGATTTGTCTCACACATAAGGTGATTTGATTTTACTCAAAATAGTTTTGTGGACCTGGATGCAAACAAATATGCTCATTAAGAGGAGATGTGCCAGTGGAAGAACGCACTCTGCCTTTCATTTCCCCTTCCTATTCTTTGTGACCAAAACCATGTGCCCACAAAAGTAGGACTTGGGTACTGAACATGAAAACAGATACACTGGAGGATAGCCAAGGGTGGGGAGAAGTGGCATATGGTTTTTAATAATGTTTGTGAAAGTGATTTATACCAGCCTTCATCTTCCAGTACCACTCCTTTATAACCACATGGAGTACACATGGAAGAAGGAAGGCTGATTGACAGCAGGCATGTCTTATGATCTTTCTGTTAAGAGGAATAGTATATTTCAAACCCAAATTGTTCTGGGCTGGATGGGAAGTAGTAAGCTCTCAAATAAGTTACCAGCCTGCTGCACTGTGCTCTGCAATGATTGTGTTAACAGAAATTTTACTTAACTCAGAAAATTTTTTAATGTGTATGTATGAAATAACGTATCAGGTGAAAGTCATAAACACACACTCTGTAGTGTTGAGAACTTCAAAAACTAACAGTAACTGGTAACAACAGTTTAGTAGCGTCTAAAAGACCAATACATTTCTTATGCCATAAGCTTCAAGTAGACGCAGATTGAAATAGAACATCAAACTTATGTCATTACAAATGAGTTAGTTTTAAAGTTAGCACAAGAGCTTCTTGATTTTGCTATGACAGACTAACAAAAAGGGGAAAATTATAACAGTAATTGGGTCTTTTTTTTGCATCTTTTAAATTCCTATTATTTTTATTGCTGTGATTTAAGAAACTCAAGTCTTATTACCCACTTTGTAAGGCTCATATTGAACTAAGCTAACATCAGGATACTGTATGTCCCACTGCCTCTGTAGCTCCACTAGAATTATTCATACTTAATTTTTTTAGATAACATATTTCATTATTTAAAATTCAGCTTAAACATACACTGTGCCATATTCCTGAGTCTGTAAAATGACAGATTAGAAACTGTATCTGGTCTCAGGAAACAGACATCATCAATATAAAGTCATCCCTAGATATTTTTTTTAAAGCCAGTAGAATTGTCCGTTCACTTGATTACAAATGTAGAGGTAACATGATGGATTTTCTTTTAAAATGTGCCATTAAATTGGTGAAGTAAACTTAAAAAGTCAATACTACCCAATTACATTTGGAAAATACAGTGAGCCCTCTCCGTATGCTGGACCCCCCTGCATAAGGGAAAATGCGCTTATGCTTGCGCCCTATAAAAAACAATGGAGTGTGTGTCACGGTGGCGGTGCCGGTGCACACACCGTTGTTTAGATTGTCGCGCGGCTTCCCCGAAAGCAGGAAGCCGCATATAGTGCACCCGCATATGGCACGGGCGCACTGTATTAACTGCCCCCAAGTACCAACAGCCAAAGTTTGGAAACTCTGAATTAGCAAGTATCATCTTCTTTCTATTAAGTTCATAGATTAATCTCACTGCACTGGCTTGCTGATCCACAACTTTGCAGTTTTTATGCTAGGTAAGAAGTCTCTCATTTCTTCTTGTCCCACTTGCCATCTGACCTTACCAGCCACTCATGTCACAAATATTGTACTAAAAATGTTTTTTTTAAATGAAAATTGGATATTTTAATTTGTGTAATTTATATAAGTTTGTGCTATAGGAATTATCAGTCAAACATGTAATTTCTCAGAAGGGTCATCTTTGTAGAGACTGTGGCATAATTACAGATGAAGCACTGAGTATAGTGCCATAAATGGAGCTCTAATTTAGTTCTAAAATACTGTATATATCTAGACCATATTTAGAACAGAGAATGATTTTTTACCATCTGCTTTTCAGAGAACTGCAATTCTTGAAATAACCTGCTAATCTGTATAGCAATTTGCCCCTGAACCTGGTGCCCTCAATCTCTGGTTGGGGGATTTTGCAAGTTGCCAAGCAATATATCTTGAGAGAACCAAGTTGTTGGTGGGCTGCTCTAGTTTTGGGAACAAGCTTTTCAGCCAGTGATAGTTAACTTGAATAGCTTTTGCAGAAAAAAAAAATGTAGTAGAGAAACAGCCACATTCATTAATGCAAACCCCACTGAAAAATTTAAAACTTCACGGTTATTTTGGTCTTAAATTATTTCACGAGTACATTCATCCATATGCCTCAAGTTATTAGACTTTTGCTTAACAAGTGCAGGTAAAACTGTACATCTATCAGTTACATTCAAGTAATTTGCAAAAGTCTTTTGTCCTGAAGTTGCAAATGATTTCTACTAAAGCATACTCCAGCACTATAGTGAAGTAGCAGCTGCTACACTACTTCACTTAGAGGTCCTCCTGGCCCACCTCACACACAGACACAGGATAAATAGAGTTTTCGTAAAGAGTGTCCCATCCCTATATAAGTGCTAACCAGCTCCCGCTTTTTGGATTTGGAACAGACACTGCAAAATCATTTCAGACATCCCATCACAAATATGATTTCTCCTCTTAAAACTCATCAGACAGGATGCGATGCACTCTTGTGCACAATTGGAGTTCTAATTGGAATTAATAATTACACCACTAGGATAATTCATTGAGAGAAAGTTAACAGACAATGCACAGTGGGCAAGTGTGCCTTTAGGGGGATCCTTGTTTCTTTCTCTCCCTTTGTAATGTAATAACTGATTTTTTCTGTAACAACTATGAGGCTCTGTTTTAAACTGACTGCACCTTGACAGTGATCTGGATTAGTCAGAACTGCTGCTGGAGATTTCTAATCTTCTTTGAACGGAACTTGCTGTTCTGCTCTGGTTACCTTCATTTTTTCGCCACACAATAGGATCTTCAATGCTGCCGGGTGTCTTGAAAAATGCTTCTTGGGGTGTAGGACGCATATTCTTAGGAGTCAATGGTGTTGAAGAAGGCTATTTGTTTAAAAAGAAAAAAGAAAAAAGGAGACAAACCAGTTCAAGTGTGGGGTTTTTTTTTGCCTCTTCAAAATAATTTTAAACTAAAAGAAGTCCTGAACTGCACAGAAGAAGAAATGATGCAATGATACCAATACTGATGGAATTGGATTTTTTTTTCTCTAGAACACCAATCCAACTAGGAGCTAATCTGGTTTGGATATGCATTAAAATGAGAACAAGTGCTGATCAGTTTGGGGAGGAGCCAGAAGCTGCATTTATTTTTTGTGATACCTCTCCCAGCTTTTGAACAGTGTCTAATGCAGAGAAAATGCATTAAGATATAATTAAAATGAACAGTTAATGTCTACTTTAAAACAAGAAAATCTAACAACATCATTTAAAAGGAAAGAATTAATGCAGAGGGGACAACATTTTAACAGTTTAAGCAGACATGTTTTTAAGCACTGCCAATCATATGAATCTTACATCCTCCATTAGACTAATACAGGTATTTTGCTTTCTGACCTGTTGCAATTTCAGAAGGGTGACTGGCTGGCCCATGCAAACTGCTGAATCTGCTTTGACAGAGCTGCAAGCAGATCCTAGAACAGAGCTCAGCTGTACAGCTGAATTAATTTGATGGTGCAATTCCCGTGACTGTATCTGTGATGAATTTTGAGTAACAACTGCTGGGGTCCCAATGAAAACAGGTGCTGTAGATGTCAGGCCAGGCATACTAAAATTCATGCATGCAATGCTTGGGAAGGAGCCAGAAGGTGCAGAAGAAACTTGGCTTGTTGCTGCCGCCGGAGAATATATAAGAGGGAATGGTGCCAACGTTGTAGATGGAACCATCATACAGGGAACGTTAAGTGAAGGCAAATGGCTTGAAGGTAGGCTGGCAGGACCAGGAGCTTGGCTGGCAGGAAACAGGAAATTAAAACCATTTAATCCTGGAAAGAACAGAAGCAGATATTGCAATTAGGAAGATATCCAGTGTCTTTTTCTCTCAAGAAGTGAGGTTTAGGAATAAGTTGAGATTAATTGACCACTATTAACTGTTTGCTTTTTTTCCATATCATTTCAGACTGTGAATTGGAGTCAGGAGATAGAAGTGTTTATAGCTGCCATTATACAACACAGGCTGGTATCTAAAATTATCATGCTCTGGAATTCAGAGAATGTGAACACAGTATTTAAAAGGCATTAATAATAATAATAATAATAATAATATTTACTTATATACCCCGCTCTTCAGCCAAGGCTATCAAAGCAGCTTACAATTTGTTAATTAGACATTTAGACATTTCCATGTCCTCAGGCTTACAATCTAAAAAAGACAAGGGATCAACTTGCTAGCACTTTCAGAAAGCAGACTGAATGACCCAGAGGTAGATGATGTGACTCCTTTTATTCACATTCTCTCAGCCTCTAAAGAAAGTATGTGGGAGACAGAACAGTCCCCTTTCCCTTCCAAAAGAGAAGGACTGATGGTGTAGGAATGGATTTGGGCTATAGTTCTAACTCTTTCTCTTTCTAAAGGAAGACCAAGCATGGTATTCTGATGGAACAAACTTGTTTGTCCCCAGCAGGGCAAGAACAGCTCTAGATACAGGTCTACTGGTAAAGAAGGTTTAGGTTGGAGAAACGATACTGGGAAAAGATTAAGCCCTCTTTGCCCAATGCTAAATCAAGAGCTTTGATCACATCTCTCCCTTATCTATTGTAGTTCTTTTAAAGTTGAACAATGTAAGTCCTGTACATCAACTATTCAGATGTATGTCAAAGTGAATCCAATGGGAATTACTGCCAAGTAAACATGTATAAAACTGGAATCAGTCTATTGAAATGCCTTGCTGCTATTATGTGTCATTTCTTTGGTTTTGACTTATGATGGCCCTATGAATGAGAGACCTCCAAGAGATTATTAGAGAGCCAGCAATGGCAAAGTGGTTTAAGCACTGGACTATGACTCTGGAGACCATTAACCATGGAAACCTACTGTGTGACCTCAGGCAAGTCGCACTCCCTCAGAGGAAGGCAATGACACCCCCACATCTGAGAACAAATCTTGCCAAGAAAACCTGGGATAGGTTAAGTTGGAAATGACTTGTAGGCACAAAATAACAACAAAATGGGAGGTGATCCTTGTGGAGAATATCTTATGGAAAATAGCACTGGCACTTTCGATAACTGTTGTCACTGATGCCCAGAGCAAGGCACCAGTAAGCCACTTCTAAATGTATTTTATTTTGAAAACCCTACAATGAGATTGAAATGTCAATCTAGGAATCAACCACTGTACTGTAAGGCATTGGCTTAAATCCTCTTTCAGTCGAAGACCCATTAAATCAATTAGATTTATCTGTTTTAATCCACAAGTTTTATCATTTTTAAATTATTGTAAGCCACCTTGAATCCCATATTGGGAGAAAGATGGGCCATAAATCCCATAAATAAATAAATACATTTGACTGAATGAATCTAGATGGATACAAGCCATTGTTTGAAAGTATATTCTGGTTAATGTTAAAAGAGTGTATTTTCAGAGAGGCCTTTACCAGCTGCAGGCTGTATACAGAAATACTGTGGTAGGGAGGGCTGTTTGTCATTTTCTTGTGAGGTTTGTTCATTTTCTTTTGTGTTTTCTTTCAGCTCTTTACTTCTGCATGGCCTGTCTTGCTCCCATACTCCTAAGGATTTAGCTGTGTCTTTTATGGCAGCTTCCACAGCAGTAGAAGTTCCTGATTTAAGCTGAAAGCCTCTCGGTTGGTCAAGAGGACTGCAGTTACGATCTGGGGAAGATTCTGTGTTCACAGGCTTAGTAGTCTTCTAAGAAAAGAACAAAGAGAAACACAAATCATCCTCCTTTTCTTAGAAATGCAGCCTTATGGGACCATAAGAAAAGACTATGGTACAACTTCTATCTAGCCATGAAAAGCTAAAAACTAGAGCTGATTATGGGATAAGTTACTCATCTGTTTCTGGATAAGAAACAATAAAAAAAACAGAAGACTGGATGCCACAGAGAGGGACTGTTATATTTTTCTTGCAATGACTTGGCCACACACACACACACACAGCTCCTGCTCAAAATTTGACTAATCCAAGAGTTCTTGGGGAAATCAATTTGGCATTCACTGAAATGACATATTGTGAGTATTTTGCTGTATTACACCGATTTGCAGTGTAGATGTCAAACTATGAAGGCTACTTTGTGAAGGAATATACACCTTTTTGTGTATACTGCTGGAAGCACCTATTGTATATACATGTATAAAGTAAGAGACTTGGGGGGGGGGTCAAAAATGGTTAGTCAGTTTGGCTTAAGCAGGGCTGTATCTACAGGGCAGACAAAATGAGAGCATTCCCCCTTCAGCTCCTCAAATTTCAAGAACTGCAGAGAATAAGACAGGAAAAACTGTTCACGCCTAAAACTCTACTATTTACTGTGTTCACGTTACCATGGTAACTTTGCTTGTTGCTCTCTTTCTTTGGATGCCTCAATTGTATTTCTAAATGATCATGTGAAATTAAAGTTACTGCAGTGCTAAATTTTTTTTTAGATTGAACGCAAATTTCATTTGAGGGAAACATTATTCCTTTGGCGTGGAATGCCCTCATTTTGCCCTCCCTAAAACTATTTCAAGAACCATCTTCCATTTTCCCCCATTGTGATCATGAGCAAGAAACCTGGAAATTAGCCTAACCAAGACTTCTCTTACCTTGTCTAGCACCAGTGAAATGGGACCTTCATTCTGCTCCACACCTTGTTTTTTTATTGTAGGTTCCTCTGTAGTTGAACTTGCAACTGAAGGCATGCACCTCTGAGAATTTCTCTTCCGACTGTTAACAGGAGACACAGAAGCATCTGATAGGCAGGGTAAATCCTGGCCCTTACAATCTCCATTTCCCTTTTCTTGAAGACTTTCCCTTATGAAATTGTCATGAAGGCTGCCACAAAGCATATAAAGTGGTGAAGATGGCAAGTAAATGAAAGGTTGACTGGTGAGCATAGTGGTTTTCCCTGTCTCTGCTTTGGAAGCTGATAGATCAGAGAGTGGCAGGGCTTGGTCATGTGTTTCACTGGGCAGAGACAGCTGTGACATGTCAGAGGTAGCATTTGAGGGGAGGCATGGTAAGGCCTTAAGATCACAGTCTGAATCTCCAGAAACAGGAAGAGCAGAGAAGGGAGAAATTATGCCCAGGGTCTTCGTGGCTTCCAAACTTTTACTACAAAGATGAAATAAACAGTTAGATTAGAACCATGGGACATTCAATTCTTCTTAGCCTCATCAACTCAAGCATCTAAGTTTGGATACATTATTTATTATTTGTCTGAATATTTATAAGTTTCCCTTCATCAAGAGCTATCAGGGTGATGAACAGTGAACATATAATAAAAATAAATAATGCAAACATAAAGGAACCATATTAAAAAAAATATAAAGGAGAGCCAGTGTGGCATAGTGGTTTGAGTGCTGGACTATGACTCTGGAGACCAGGGTTCAATTCCCAGCTCAACCGTGAAACCCACTGCATGAACTTGGGCAAGTCACATGCTTTCAGCCACAAGGGAAGGCAATGACAAACCTCATCTCACAACTCGTCAAGAAAATCACATGGTAGGTTTGTGCTATGATTGCCGTAAGTCAGAAATGACTTGAAGGGACAAACAACAACAACAACTATGAAGCACACAGGGGCAATTTGATAAACAGAAAGCTTTTGACTTGGCACAGAAACAATTGCAGTTGGCCCTCAGTATCCATGGGGCTTTGTTCTGCCCCCCCTCCCCTGGATACCAAAATCTGCCGATGCTCAAGCCCGTGGTGTCCCCAATGGTGGAACGTGCATGTAACTGTTCCACCACTGGGGCAGCCTCCATTGTCCCTTGGTGGTGTATGCATGCAGCTACAATGCCATTGGGGACAACAGAACTGAATGGTGGTGGGCTGTGTGCACATGCCACCACTGATATCGGTCACATGTGGGCTTGCCATCTGCGGTTGACAAGTCTGCAGATACAGAAGGCTGATTGTACAAGATTGGTATCAGTCACGCATCCACAGGAAAAGCATTCCAGAATAATACTTGCAGCTATCAATAGAAGGAATTTAAGGAAAATGTTTTAAGGACATTGAAGAAGAATGTCTTCTTAACAATGATGACTGGCATACAGAGAGGTATTCTTTCAGGCACTTGGGTCCTACGCCATTTATGAGAAAGCAAATTAAATAAGGAACTAGTGAAGCTCCCCTAGGATTGGTGTACAGTGGATCCTTGTTATACGCTGGGGTTTGGTTCCAAGATCCCCTGTGTATAACAAAATCCGTGTATGCTCAAGTCCCATTAAGTATAATGACATAGCAAAATGGTGTCCCTAATAAAAAATGGAACATCAAGGTAAATTTATACTTTTTTGGAACATTTTCAAACCGTGTATGTTTAAATCTGTGTATAAAAAATCCGTGTATAAGAAGGGCCGACGGTAGTATGAGCCTATCTAGTCATTCCTTTCAACATTCTGGCCATATTACATAGCAGTTGAAACTTTCAGGTTATTGCCATAGTCCAATCAGGATGTAAACAGAGCACGGCCAAACAAAGTGAGTTTATGTCACCTGAGTCTTCACTGAAGTTAGAGCAACCCATGCACCTGCTCCCTCAAGGAAAGTGAGATGACAAGGAAAAATAGAACTAGCTGTTACCAGCCTATTGATGGCATCACATTCTAATGATGAATTCACCCAGATATTAAAAATCTCCAGGGATAAGATGGAACCTTGTGGGGCCTCAGTTTAAATGCAATGAAGCTGAATAGAAGGAAAGAGCAAAGACTTTTATGGAAAAGCCACTGGCTTAATCTCAACATGACAGATGTTTCAACACCAATGAAAAATTCAACAGAGACTTCAGCAATCCCATTGGATCATGAAAGGAACAAGAGTCCACATCTGATTAGCCACTGCTGCCAGAATCTAGTCAATTATAGAGTAGCCATGTGGTAATAGCTGCTCTACCTCATGAAGTTCTGTGACTCATATGCTCTCTCTTGATTATTCATATTCATATACAGTGGTACCCCGGGATACGAATGCGCCGGGTTACGAATTTTTCGGGATACGAAAAAATCCCATAGGGATTTATTGCTTCGGCTTACGAAGGTTTCTTCGGGTTACGAAAAAACCGCGGCGCTATTTTCCGCCACCGGAGGGCAGCAGAGAGCTATTTTTCCATTAGCGCCTATGGGAATTCGGCTTACGAAGGTATTTCGGGTTACGAAATTAACCGCGGAACGAATTAATTTCGTAACCCGGGGTACCACTGTACTAAGTACAGTCCCCTTTCCTAACATGCATAAGATACACAAGAGTCATACTTGATAGATTAAACCAAGTATTAATGTAGAACATAGTTTTAATGGATTATCAGACATAAATATCAGCATACCTGGTGTCATCTTCCATCTTCTGGCAGCAAACAGATGCAAGATTTATCATTTTGGAGCAGTAATCATCTAAGGAATGAAGGAGGAGTGGAACTTTTCATTAATTACTATTGATGAAGCTTATTTTTGTACTGTTTGAAGAGCAGATGCACAAACATTCAGTTGGGTCTTTGCTGAGGGTTTAAAAATGGCCAAAAGTGAAAAGTCAAGGACAAGACAGTATCTTGCAATCTCTTTGATGACTATTGTCACAAGGAACCAGGAGCAGCTAATTATTGATTTTCTGCACTCTTATAACTCCTGTTCCTTTCCGCAGCCTCTATTTGTAGGCCAGCAGCATGTCTTTGTGTTAAAGCTATTATCTGACAGCTACATAGTCTCCTGCTTTATCTTTCCCCAATACTTCATATTATTGTCATCCTCTCAACACTGACATCTTGCCTTTTAAATGACTTTACGGAACAATCTATATAAAAATGAAGAATTCATAAATTTTGGCTGATCTTGGTGGTTAGCCAATTTGTATGCTTGCCAGGATGTTCTGCCATGGATCACTGAGCTTTGGAGGAATCCCAAGTCCCTTGGAAATACAATGTGAGTGCTAGAACAATAATCTGCTCCATTCCAGCACTCCAACCTATCTTGCACTGTGCTTCCAAAGTCCTAACTGGTTCTTGCTGAGTGTAAGAGTTGAGAAAGGGACCATCCTTTCTTACAGCACAGAAGGGCTGTTTGTCAGTTCTTTGGAGAAGCAAAAGGAATGATGACATGGATGAGTTCTCATAGGGGCAGTACAGACCACCTTTCAGGGCGGTCTGTAAGTGCCTGTTTTTGGTCCGCAGCAACCCAACCGCCTGGCAATGCCTAGAGTGGCTCCTTTTTGCAACGGTGTAAGGGCTTTGCATGACGTGTGGGCACTGTAACGCCCACACGTCATGCACACACACCGTCTGGGTAGGGCGGCACTGAAATGGTGCCGCCCGCACATAGTTGGTGTGCGGTCCCAAGCCCTCCTATTGCCACCAGGACATCCTGGAGGTGTGTACTAGGCCTTACTGAACTTGGGAGAAAGTGTGTAGGATTGTCCCTGAAGTCTTACTGTGCTTTAAAGGTGCCCAGATGGCTTGTAGATATAGTGACATGACATCTCATTCCTCTTCTCAAGTCCAAGCCTGGCAGAAGCACTAGGGCTTGCTACGTTCACCAAAGGAAAAGGATGCTCCATGGCTTGCATAGTGAGAAACTGTGGCCAAGGTTTCAGAGTGAATCCTCTGAATTTTAAAGCTCAGTTCTATTCTCTTGTAGAATTCTTACCCAAATGACTGTGAACAGCTTTTGGAACACTTAATATATCAGGCCCCCTCTATGCTATACACTGTGCCCCATGCAGAGATGGATCCACTGTCAAAGAATTCTAGTAAGACCTTCAAATCACTTTATAAAAACTTTAC
Source organism: Sceloporus undulatus (assembly GCF_019175285.1). Lineage (NCBI taxonomy): Eukaryota > Metazoa > Chordata > Lepidosauria > Squamata > Phrynosomatidae > Sceloporus > Sceloporus undulatus. The sequence goes on along the minus strand of NC_056526.1, from coordinate 53,305,296 downwards.
AGAGCTAAAGTGTCAAAGTACTGTAAATTGGATTGTTCCAGTGAATTCCATCTTACCAGCAACCATAAAATATTATTTTTCCCTTCTATTTAGAGGGCATTACTTTGTGTGCCAAATTTTAACAAAGGAAATACACCCTTGTGTAAGCTGATGGAGAGGAATGGATTTACCAAGAAATAAATGCATACATCTATGGATGTAAACTAGAAGTTATAGGTGGAGAATTGTTGTTAGAGACCAAGTTCTATAACAATTACCTTGCCTCCCTCTGCGTGGGCTGCTGGGCTCAGAGCTGACCTTCCTCTTGACCAAATCAAAAGACTGAACTGTGTTGAAGGAAGCATGACGTGACAACCGCTCTTTCTTAGCAGCACAAGCCTGGTGTGGAATATATGGTGTCCTTTTCACTTCATTTAAAGCAGCACAGGCTGAAAGGTCCATCTTTATGTCACCTAAATAAATGCATTCTTGTTCAGTTAGCTAGTCAGGGAATAAACAAATTTTGTTTATTTTACTTTATTTTGGATTGAAGTTCCTAGAATCCTCCATTAGCATGGCTAGTTGTAGTGCCCCCACCCCCCTGCAACAAAGGAATTGTTCTAAGCTTTTGAAAATAATTCAATTATTTTAGTGTTTTGTTGTGTACCTCCAAGTTGTTTCTAAATTATGGTGACCCTATCATGGAGTTTTCTGGGGTTAAGAGTGTGTTAATCACCCAAGGTCACCTAGTGGGTTTCCATGGCCAAGTGGGGATTCAAACTCTGGTCTCCAGAGTTGTAGTCCAACACTCAAAATTTGTGTGCTAAGGCTACTTATTTAATAAACGCTGTGGCCAATGTTCCACATCATGCTTCTGGAATGTAAATTTACACTCAACTAGTTACACAATGGTTGTGCTATACCACCCTTCCCTGGATGCAGATATTGGGCAAGTGTTGCATATATGCCAGTGTGACTGCTTACTACCCCACTGTGTAAGCAGAAACATGCAATGGCTATTCCTGCAATTATGATGAATAAAATGGTAGCTTTAAGGCAGTGACAAATAGTTATTCATCATCAAAAATGTATGGGAAATGGTTACACCTGAGGAACTCTGCTTACTCAACCATGAACTGAAAATGTCTGTTGCACTACAGCCCAAACAATAACTGCATGTATCTGGGAATTTATATGTGCATATGACACCTATAGGACTGCAGCCTCTCTGTGTCTGTCTATTGCTTCATTTTAGTATATAAGCTTGCTAGTTCAAACACTGTGTTTGTGTTTGCTACTTGCTGCCGCCCTTCAGCACCAGATCAGAGATGCTGCAACTACATGCTGTGGCCCTGATCCGGACTTTTCCCAACACTAAAAGGAATGGCAAAATGCCACTCCCTTTTCACACCGGAAAAAAGATGCCTTTACTGCCATGGTGGCACTTTCTGGCACTCCTTTTGGCGCTGCATCAAATCTGGAAGCAGTGCTGTGACACTGCCTGCCGTGCGGTCAGGTGCACAGTGTGATGGCAGTATCAGGGTGTGCATCATGCAGATGCCATGCCCCCACTAAGCCCTGAGGCCGGCGAATAATGCTGTTTTGTACACCCTCATAATTACCATTGTCTCCAGTGAATTCCACAGGGCCAATCCACTTGAAAGCTGGCTTGCGTCCTCTCTCCTCTGTTACATGTACTTTCTTTATGAGCCCAAGGCTTGTCAAAACATTGGCTATATCATACAATCTTCGTACCTTTGCTGAAAGGAAAGTCGTTTAAGTTCAAATGAAGACTACATTTAAATAAAATGCTAACTGCTCAGGCAAAATAAGTGCTACCAAAACCTTGAAAAATATGGGGAACATGTATTAAAACAAAATCCTTCTTAACTCTTTGGGGTGAGTAGATGTAGTCTTACTCTGACAAGTAGCTGGACTCTCTAGTGAAATTAACGCAGCAGATATGAAAAGATTTATCTATGAAGCACTAATACATAGTAAAGGTAAAGGTAGTCCCTTGACATGAATGTCTAGTAATAACTGCCTGCAGGGGGCGGTGCTCATCTCCTTTTCTAAGCTGAAGAACCAGCATTGTCTGAGGACTGCTCTGGTGGTCATGCGGCCAGCATGATTGTGCCAAATGCTGTTATCTTTCCACTGAGGAGTGGTACCTATTTACTTGCATTTGCATGCTTTCAAACTGCTAGGTTGGCAGAAGCTGGGACTAGTGATAGGAGCTCACCCCATTATGCAGCACCTGGGCCTTTTCCGATCATCAAAACTGGCATCTTAACCACTAAGCCACTGCATCCCAATACACAGTACTTGATAAAAAATGCCTAAAACCAATATTTTATATTGTAGTCCTTGAATACAGTCTACCACTATATAAGCTAGTCAAAAAACAACCAGACCTTGGACACATTTATTTTAATCCATGAGCACTGCAGTCTCTTTGAAATATATTAATAACCCAATACATGACAATAAATTTCATTTGGAGATGGTGCCATTTATCATTTTACCATCTGCTTTCATAATCATTTATCTTCAAGGCACAATGGCCAAGTATTCAGGAGTGCATACACACAACCTTCAACCCTAATTCCAGTGCATCCCAAGGTTTGAACTAGGCTCCTGTGAGACCTGACAATTAAGCTTTTGGAAGATACTTCCTTGAAGACTCTGTATCACCAAATATGCTATCTGGTTCTTCCTGTATGGCAATTATTCCCCTCAGCAACCAAATGATTATTCACCCCTCATAAATAATTCTTACTTTTAAACTTGCTGTGATCTGCTGTATCCTGGCTTTCTTCTATCAATATTTTTGCTGCTATGTCGAGAGTGACTATCTTGGTTTTGGATACGAGGAACAGCATGACAAATTTTTGGCTCATAATCCTCAATGACTTGTCCTTTCTGCTGTTTGCAGTCGCTGTATTACAAACACAATTCAAGTCTCAGCATGTTACTTCTATCACAGCCAGAAAGCATTATGAAACTTTCTCACGTAGGATTTAAAAAAGAAAGATTTCCTTGTTGGAAAACAGGGTTATATTTTATGAGCAGAAAATAATTGTCTGTAACAGATGGACAGTTGGACTTTTAACTCTCTTCTGGAAAGACGAAAGGACAATAAAATGATTATCTTGAGGAACTGCTTTGGAAAATGAGACATTCTGGACAGGTTTTATCTATGCAGAGCAGTAGAGCAAAGAAGAGTGAATCCAGACTATGGGGGTTATGTTTCAGAACGCTCCAAAATGGAGGTCAGCAAAAGCAGCCAGAAAAAGACCAAATGTAGGTGGACTGGGACAGTGAGAACAATGATACTAGTGGTGATTATGAACAGAGGAAAAAGGAAACTTGTCTTACAAGAGCTTTTTTTTTGGTACAATAATTTTGTTTGAAATTAAAAATGGCAACACATGCACTTCTTACACTGATAACAGCAAGAGTCTCTACTTTGCCAGTACTTAGTTAACTTACCAGACGGACAATCTGTCTCTGAGAAGTCAATCAACTGTCGGTCTTGGAAATCTAAAAAGGTATCTTTTTTATTCTCTCCAAATCTACACTCAAGGGGTAGCTCTTTATGTTGAAAATAAGCCATAAGTTCTTCATACTTTTGCAGCTCTCCTATTGCCTGGAGGTTTTTCAGAGTTTGACTCAAGCTATGGCGACCATGCCAACAATATTGATTCTTAGCCACTCGACTAACAAGATCAAGAGACTCCAGAACATTCACTATGTCATAAATCCGTCTGCGTTCAACTCCTGGATGCAGAGACAAAAACAAAACAAAAAAAGAGAATTAAAGCATAACCTCAATTTCCTTAGAAGATTACAAGTAATGCAGTTTCAGACTTCCAAAATGGTGAAAATAATTATACTTACTGGTTCTAACATCTACTAGGTATTATCAATACCAGAACATACACAACACATGTCAAAGAGCTACAATTTTGACTTGGTTGAAATGGATTTAGTTCACATAGATAGAAAAATAATGTCATATTACAACAGAAAATTGGTCCCTTAGAGACCACTTTCCAGAAAAGAATTGTAAGAAGCATTCCTATGTGTCACCTCTTATCACAATGTTTAAGATGAGTTACCAGCCTGAAACTAAATGCTTTGTAGATGAAGAAATTATCCCACCCACTCAACTTACCCACCGTGACTGTCAATCAGAAGAAAAAATTACAACTAATTCTGGCTTCTAGACAGTTCTAAATTCCTAGCACAATGGTATCCTAAAAGCCTTGACCATGACAACAGGGAACTAATATAGTGCTGTTGGGTTATATAAAGTTCTACTTTCTTTCAGGCAAGTCTGTTTGTTTCTAAGGAAGGCTACCAGATTTTACTTTCCTATTCTGACTTTGGATGAGGGGGGGGGGATTATACTGGTATAACTTTGTGTAGTATTCTTTCCTTGCTTATGTAAGAAAGTATCTAATACCTCTTCACATAAGTGCAGTGCAATAGCCTCACTTAACACTGTGCCACTCAATTTAGTGGTGGTCTGTGGGCCAGTGCTGCATCCTGAGCCATTAATTGCTGGCCCCTGTAGTTTCTGGGAAAGATACAAATCTGGATACAAATCTGGTACCAATCCCTAGCACATAGGGGAAATTACTGGTCACCCACGTCAGACAGCTTTAGATGCAATGGCTTAAAAGACTGTAACTGACCCTGGAATTGCCACAGTTGGCATAGTCTACAATCATGTTCAACAGAAATGGGTAAAATTTGGCTCACAGATAGCATGATTCCTCCCATGGTTTACTGTTCTCCCAAACTATAGGCTATTTGGTTCTTTCAGAAAAAAATGAGGCCTTTTACTGCCACCATCACTTTTGGAGACTGCAGGAACAATTATAAAGCAAACATCAGCTGTGGAGGTGATGTGCAGCTCGTATTGGTTTGGGAGTATTTAATGAGGTACTCTCACCCCCAAGAAGTTGCCCACCTTTGATGTACACAACTGTTTAAGAGTAACCCTATCAAACCTCAGCAAAACAATAAGGGAGCATACACTGGACTGCAAAGCATTCACTAAAGGAACCCTTTATCTTATTCATAATGTGGACAGTAACTTATTTGGCATGATTAATGTACATAAGAGCACATAAATGTGCATGATCATCTACATTTTTGTAGCTTTCTTTTTTCCTGGAGGTTTTCCAGCATCTGATTCTAACTATGGTAACCATGCCAACAGTATTGATTCCCAGGCACTTGGTTCCACTTTTGGCTTCAGCATGAGAAAGCCTATACAGATAACTAGTCCTTGTATGTTTTCACATGTGGATGGACACACATTATTTCTTAGTTCATTTAGGTGCATTTTAAAAAATAAATAAATTATATTAGCTTGAAGTTTTGCACAATGTAGCAGAACAACAGTCAAAATAAGAATAGGTTGTTGGATACAGTTACCAAGTTAATCAATGTCACCTATGCAAATACTTAAAAGGCAAGCAATAATCATATTGCATTAGAGCATCTGTTGCTAACTGTCTTCTGTAGAACTGAACCAATGTCCATGTAGTCATATGGTCTCTGTTCCTCTTCCTCCTCCCTTTCTGTGGTAAATAATGTATAACATTGCTTAGCTGAAAACAGCATGGGCTTCCATGAGACTTATTGTAACAGCATTTAAAAGTCTGTGATGATCCTTAAATCTGTGTGGAAATGTCCATAAATTATCCTTGTAAACCAAGGCATACTGCGAAACTGCACTGAATTCTTCAGAAAGAATTTAGAGCTGATTGTAATCTAGTAATATGCTGATGGGGCAAGAGAGTATATCATGCTTTGTACTAAAGCAGCCATTATCAAGCAATAAAAGCACTTAAGAATTATTACACCAACAATAACAATTGTGGACTCCTAGTTAGTCTCCCAGTATATGGAAGATGTGGGACTGCTGTCTTCTGGAAACATGGTAAAGTTATTGCTCTGACAGACATCTTTCATTTGACGTATGGCCTTGATGTGAGTAGGCAATTTACCTGAATACAAGTCACCCAGAATTTGTGTTGCAAATTTACCCACCACTTTTTCACCCTCCTGTGAAGATTTACATCCATGGACGTAACCATGGACTAAGCCATGAATGGCAGCATTAATGTTAATTTACAGAACTGTTTAAAAAAAAGGCACTTAAGTGTAGGTTGAGAGTTCTGTTGATACCTTGCCTTAGCAGCAGGTCTGGAATAGTAAGCATTTAGTAAAAACGACTTAGTGCTCTGCAGTTTCCTGATACTGTCACTTTTCATTACATTTTTCATTAAACTTGCTCCTGAAAAGGAATATAGAAATCTACGCAAACAACACTGTCAAAATTTTATTTTAAGAAAGTCTGCTGTATGAATAGTAAAAATAAAAAACAACTTTATACATGCATATTAATACCCATCCTTCATGAAGTCCTACTCTGTTGCCTGGCTGTGGTGCAGACGAGACCCTGGGCTCTTGAAGGCTGTGCCAGCAGGAGAGCAAGGTCTGATAGGTTCTACCAACCTGAGAAGACTTTGAGTACAAACTTAGCAGTAAAGTGCTTCTCTGCTGTCTGAGAACCAGCTTAGCTAAAAAAAGAGACCATCATCAGGCTGGCCACCAGCTAATGAATTGGCAACTGTTAACATGAAAAAAATGACTGTTTGGAGTATATGGTTGTGATTTGCACTGATCACATCATGGGTCTTCATGGGATATAAAGCCAGCTCAGTTAGATCTGTGCTGATTTACTTGAACAGAAAATGTAAGAAGCTGTGCTATATTAAGCAGCATGCCCAGCAGTGTTGCTCCAAGGTTCCCAGCAGAGGTGCTCCCTTGTTCTATTAATTAAAAAATTCCAGGGCTTGAAACTGGAGTTTGCTGCCTATAAACCAGGCTTTCTGCCCCATAATTTTTTAATTTCCATAGAACATCTTCTGTTATAATGAAATGTGCATCCAAGTAATTGCGTTTAGGTAATTTATTTACCTATGACAGTATGTATATGCACCATATATAATAGTTGTTGTGACCTGTAAGATTTCAAAACATAACATCCAGTTAAATATATGATGTCTGATTTAGTGCCACAACTGCACTTCTAGCAATGGGCACAGTACTTTATATTGAAAGTATCTCCTTCCCTGCGATTGTCAATAAATACTAGTGAGGAATATTTTCAGTCACTGTGTATATCACTGTGATTTTATGCCAAGATGTAAACAGAGTGACCACTTTAAAGTGATAGCTTTTGTTGTTATAATTTTGATAAAAACAAACAAAGAAAAACCACTCTGGTCCCAGCTACTATTGTGTGTATCGTGTGCATTTCCTTCAATCAGTTGTTTATATATCACTTTTGGGGATGCCTGAAAGTTCTATTCAGTCTGCATTTTTAGAAGAACTGTTCTAATTCAGATTTTCCATACTAATAGGAAGACTGGAATGCAAATTATACTTACTCATTATTTTACGCTGCAGGTCTTAGCTCACAAGAAAGGTACTACAATGTGAACTTAATGAATAAATGCATACCAAAAATAGTTCTATTTCATCAAAAGTGTGTTTCATGAAAAAAATGATCAAAACTGACTGATATTTTAAAAAATGAAAATTGATGCAGGAATAGAAGGGAACAGATTTATGAATGAACACATGTGTAAGGAGCCCAACTCATTGGGACTACCCATTCCTAACCCCTTTCAACTATGTTTTCTTCCACATTAATGCTTTCTAGATTTATTCTTGTAGACAGGCAACATAAAAACAATATACCAGCATCTTTGTTCCAGGATATTCCACTGAAATGGATGGGAAATGGTCAGGAGGAATTTGCTTAAGGCCTGTAAGGACTGCAGGTTAGTAGAGAGTGCCTTAAAAAGGCTACTACATAGTCTGTTAGAAATATTCCTTATTGCTTTCAGTATTATTTTCTATCATACTTACCAAGACTAGAAGCTACTTCATCCAAAGATATTGTTGTCTTTTCTGCAGATAAAGGGTAGCTAGGATAGCGGGCTAAGAACTTTTGGCACAGCAGCCCTAAGCTCTTCTGTTTTCTGCTGGGTCTCTGCTTTTCATAGTCATCAGCTATTCCATCCTCTACAGCATCACACTAGAAAAAGATGCACCTACATTTTAATAACACCATTACAAGTGCCACATATGTTTATGATACATTTGACCAATAGGTGAACAATGAATAATATTCCCCAATACTTAGACATTCAGATCCAGAAATTATATGTACCCAAAGAACAACAATTGTTTTGAGCAGTTGTCAGATCTCATTTTCTGCAAAAGATGCAACTAACAAAATTTGCTGTATTTGAATAATACTACCATTGTTATTTCAACAGGAAGCACTTTGTTACGCCACTGTATTTTGTACTGTCTGGAAATATAGTTCAACTAGTTTTGTCAGTATAAACTGTATAGTGTACCAGGTAAAAGTGTCCCTTCAAAGAATATGTTGTCTTGGCCTTAACACTACTGATGCCTGATTGTTTTGATTTACTTGGGATATACTGCTGGAATAGGCATTGAACAAACTCTTCATCAAGGGTTAGATCCACCTGGCATGTGTACCAATGTCAAAGCAATACAGTGCTACCTCGGGTTACGAAATTAATTCGTTCCGCCGCCCCGTTCGTAACCCGATGCATTTTGCAACCCGAAAAAGGCTTTCCGTTAGCGCTGGAAAGCCGCGCGTTTGAATTTCGCGCCGAAAAAAATTTCGTAACCCGAAAAAACCTTCGTATCCCGGAACAGTTTTTTCCAATCTAACTTTTTCGTATCCTGGAAATTTCGTAACGCGATCAATTCGTATCCCGGGGTACCACTGTATAGTTAACATGTCTCAAAAGGCAGCTAGCTTAATCAGTGACTCTACACATTGTTCATTTCCCTGCTTTCAGACTTCAGCTATCTTGTAAGTTTAGAAATATTTTCAGAAAACAGATTAATGATTTTATTAAAGGAAAACAAGTCAATGAGGTTGTCTGCACAAGCGAAACACAGCTCCATCCTGTTTTAAAATCTGTTTAAACTATGCACGTGGCCAAAATGAGAAACTGGAACAAATCTGTTTGCTCCAGTTCAAGCTGAAAAGTGCCAACTATCACACTGGTGTGGAGACAGGAAAGGGGCCAGGGAGCTGGCAGAAGTGACCAGGAGCAGGCACCCTAGGGTCAGTGAATGATGGGAGCTAGTTCTGGCCATAATTTCTTTGTAACCTGCTCATGAATTGATCCCACAAGTGGCCAGCTGCACAACTGACTCATTGCACATCCCATGAAGCCAAATTATGACTACAATAGATTTAATAAAAACATTAACAAACTGTTTGGTCTGGGGGGGAAGGGGGAAGAAAAGGGCTAAGTATGGGAGGCAAGCTCTATGGTCATGCTGTGCCAGTGTGTCACTGGGCACACCTCTAGGTCATATGGGCACCTGACTGATTGTGTGATCAAGCAGCTGCTCATGTGGCTGATGAAATGGGCTGATGCCTGGGTGTGTTGAGGGATATGATTGGTGGTTGCTGGTAGCATGCTTATGTGCTCATTCACATGTGCTTGGGGGTGCAACAAAAATAATAATGGTGCAGTGCAGCTTATAGTCCCACATGCTCCATATTGGTGGGTCCATCCTTGCAAGGAGGAAGCGGCAGTGTGGATTGCCTGTCAGTGCTCAGGCAGTTGTGAGAGCCGGTGGTGTGTTCAGCAGGTTCTACCTGCGAATCAGGAAATTGTAGAGGTAAGCTATCTTTTCCCCTCTGTCTACTCTGTGCCTAAGAGGGCCTTCCAACATAGGAACATTACAAAAATTGTGTATTTGTATAGGCCTAACTGTATTTGCAACTGCCTCAGTTCGTGTCTGATCTTGGAAGCTCAGCAATGTTAGGCCTGGTTAGTACTGTCAGCCCTCCATGTCCACAGATGTTTCATCCATTGGTTCAAGCATCAATGGCTTTAAAATATTTTGTAGTCATATAACAGACACCATATTACTAGGCCATTGTATTTAATGAGACTTGAGCATCCATGGATTTTGGTATCTATGGGGGCGAGGGTCTTGGAACCAAATCTTAGCAAACCAAGGGCTCACTGTGCTTGGATGGAGAACTGCCAAGGAATACCAGGTGCTGTAAGTTTTATTTCAGAGGAAATCAATGGCAAAGCACCTCTTGTTTCCATTGGTCTGAAGCTGAAATGTGATTTGTTTGTTTCTCCACCTTTTCCTGACATGGGACTCAAGGCAGCTTCAGGAGAAAGATGGAGAAACAAACAAACCACTTTTCAGTATTCCCTGCCTAAAAAAAACCCCTTTGAAATTCATGGGGCAATCAAGTCTACTGTAGGCATATGTGTGCACATGCACATTCAAGTGTATATTGCTTCAAAGGACAAGCTGTGGCTCTTTATACAGCTGAAAAGTAGATCCTCATCAAATCATATAAAGTAAATCTGAGGGAAATGAACACATATCATTACATGAAAAAGAAGGAAAGCTATGTCTTGTATGACTAAACAGATAGAAAATGTTACGTTTATGCAGATATATAGTTAAGTTTAATTGTAACCATAAACACATTCACTATGACAAGTCTCTTACCTGCAAGGAATCAGGAAAAGCATCACTAAATTCACTGTTCTCAATTGGTCTGAAGAGTTCTTTTTTCTTTTCCCTATCCCGCATGTCAGGACTAGCTGCACTAATAAGCATCTTGAGGTTAGCTGTGGGAGTCCATGGTTCTGTCAAGGGCTTGTCAGTGAACTTAACAGGTGTAACTGGACTTCCCTCAGGGGCAGTGCTTTTCTGCTTTGATAAATCAATGGGTTCATTTTTCATGGGAGTCTTTGGGGTCATCCGGGGTCGATCAAATATATTTTCCTATTGATAATAAAAAATATTTAAGAGACAATTAAGAGGTAGCGAAGTGACCAGTTAATGCTGCTGTTTCTTACACTAGTTTCCAGGTCCCAGCAACAATCCAAACTCTAATATCATAGCAAGCAATGGCTTGCTCAGTACCTCATGGATTGCATTTTGTTCCATGAGAATAAACAGGCAAAAACCTCACTCTTGAGACATGAAGGAGGTCATGTTTAGACCTAACTTCAAGTGCCCCTCACTCCACCGCTTAATTTTAGTCATTTTGGGGAATGAGTGTATGGCAGAAAGAAATGCACTTGGAACAACCTGCACCCACTGTCTATGACCCTAAACTCAACAGATGGAATATAAGGGAGTAGACAACTCAGGTCCAAAACACACTGCAGAAATAGTCCAATTTGAGACTGCTTAAACTGCCCTGGCTCTATGCTAGTGAATTCTGGGAACTAGTTTTGTGAGACAGAACTAGTGCCGCAATCAACTACAGTCCCTAGGATTCCCTAGCCCTGAGTCAGTGCAGTTAAAGTGGTCTCAAACTAGATTATTTCTGCAGTGTATTTTAGATTTCAGGCAGAATATAGACTCCCAGGGTTTTATAATCCATCTCCTCAAAATAGACCAACCCTTCAAAGTGACATGCCTTTTGCTTACACATATTCTACCCATACAGCAGCAGTGGGGACAAGGCTGCACAGTTCTGTGAATAAGTAGGAATGCTCAGTGTTTATGTACATCTGTATCTATTATGTGGTCACAGATTGCAGGATTCTGTGGTTACAATATTAGTGCTCCCCCCCCCCCCCCCCCATCATAGCATTAAAGGACAGAGAAAATAGTGATTTATACACTGATACACAATTGACTGGAGAAAAACCAAATTCCAGGTTCTGATGGCCACAATATGTGAGAAAAATACACATATTGCAGCTTTGCCTACTGTGTTCATAATATTCAGTACAATGAATATTGCCTCGCCAATTTCATAACCATATCCTGGCTGCTGGTTTTTTGGTCACAGCAGAACACTAACCAAGAAATTATGTCTGACATCTGTTCTAAGTGACTAAAAGAAATTCTTAGCAAAAAAACAATTTTTAAACTGTGGAAGACATAATGAGAATGCATATAAAGCCAACAAATCTTGATTAAAATCTTAACTGTTAAAAATAAATTGCCAATTTACTTAGTGCATGATGAGAATAAGAACCTGGAATGCATAAATGTAATGTTAAAGAAAGTAACCAGAGAAGCCAGAACTAATTTAGTTTACCAGGATTTGAAATTTTATTATTCCTCACAAAGCAGAAAGCTCCACTTTCAAACTTTCATTTATGACTTGTCTACATTAGCCCTATACTCTGAATTCTCCGGGGCTGGTGGCCGCATGTTTATGCAACAAAGGCAGGCAACAGTGGGCAGCTACCGGTCCCTCAGCCTCACTTCCAAGTCGCTTGGTGCCTTGTGGAGACCACAGAAGCCCATCGTCTTCAGCAAGTAAGGAGCCGGAGGTGAATTTGGGGGCCAAAATACTCCAGGGGCCGTCCAGAGTATTCTGGCAAATGTAGACAAGCCCTCAAATAAATTTCTGTCCCTCGGAGTTGCAGATATGTTTCAATGTGTGATGGCAAAAAAACTGTGAAGGAATTTTCTGCAATGAACTAACAGCTCATCCCTGATAAAATACATCACATTGGTCCATGTATTATTTAACCTGTTGGTGAATTCATCTGCCAAGGATTTAACACTCATTAACTTTGGCTTTTGTATATTCAGGATGCCATGCACATCAGACATCTCTGAACCATCTTAGACTTCTTGCACTGAACTCTGTGTTAATCATGTTTTGTGAGAGCTAGAAAGTCTTTTGGATGGTGCACAAGTAAATTTTCTTCTGTCCTGTTCATCTCTTATTAATCATGTCTATTTGTGACCCACCTTATTTTTGTTCTACAATGAGGAACCACTTACACCGCCATGTCAGTGCAAACTGCAGTGCTTCCTACTTAAATCTCAGAATGGGGAAAGTTTATGACACTGAAACTGTGCAGTTATTCATGGTAAAGCCTTGGCCTAGCTTTACTGAAAGAAATATATCACACCATTCAGTAGTCAAACTTGCATTGCCTGTTTGTTTGGCTAGTTTGAGAGATCTACTGTAGATAAGGAGTGACATCAAGAGAGTCAAATGTGTTTGTGCAACCTGAATAATATTTGCACTAGTAAGCAAGTTTGTATAAACATTTTCTCCCCTTACTATTAATAGCCACTTGCAGTAGCAAGCACTTTGGTACAAACATTCTCTTATCTATAACCACAATGAAAGTGTAGAAAATTGGAAGGCAACACGTACTGTATATATTATTTGCTTACTCATATACACTGATATATTTTTTCCTTCTGTTTTTTCACCTTGTCATATGCCACAAGTAAATTTCACCAATGTCTGGAAACTCTTTTTCTTCATTATAGATACAGCATGCCTGCGCCATACTCAGAGCCGCGATATGCAGTTTTAACCTTATATGGAAGGTTAAGCCGCTGGAAATACAATGGCATGTACGCAGCACCAAACACAGGAACACTCCCCCATTAAAACCAATGGAGATTGAGCATACATTTTTCCCCCCAGGGGGGGGGGGGGTGGCGGCGGACGGATGCGCTGCGTATGGCGAGGACCCACTGCATACTTGAGGGATGGTTAGTCCACTTCTTTTAAATCAAGATTATAATACCATTACCATGGAAATGCTGCTCCTTAGAGCAAACAGATTTGTTTTGCAAGAAGTGACTGGCTAAATGTTTTTTCCCTTTGTTTCAGCTTTATGAATGTGTGTGTATAGATCTGTGTTCATATATGACAATAATTTCCTGGAGAAAAGATGATCCTCCATTCTTCTCTTCTATCCCTGTGTTGTTTTCTCGATCTAGACTATACCTCTAAAGCTGCAATGGCAAAAAGAAAAGGCTTATTTATATTCTAAGCATTCTGAACTCCCCATTGTTCAGGTTCAGCGGGGAGGTTGGAAAAATCTTAAGCATCCCTTCCCACAACGCTAGTATTCAAATCAAACTCAGAACCCCACATGCAAGAATGTAATAAGGGTATCCTATGTAACATATAGAGTAATCCTTCCATATTCGCCGAGGCTAGGGGTGAAGGACCCCCGTGAATGTGGAAAAGCCACAAATAAAAAACAACAATTATACTATATTTGAATATAGTAATATAATAATGTAGAGAGATCTGATAGATCTTTCGAGATTGGCGGAAGAAAAGAAATTGGCAGCATGAGGTTTTGTGGAAGCAGACTTTGGTCGACAAAACGCATGCTGCCAACTCTCTTTCCGTCAGTCTCAAAAGGTGCTACAAGATCTCTCTACATTATTATTATTTTATTATTATTATATTATTTTATTATTTATTATATTCAATTGCTCTGAGGAAGTTGGCCAAACCTGCGTACTGATTGTAAAGACTAACACAGCTATATCTTTGAATGAAATAATTATTTATTTATTTATTTATTTCCCATCTCCTAAAGGCTTGAAGGGGGTACAACATATTAAAAACAAGCTTCAATTAAAAAAGAAAACGCATAAATCCAATGGTTAAAATGCAAAGTATAAAACCATTAAAAACACTCACATAAAAGTAATAATAGTAATTATTATTATATTTATGTATCTCTCGTCTCGCTTCTCTTCAAGGCCAAAGCGGGATACAACATGTTAAATACAACCACTAATTAAAAAAAAATCCATCTTGCCAGAAAGCCCCATGATAGGTTCACCTTAAGGCGACCATAAACTGGAAAGGATTGAAGACACACAATAATAATAATAAATAATAATATAATATATGATAATAAGAATAAAATGAAGATGAAATAAATGCAGCTCGACTTTCCCTCCTCCCCGCACAACTTCTGAGGATGCCTTCAAGTCATTTCCAACTTATTGCAACACTATATAGGGTTTTATGGCATGTTTCTCAAAGGGGGGTTGCCAGGGCCATCCTCTGAGGCTGAGAGTGTGTGACTTGCCCAGGTTGCCCACTGGGTTTCATGACCAAGCTGAGATCCAAACCCTAGTCGCTAGAGTAATAGTCCAATGCTCAGACTACTACACACTCTGGCGAGGAATTTAGCACCCTGAATTCAGGCACCCTGCCACACATCCTAAATTTAGATGGAAAGGATAAAGTCAGGTTGGGAGGCTGCTGAGGTGAAGCACCATGGAGGTTTAGTAGTTGTTCTTGTTGTGTGCCTAAAGTAATTTCTGACTTTTGGCAACCCTAAGGCGAACCATCATGGGTTTTCTTGGCACGTTTCTTCAGAGGGGCTTGCCATGGCATTCTCTGAGGCTGAGAGAGTGTGACTGCCCAAGGTCGCCAGTGGGTTTTCATGGCTGAGCAGGGATTTGAACCCTGGTCACCAGAGTCATAGTTTAAGACTCAAACCAACACCCACACTGGGTATATGTGAAAAATATTCACATATAAAAGTCGTGAAATTATTTGTTTCCTTCCTCCGCTTCAGGCATTCCACAAATGGTTGGTGTAAACTGCATCCACACTGCAGAAATAATCCATTTTTGATACCACTTTAACTGCCATGGCTCAATCAATGGAATTCAGGAACTGAGTTTTGTGAGACATTTAGCCTTCTCTGGCAGAGCACTCGGGTGCCATAACAAACTACAGTTGGCAGGATTTCACAGCATCGAGCCTGATGGTTAAAGTGGTGTCAAACTGAATTATTTCTGCAATGTGGATGCAGTTGTAATGTTGAGTTGCCTTGAGCATCTGATGTAAAACTAATGTGAATGCCTGCCTTTTTTCCTTCCTTATACTGGCAGGGAGCATTTCTGAAAATAGTGAATTCAGATAACACTTTGGAGGTAAAAAATAAGGCTCAAAAATTGCCTGGACCAACACTTGGACATTTTTCAATGTGGTAATTTGGGACTGTGTCCAAGACTGCATCTACACTGCAGAATTAATGCAGTTTGGCACCGCTTTAACTGCCATGGCTCAAATTCTGAGATATGAAGTTTAATTGTCAGCATGGTGACACAACAAACTGTAAATCCCAGGATTCCTTAAGAGGAGCCATGATGGTTAAAGCGATGCCAAAATTGCATTAATTTTGCAGTGTGGCAACAGCCAAAATAGTTTAAAGCAATAGTTGGGGACTACTTTTCCTCTTAGCTGACATCCGAGCCCCTCCACCTGTTTTGTATCTGGATATTACGTATACAATTCCTGCAAATCAAAACAATCAATCTTGGCTGCTGCTCTCTTGCACCCAGATCAGGGTCTGGAAACCATGCTTAATGAGGAAAGACTTGAGGAGCTGGGTAGTTTACCTGGAGAAGAGAAGGTTAAGAGGTGATATGATAGCCCCATTTAGTATTTGAAGGTGTCACGCGAGAGATGGCGCAAGCTTATTTCCTGCTGCTGCAGAGACTAGAACACGGAACAGTGGATGGAAGCTACAGGTAGGGTTGCCATTAGTCCGGACCTCCAAACCGGGACAAATGTAGGACAAAATTTCAATGTAGGACCTTTTTTTTTTGGTCCTACATTTGAAAAAGAGCTCGCTGAGGGGAGGATTCCTTCTTCGCTGGGTTCCATTGGAAGCAGCCCAGGCGGAGAAGGAATCCCCCCAGGGAGGCTTTCTTTTCCCCTGGGCTCCGTTTTTTGCCAACGGAGCCCGGGGGAAAAGAATCCTTGCTGAGGGGAGATTCCTCTTCTGCTTGGGCTCCGTTCTCATCCAGGAGGAGCCCAGGCGGAGAGGAATCTCCCCTCAGGGACTTTTCCCCCCGCCTGGGCTCCGTTTTTGCCGGCGGAGCTCAGGCGGGGAAAGAAGTCTGGCCTCGGCAGGCGAGGCTTCTTTCCCCCCTCGGCTCCAGCGAGAGCCAAAGAGGGGAGGGAAGCCCCCCGCCAAAGGAGAGAGACCTACAGAAGCCTCTCTCTCTTTTCCCCCGCCACCGCTGTTGCACACTTTGCAACAACCCGGGGGCGGGGAACCGGGCGGGCAACCCGGGGTGGGACGGCGGACCGCCCAAAACGGGAAAGTCCCGCCCACAGGCGGGATATGGCAAGCCTAGCTACAGGAAAAGATACCAGCTCAACATTAGGAGAAACTTCCTGACAGTAAGAGCTGTTCGACAATGTAATGCACTCTCTCAGTGTGATGGAGTTTCCTTCTTTTGAGTCTTTAAGCAGAAGCTGGATGACCATCTGTTGGGGATGCTTTGACTGTGAGTTCCTGCATGGCAGGGGTTGGACTGGATGGCCCTTGTGGTCTCTTCCAGCGCTAGGATTCTTTTCTTGGCCTGTCCGATGAAGGAAGCAGGAGCAGCAGCACTGCTCCCACCTGCCAGCCAAGTCTCATCAAAGCTCACAAAAGCTTAATCAGGGTCCCAAATATGAAAGCTCCTTTTTGTCCCCCCCCAGGTTCTCCCCCAATGCCACATGCTCAAACCTCACCCAGTCAGTCAGTCTGTCCTAAAATGGTGCTGCTTTGAGCCACGGAAGGGATGCCTTCTTTCCAAGCCTCCTAAGAGTTTCCCAAGCACTACCTTCACTACTAGCAAAAGATGTGGTTTAGGGAGAGAGCGCATAGGCAGGTAAAGAGGCGGAGACACCCATCCAACAAAG
>NC_056526.1:53267541-53281212 GCF_019175285.1 Sceloporus undulatus | reverse complement strand
ACAAAGAGATCAATGAGGCTGCATGGTGATTTTAAGGGAGCCTGAAAAGAAGTTTCATGCAACTGTTATCCACACAATGGCCCTAAAGTCTCCTGGTTCCCCTTATCTTTCTTGCACACACCCCTACTTCCCCCTTTTCCCTCACTGTACCCCAGGTTTTCCCCACCGCCCCCATTGTGTGTACCATCCAGTTTGGGAATCATTGCGCTAAGGGCTCCAGATTTCCTCTGATCTTGGAAGCTAGGCAGGATCACATATTTGTGTGGTAAGTCCAGGAATGTATCCCTCAGACACAGGGGTCATACTATACAATGGACTCTTGATATCCACTGGGGTTTGGTTCCAGGACCCCTTGTGGATACCAAAATCCATGGGTGATCAAGTCTCATTAAATACAGTAGCATAGTAAAATTGTATCCCTTATATAAAATGGCAAAATCATGGTTTGCTTTTTGGAATTTGTATATTTTTTTGAATATTTTCAAGACATGGATGCTTGAATTTAAAAAAAAATCCATGGAAACAGAGAGGTGACTGAATTATATTTGCACATTTTCTATGGTCCTACCTTAGGTTTGAAACTGCAGAAACTTCTGAACCAGGAACTCCAAGACTCTTCTCTGTCAGGAAAAAAGCAAACATATTTTAAGCATCTTGAAATATATCTCTTTTTTATTTTGTAAGCCATCTTGGGTCCCATGTTGGAAGAAAGATAGGCTATAAAATAAATAAATAAATGGAACAAATAATAAATATATTGTGGATTTTATTGGATGCTCCCTAGTTTTTGGCCTTTATGTAACACCCCAGCCATGCCATGTCCATCTATTTCATAACTCCATTTGTCTGAAATAAAAAATTAAAGATAATGCTTCTCACAGTGCATAAACTACAGAATTCACTGCCACAAGGTGCAGTTATGGCTGCCAATTTAGATAGTCTTAAGATTAGATACATTCACGGCAGTGAGGGTCATCAATGGTTGCTAGTCAGGATGGCATCTCCAGTATCACAGGTGGTATGTATGTCTTTGTGTTTCAGTTGCTAGGGAACATGAGCTGGAAGGTGCAATTGCATTCATGTCTGGCACTTATGCTCTCATTCTGTTATAATGAAAAGACCCCCAGCCAGTTACTGGAGAACAATAAGCACCTCCCTTCCCAGCAACACAGGATTTGTCCATTCTGTACTGAAATACATTTCCATGGTTTTAGCAAAAGCTTTCATTATGCCTCTACCCACTCCATTGAACATAAGAAGCTTTCACATGTTATTCTCCATTATAACCCTCCTTTCTTTTTCTACTGTTTTCCTATATTTTTTCTTTACTGCAGAAATCTTCTCAAGGGGAAAAAGAAAGAACAAGTGGATACTACCATCTTACTTCTAACATAAGGAGTCCTTGATATAAAAATGCTCTTAGCAGATAAACTGTTTCCATACCTAAGGTGTATATAGACAGCCAGTCTTATCTCATACCTTGTTCCTATGTCAAATTCAGTTATTTGATACAATGATACAGGACCATAGTTCGACTTTGGAGTTTACAGTGCTGACTATGAACATGAAGATGTCTGGTCCAAAGAAGTAAGCTGTTTTCCTCTTCTCAAGTCAAGCCTCAAGATCAGTGTCAAACAGCTGACACTCTCCTCACCCCCTTGCTTTCCAGTTTGGAAATAAAGCTCAAACAAAATGTGTCCTGTTGGTTCCAGTTGAAAATGTTTAACTTTATCATAAGGGACGAGTGGAGGATCCCTGATGTGCATGTATAAAAGGGTTGTTTGATAATTTGATTTTAGAGCAACAGAGGCACAGATGAGAAGGAGAGAAGCTTTCCAGCATCTACCACCATTCTTTGTTAACTGAGGAGAATGGTGGAAGAGAAAAACATCTAGGGTGCAGGTTCCAGGAAGAGAAATTTTAGGTAGTAGAAGGTTTTACATGTCTTTCTACCTGTGTCCTCATTTTACTCTACAAATTGGTCTTCATCTACTGCTTTATACTTCAGTCAGGTTTATGAGGATGGTTCAGTTGTCACAAAAAAAAATTTGCTACTCTGGATCACAGGAAGAGTGAGAAGCAGTGAGTGAAGCAAGGTCAGTGTTAAATTTCAGAGGCAGTAAGTTATATGCGCAAAGGTAAACTGTTCCTTTCTGTGGTTGTGAGATTGCATGCACCTGTGTGGCAAGAGGCTTTGATGATGGCAGCAGTTCTACTGTTAGGACTTCTCCTATCAGACAAGCTTTTGCTGAGGACTGAGAAGCCAGACTTAGGGTGCCAAACAGCTACTAGGCAGCAGCAGTAATGGAGGATGATACTGGTAGAGGATTTCTCAGAGACAAAAGCAGTGGCACCATAGCTAACACTTGTTAGTACTGCACAGAAAGAGGCACAGTAAACGCCTTTTGAATGTCCTTTACCATGAAAACCTTCTGATGAGAAAATCCAAAATAAAACTAGAAATAGTGCCAAAAGATCAAACTCCCAGGTCAGATGGCAAGTATCTGAAACTTTTTGGAGCACAAGAACAGTTTTCAAATGTCAAATGGGTATGCTTTCCTATAAAACAGATGGGCAAAATGCAGCCCAAGGACCTCCAGAGGGTATATGTCATTTTTTAAAATTCAAAACGTCCCAAAATGACCTCTTGTACTTTTACATGCTTTTGAACTACTAGGTTGGCAGAAGCTGGGACTAGTGATGGGAGTTTACCCCATTATGCGGTCTTCGAGCCTCAAACTGCCAACTTGCAGACCTTGCAATCATCAGTCTGCCTCAACTGCTGAGCCACTGTGTTCCTAACATTTTAAATAAAACATACTCAATAAAAACTACAAAATTTAATAGCTTTCTGCTTTAGGAAAGCTGTGGGATAGTCTTCTGGACTATTTGCTATCAAGGGGTTGTTCTAGAGGAAATAATGCCTAAAGTCCTGGGTTCACCATTCCACATCTGTAATGGAATATTAAATATGGACTGTTCATATACAGCTGGGATTCAGATGTTTCTATGTTCCAGGCTATACAGCAAATGTTCTGATAATATCCATTTCAAAAAATGAGTTGTTCTGTCAAACTAATTAGTATCACTTATGAACAGATGCAACACCTGTTAAATTAGTCAATTTCTAATTCATATTTAACAACTTTCAGGTGACAATATCTAGCAAATGACTATATATTTGATGGGTAGTTCTTAGATTAGTCCTCAGATATTAGTACTTTTGATCCAGTATAGTATGTATATTGGTTTGAGTGTGGGACCAGGACTCTGGGAGGCCAAGATTTTGAATTCCTGTGTGGCCATGGAAACCCACTTGAAAACCCTAGGCAAGTTATAGTCTCCCAGTCTCAGAGAAAGACAGTGGCAAAGTACCTATCAACAAATTTTGCCACTTTGATAGGTTTGCCTTATGTTCACCATATTTACATATGCATATTTACATATGTAATACTGAAATATGAACTAAACATCAGAATGGGCTATATGCATTTAACCTTTTTTCAAAAATTGGCTAACACTGTACAAGTCCATCTTCTGATCAGATGTCAGTATCAAGACCACGTACTCTGAATTTTTGCATTGTTCATCATTGCAATATGAACAATAAGAACACTGTTCTCCTTGTTGTGCACTCCCTTCAAGTCCTTTCCAACTTATTGCAGCCCTAAGATGAACCTATCATGGGGTTTTCTGAGACTGAGCTGCTACTTTAATATACTGTTTCATTAAAACTCATTTATATATTGTCAGTGTTAATGAGAACTGTCTGTGACTGGTAAAATTCACTGTAGTTGGATCAGGCAAAAGCTAGTTCTAGAAAGATCTCCATGGAGAACTCTACATAATGTGAAAGTAACCTCTCACATGCAACTAGTATTACACCTTCAAGCCCCCCAGAAGTAGCTAGTTATTATTATACATGTAAAATGAAACTAATGTTTGTCATCATTCAAAAGCAAGTAAGTAAATTCTTTTTAGTCATTGTTTTAAAAATGTGTCAGAATACTACAGGTTTCTGAACACACATCTTGTAAATATAAAAGTATTGAGGACAAAAAGAGTAAAGTTAGACTTACCTTTCTATTTTCTTCAAATCCTTTTTGTTTGCCTGTATGTCTTTAGGCCTCCCTCCCCATTTCATAATCTTATCTGGTCTGAGATAGTAGTGAGTAAGGAAGATACTAGGAAGACAGAGGGCTATATCACACAGGGCTATAAAAGTGAAATTTTAACAGGATAAAAGAATCTTTGGGCAGCATTTATAACAATGTTGTTTCTGTTCTGCTGCTGCCTTGCATTCTATTTGATCATGTCATGCACCCTTTCACTGACAGGCAAAACCTGTCAATAGGCTTTCAATCTCTCTGGTGTTTAAATATTTGAAAGGATGTCATATCGAAGAAAGAGCAAGCTTGTTTTCTGCTGTTCCAGAGGCAAGGGCATAGAACAAAGAAAAACTATAGGAAAAGAGATTCCACCTAAAGATTAGGAAGAACTTCCTGATGGAAGAGCTGTTTGACAGTGGAACATGCTGCCTTGGAGTGTGATAGAGTCTCCTTCTCTGGAAGTTTTTAAACAGAGGCTGAATGGTCATGTGTTGGAAGTGCTTTGATTGTGTCTTCCTGCATGGCAGGGGATTGGACTGGATGGCCCTTGTGGTCTCTTCCAACTCTATGATTCTATGAAGTCCACTACTGCTTATGTGTGATAGGTCTCTTTCACTGCAGTTCTGCTTCTTAAACAGTAATGCAGTGTGAGTGGATGTGATTCTACTCATATCCCCCTTGCAGCAATCATGGCTGCAATACCTTCCCAAAGCCGGCTGCTGTGTGAAGATGTACACAGCAGCCAGCTTTGGGGCTTGTACCTTCTCCCTGAAGCATGGGCTTGCTGTATGAATCTGCACACATCAGCCCTGTACTTTGGGAGGAAGGAGGAGGAGCAGTGATCTCAGCTGTCAATACCTTCCCCAAGCCGGCTGCTGTGTGCACATTCACACAGCAGCCAGCTTCAAAGGCAACTGGCAGCGTGATTTCACATTCCCCCTGTCCTCCCAGAAGGCAGCATTTGGCGGTACATAAAAGAAATCACGTGACCATGATTCGCCAAAGTGTTCTTGTGGGGAAAAGTGTGATAAGAAATGATGCCAAACTAGTATGCTTCCATTCTTAAACTGGTACGATTGTGGAGAGGCAGCAGGCTGGTGTGATAAAGACTAAAATGTGGGGCATGGTGGCCTTTGCCTAGAATTTAATGTTGTTAATTACTATTCCAAACTGGATCTCTTTTCTTCTTAGCATTCTTTGAACATTAATAACCCTTTCCCTATTCATGCCTCTAACATGAATGCTTATAATACACATGATTAACTGTCCTCAGCCACTCTATAGCATAAAGTTTACATCCACAGTATTGGAATACATTCTCAGTGGATTATGTTAACTCAGCTGTGTGTTTAAATTTCCAATCCTGTTCTGAGCCACACACTTTTGTTGCATTATGCCAGTGTAACTTCAGGTTACACTGGTGACTGTACTGTTTAGATACTGGAGTAAAGAGGCATCCAACATCCATGTATGCAGTACTGCATTTGTGCAAAGGGAGGGGCTCCTTGATCCTGTTGACAATGACTAGGAATATTAGTATTTGCTGGAAAATGTGATAGATAGTAGTAGATCTCTCAAGCAGGGTTGTAATTAGCAAGGCTGAAGCTGGACATCAACCAGTTCCACACTTGCTCACCAACCTATATACAGGGTCTAGTAGAGAAAAGAATTAAGATTAGTCTTTTGTGTAAAACAAATAAAAGTAGTTTCACTTACAACTACCTGTCCATAATAAAATAAATAACTGAATGGAGGAGAGAGAGAAGGATGAAAAGATAAAAACCTGGTTGCAGGTTAGAGTTCTCAAGGAAGAGAGAATGTGTGGAAGAACCCAACAGAAAGAATGTTATCACAAATTTATGCTGTACTTAAACTCCCAGAGGCTAAAATGCAATTTAGCAATTAGAGAGTATAGGCATGCAAAGGTTGCTAACTCTAACCGTAGTGTCCTAATTTGTTAGGAATCAACCCTGAAGGATGTGACACAGAATATTATGCACCACAGCTACAGCTGTATGTTCATGGTGTAATATGTCACTGTGCCAATGAAATATCTGGAGCCCTGATCTAGGAAAATAAAATAATTACTATTAGATCCTATTGATTCCTTTTGCTGCTCCATTGCCACACCACAATTGTAACATTTCATAGGCACCAAAGGTTCTTGTACCTGACTCTGTTTAATCCATTTCCTCTTCTGTCTATGTTGGTCATAAGATTAGGTTTTGCTAGATGCTGGTGTTTAAATAGAATATAGATTATTTCCAGCATATTATTTACTCTTATGTTTTCAGGATTAGGCAGAGGAAAACCACAACAACATATACATTAACAGCATAAAACATAAAACTGTTTGGTGCAGAGTACCTTGCATTTTTCTTTGTTGCAGAATACCTGCATTTTTCTTTATGAGACATACATTAACAGCATAAAACTGTTGCAAAGAAATGGGGTGGTCTGGAGTGGGGAACTCGAGCCGGGAGGCCTCATGGCCACTGGCTGGTGTATTTCCTTCCCACAAGGAGGGCAGAGCTGGTGGGCAAGTGGCTAGTGAGATCTAGGCTGCCTGCTTGCACTTCATTGGCTGGCCTGGTCCGACCTGGTCAGGTAGGATGGCATATATTGCTGCATGTTCTACGAGCCAGGGCCAGTTCCTCTAGGGCTCCAGCCCATCGTCCTATACTGGGTTCCTTGGTTCTGGCTGCTCACTTCATTGCTTCATGATTATGTCATGTTCTACATGTTCTACATGTCATGTCACAACTATATGGGCTGGGGCATGGGCTCAGAATCTGGGAAGGTTTTCAGTACCCTGGAAAGGATACTGACAGGTGAGTCTCCTTATGGGAACTGGGGTGGGAAGCATGGTGGAAATGGTGGGTCCAGGTAGGGGCTGATGCATTTCCAGCACCTCGGCTTAAGGGGCAAGTCCTCATTGCCCCACTTCCTTTCTCCATCAGAAGCAGGATGTTTGGTCTCATCCTGCTGTAGGCATGGATCCAATCATGTGCATGTGTCATCTAACTGCAGCTCTAATCAATAAATAGTTGTGGCCATTTTCATCTCAAAAAACTGTGTGTGTGTCTTCTTTTGGTGGAATGGACTTGCCCGTGGATGTGCAACTTTATGAGACAAATATCACGGTGATATAAGAGGGACAACTAGTCGGCCTTATGAAAATGCCATCAAGTAAATAACTGTTGTTTCATTGTTATTGTGCTTTGTAGGTTTTCTGGCAAGAACACCTATTCATGCTTGACCTTGTACACAGATTTAAGCCTGCTAGAAACTAATAGTCATAAAGACAGCTAGCTGAATGTATTTTAAATAGCTGTCCAGTATTCCTCTTTAATGAAACCTCGAAACACCTGCCTGTTGGCCATCTGTGAGAAATTTCTGTAACTAACATGGGTATTGCGAGATTGTTTTATCCTGTATGTTGTGGTGTGTGTATGTATGTGTGGTTTTTTGGTAGGTTAAAAAAAAAGAGTTCATGCCTAGAACCGTGATCTAGGATTTAGCCTCTAGGGTGCTAATGCTACCATTGGCATTGTAGACATAAACTGCATAATTATGTTGCAGTGGTGATTTCTCTAGTCTGACTGGATGAGCTGCAGTGTGTGCAATCCATTGCTGTCAGTACCTTGGGGAATTCACTCATAGCTTGAAATTAATCTCTTACAGCTGCTTTGGTAAAGCAGGTGAAAAGTGAAAATAATTATCAGAGCTCTGTGACCTCTGATAATTGTGTGAAATCCTTGGAATACGGACTGCCAGAGGTTGCTAACATAGCTTGCAGTGTGCTGAAATGACATGCTGCTTAAAATAGATAATGTGGGATTTTTCTTTTCTTTTTCAAAAGGGTAGGTAATCAATTCTGCAGGCTGGGGAACAGTCCCATCTGTTCAAGACATGGCTTGAAAGAGTGGCTCATGAAGTAAATTCAAAGGCCTAACAAACAGCTAGGGATCCAACAGGAGCACACGACCTCTATCTGCATGTACATTGAGCTTCATCTGCTGGTTTTCTCTCCAGTCCTGTTTAGTTTCTAAAATCATCCTGGCTTTTATGGGAAGTTTTTAAAACGTTAACTTTTGGTTAATGAATATATGCTTGGAAAAACTCCTATGTGCATGCTTGTGTACTGACAAATCATTTTGACAAATTCTACACCCCCAGATTCATTGTTATAAAAGTTCTGAATATCATGAACATATCTCTTTTTGGTACTGGTGATTATATACCAGCATTTTATGTGATCTAGTGTTTTTGTTTTGAGCATACACACATGAGTTTATTGTTATTATAATGGCTATTGCCAGTATTGTAATGGAGGTGGGGAGGAATACTTCTCTTACCCTTTTGATTTCTGATCTAGTACAAAAATTGCCTTGGTTATTCTATTAGATGGGTTAAACTGGGAGATGTATAGAAAAATACAACTGTTCTGTTTAGATTATCAGGGGCATTTGGTATGATAGCATTTTCTGGGCCATCTTGCATGGGCATCACAGATACTGATCTTCCCCAACATGACCATTCCTTACAATACATGTGTTTTTTTTTAACATCTGCATCAGACGTAGATAGTTGTGGTGGCTTCCAGAGCCATTTTTCTGCCCCAGGACCTTCTGGGGCAGAACTGCCAAAAATCCCACCAAAACTGACCAGAAGTCCACTTCTGTATTTGAAAAAATATATATGTATTTTTGATGTTAAATACTGCAGTGCATTTCAAAGGCTAATTGGTACTTCTGGAAGGTTCTTGGAGATTATACTCATTTTTTTGGCTAGGAAAAAGGAAGTTTAGGGAATCTGAAGGGGCTGGGGCTGCTAAAACACTTTTTGTCCACTTCTGTTCTCCATCAGACTAGTGTGAGGTTATTTGCAGATTTGTGATGAATTGTTATCAGTACAGTACCCTGATGCCACTCACGTCTGTCTCAATTTGCTTGGATTATAAGAAGACAGTAGAAACCCTACACTTAGAAAACAGTGGAAACCTTGCTACTCCCTTTTGGACCAGAAAAGAGGCACTCTTTTTGCCACCACCACAGCTCTGCCTGCCATCTGGTTGGTCAGATGGCAGGATGTCAGGTTGGGGGGCAGAGTCGGGGCATGTGGTGTGCAGTTGCCATGCCACCACACTGCTGGGAATCTCAAATTCCCGGTCTGTTCAGCCCCTTAGTCACATAAATGCAAAGCTTGGAAACAAAGTACTACACACAAGATTTTATGTGGGGAGCAGCAATGAGGGTCAATGCTGTGACTTTTAAAACTACTATAACAAAACAAAAATTGTTAATTTTTTTCTGTAAAAGTACTATTCACTCATTCTTTCAAAATGTTATTTTTGATAGATCATTTGTGAACATTTTGGCCACTTCTTTTCACTTTGAAGCATTAAAAAACAACCAGGAAGAAGTAATCCCTTAGTAATGTGGTGTTGTTGCTTTTGTTGTTGTTGCTCTGGTGGCACAGTGGTTAAATGCTGGTACAACAGCCACAATGTTGTGAATTTGATCCCAGGGCTCCAAAGTTGACTCAGCCTTCCGTCCTTTCCTAGGTCAGTAAAATGAGTACCCAGCTTGTTGGGGGCAATTGGCTTACAGACTGTAAACTGCTTAGAGAGTGCCAAACTGTTTAGAGTGTGTTAGTTCACTATTACGTGGTATAGAAATATAAATGCTGTTGCTATTTCTATTGTTGTGTGCCTTCATTTCCAACCTATGGTGACCCTATGGTGAACTGTCACAGAGTTTTCTTGGTTTTTTCAGAGTGTTTGCCATTTCCGAGAAGATGCGACTTGCCCAAGGTCACCCAGTGGGTTTACATGGTTGAGCCAGAATTTGAACCTTGGTCTCCAGCGTTATAGTCCAACACTCAAACCATTTATTAATAGGTAATAATTCATGAATCACAAATAACCCCCCTTTTTTTTTTTTTTTTAAAAAAAGGTACCACTTATGCATTAGTTTTTGGTAGCATTTAAAAATTATTCTGCTGATAATTTATTATTATTTTCTAGGGTGAATGCTGCATAGCACTTGTCATCTCAGTGTCACCTTGAAAATAACAGTTCTGGCCCTCAGTGTGTCACTTCAAAAAGCACACTGCAGGCATGGGAAAGGTGCAGAAAAGGAAAATCAAAATGATCAAGAGGTGAGAGCAGTTCTCCAATTAAAAACAAAACAAGGGTCCAAAGTTGAGCTATTTGGCATGGGAAAAAGTGGGAAAGAGGAGACATGATAGAAATGTATAAATCATATAGGTATGGAGAATCCCACCCCCCTTTTTTTCCCTATAATACTGAATCTGGGATCCTCTGGAATTGAATGATGGGTGACAGGGGGGAAAAGACTTCTTTATGCAGCATATAACTAAATCTATTACCACAAGATGTAAGGATGTTCACCAACTTGGTCAGCTCACAAATGATTATACAAATTAATACAGGATACAGCTATGAATAGCTACTAGTCATGGTGTCTATACATTACTACCAGTATGGGATATTACTACCAGTATTACTACCCCAGTATTATTACGCCAGAACACCAGTTTTGGGGGAAGATGAGCCAAAGAGTATGTGACTTGAGCTCATGAGCAGCAGACTACACACTATAAGGCCAGAATATTCTACTAGCTGGGTCTTTGGTCTGATAAATCACAGTTATTCATATGCCCTATTTTCCTCTCTGCCTTGCTTGTGCTCTCTCTCTTTTTGGGGACGGGGGTTATTTCACTGTTCTTTGGTAAAATAGATTTTTTCTCAAGCAGTATGGTTCACTCCACATAGCTGCTCCTGCATAAAGTCTGGACTTTTTTCAGTGCTTCTCCTTGAAGATCAATGACCCATTGTACCATGTCTTGGTATCAAGCATGTACTAGCTCATAAACACCAATGCACTGCCTTCCGTCCTACAGTATCTTAACAATATTTTCTGTCCTACAATATAAGCTTTAGACTGATGTCAATCAGTGCATGGCAAAAACAAAAATGAAATTCATTCATACATTCATCTGCTATATTTAAATCTCATCTTTCCTTCCAAAACTGGGGTTCAAGGTAGCTCATATTTTGAAATAAATGCAATGCAGACAAAAACATATAAAAGATAATCATTAAAATATAGTTACACATTGATTTACATGTAAACAATTTATAGCATGCATTAAAAACAATTAAAAAACAGTTTAAAGCACCTTCTTGAAAACTCTTAGATCCCCATACAGGTTTGCCAATTTGGGGTCATCCCAGGCCCTGAGATTTTAAGATAGCTGCTGGTGATGTCCTTAAGTGTTCTGCATTAAGGGCCAACTGCAGTTTCTCACAGCTTTTCATTCAAATACCCCCCCCCATACTCACACAAACACTGTATTTTCCTGTTTGAAAATTAACAGACACATTGTAGCTAAAGAAGATGTTCCCACACAAAGGTGAAATGAGCAGATTATTCCATCCCATGTATTTGGGGAGATGGGATAAAGAATCTTTAATCAAACCTACTTACATCTAGCTGTAGAGCAGAGTAGAGGATCAGAATGAATAACTGGCTGGGAAGGAGAAACTAAATAAACACTCTGATCCGGGACAGATGGGCCTAAAGTGCGCCCTTGGTACGTGCTAGGGGTTGGCTGAGGACACACCATCCATATGTGCCTCACCCCTAGCATGTGACGAGGGCGTCAAAATGGCGGCGCCCTGTACACATGGGCGCCGCCATTTTGACACATCCGGATGCTTGACCAGACCATTGGCGCACTGCAGCGTCACAATTGTGCCGCAAGAAGAACCTGCTTTTTGCAGGTTCTTTTTGCTGAGCGAGGGAGCTGCACGGTTTGTCCTCTGCAGCTCCCTTGTGCAGCAAAACAAGACGCCGGCAGACCGCCCTTTTTGGTGGTCTATATCCCGCCATAGACACCTTGAAGAGACTTTACCAATTAAAGCAAAAAATCAATTAAGCGTTGCAAATTATAGCAAGTTGCTGCTCTACTTGCTGAGCTGGAGATTTGCACACAGCCGTTTCCTCTTGTCCAGATATAGGCCCTCAAAACTGGAGAGCCTGTACTCTGGAAATGACCTATGAAAATGAGATTCAGGCCGCCCAGAGTTTTGTTTTTGTACAGACTAATTTTATTTTGGAGATCCACGTGACATTTTATTCACCCTGATGTATTTGCTGGGAACTCCTCACATTACCAAAGAATTTTTATCCCTTTTTCCCAGATGAGTTTAAATTAATCTAGCATTTTCCGAAATGAAACGTATCTCTACGTGGCTGTCTGTTTCTATTATTTCAGAACTAGCTAAGATGAGAACCACCAGTAAATACAAGTATTGTGTCTAGGACACCTTCAACAGAGATCAAGTGAGGGAAAGAAGTATGTTTGCATGTGCGCGCGCGCACACACACACACACACACAATGATCCTAATGTTCAACTAGTGTAATATTGCAGAAGTTCCAAAGGAAAGGAGTGAAAGTCAGGAAGAAAAAAACTCTGGAAACTCTTTATACTTCTAGAGACCCCTCCCGCTTTCTGCATGAGTCCTTACTTAAAAACCAGTCTGTTCCTACAAGTCTTTCAGAAAGACTATGAAAGGTCCATTCAAGCCTGTCTAAGAAGAGTATCAGAGCCTAGTAGCAAGAAAAGCTCCTTGAGGATGGCAGGACCCCCAAAGACCTCAGAGTTTCAGCTGTTTGAGGGGGGGGGGGGGAAAGTGCAGACAGAGATTTGGCTGGAACTCCCACGGTCTGCACAGCCTGCTCCCAATGTGGGCCAGGGACGTAGCCGGGGGGGGGGGGGCTTGGGGTGCGGACCCCCCCCCTTCCACTAGAAAAATGAATGGTGTGTGCTACTGCACCGCCGCACTCAAGCCCCATTATAATGGTGGCACTTAGTCTGGACCCGCCCTTCCTAAAATCCTAGCTACGTCCCTGTGTGAGCCAAAGACCCAAGGGCAGTCCACACCATTTGGTGCCATGCTGCTCAGCTCAATTATTTTTTGCACCTCCTCCCATGCATGTGCACTATTGTACAAACACACTGCCTGTGTCTGTCTCTTACCGGCTACATAGTCACACAAGTGATACACTGCCCATACAGTGCATTGGTGCTGCAATGACACATTGGCAAAGCACAACTATGGAAGCCCCCTATACATGCCTCGTTCTCCCCTTCACTCCATGGTCCCCTGTTAGATTGGCCAGTTTGCAGGGCTGGCTCTAGATATTTGACCACCCTAGACGAGAAATATTTTGGCGCCTCCTCCCCCCGGTAGCCCCTCAAAGTGTAGAAAAAATGTAGTACACGATATAGGACAAATTGTAGAACGTTCCAAAAAAGGAGGACATGACCAACTAAAAGCCAAAAACATTAATAAAAACAATATAAATTCATGTTATAAAGTCATGCTCAAAATGGAGGACATGGGATATAGCTTTGTGTGGTTTGTGTGTTGGACTAGGACTCTGGATACCAGGGTTTTCTTCCCTGCCTATGGGGTATGTGTGTGTGTGTGTGTGTGTGTGTGTGTGTGTGTGTGTGTGTGTGTGTGT